>NC_136612.1:39268238-39283238 GCF_933228915.1 Telmatherina bonti | reverse complement strand
GCAACAAGACAAAAAACTGAGGGATATAAATACACAGAACAAAACGAGACACAGGTGAAACAAATTAACTGAGATCTGTGTGAGAAAAGTTTTGTTACGAGTAAAGGGTCAGAAAAAGCACTTTTTGATTTTTTATTTAGTTTAATAAGTTTTTAAATAGTTCTTTTAAAAGCAGTTGGAAGACAGTAGGCACATGGTGTCATAACCGGGACCAGGTTATGACTCCTTTAATGCATGTGAGCCTATAAACAGTGAGTTTGTGTGTTTTCTTTAAATCCTACTTGTTAATCATCCTTATAGCTTTTTTCTGCAATGTGAATATCGGATGTAGAGTGCTTTTGGATATATTACCCCAGACCTCCACACAGTATGATAAATATGGTAAAATCAGTGAAGAATAGAGAATATACAGTGATTTAGTGTCAATCATGTGACTAATCTTGCCAATAATTGAAATGCTTTTTGCAAGTTTTGCTCTGATGTGGCTTATGAGGTTTCTAGGTTTTTTCAGTCCAGGATCACGCCAAGAAGTTTTATTTCATTTACTCTTTTGAGTTGTGTATTATAAAATACCAGTTCAACATGTGTGTCTTTGTTATTCCTTCCAGACAACATAATCTTTGTTTTATTCAGTTTATTGACAATTTATTTCTGTCAAACCACAGTTTTAGTTTTGCCATTTCTCCTGTAATCCTCTCCAAAACCTGCTGCAAATTCTCTCCAGAACAGGAAATGTTTGTGTCATCTGCAAATGAAATCATTTTCAACAGTTTTGTCAATCTGTTACTCTGCATATGTCGTTGATATATATTATAAATAACTTGGGACCTTATACTGACCCCTGTGGCACTCCACATCAGATTTCCATGTATTCAGATTTATATTCACCTATTTGTACAAACTGTTTCCTGTTCTTTAAAGAGCTTTTCAGCCAGTTCAAACCCACTCCCCTTATCCCGTACCTTTCCAGTTTAGTTATTAATCTGTGGTGATCAATGGTATCAAAGGCTTTTTTCAGATCTAAAAATACTCTTACTGCTATTTTTTACTGTCCATACAATCTGCAGTTCCTTCCAATAGTCTGATTAGAGCCAGAGGTGTAGATCTGTCTGCTCTGGATCCGTACTGGCTTTCTGTAAGGAAGTTATGTTTGTCAATGAACTTGTTTAATCTGTCTGCAAGTATTTTCTCCAGTATTTGTGGAGAATAGTGGGAGTAAAGAAACATGCCTGTAGTTTGTGAACTGGTGTCGATGCCCAGATTTAAACAATGGAATCACTTTTGCTATTTTCATTTTGTCTAGAAATTATATAATTATATACATGTATAAATACATATAATTATATACACACACCTATATACATACATACGTTAATATAAATAAATACATACAAAGATATAAACACATACATGCATACATAAATACATACATAGAATTACAAACACTGCTCCAAATAATGAAGGCAACACTAAAGTAACACGTTGTTGATCTAAATGAATAAGCAGTAGTTGAAAAGTGATATGAATATGAGTATGAACTATCTACTGTATTGTTCATTTTAATCGCAGGAGTCTGGATGCAAACTTTCAGCTCATAAAGGAGTATTTAGTGCAGTCAAAACCTTTCAGTATCATAGTTGTTACTGAAACCTGGATTCATCAGGATAGAAACACAGACTGAGTTACTGGGATATGACTTTCACTTTGTAAAGCGAGGAAACAGTTGTGGGGGTGGGTGGGTTTATTTGTGGACAACACTGGCATATGAAATTGTGGACATATTGTCATGTATAATTGATAATCATAAAATGACAGATGAATTCATGGATGTTATGTACAGTCTAGGTCTATTTCCAACAATCATAAAACCAACAAGAATTCAGCAACATTGACTGTCAATATATTTACAAATATTATGTGTAAGGGTATATTAATTAACAATATTACAGATCATCCACTGTTTTTTTTTAATTCAAGAAGGCACTTTCTAGAAAAAAAGAGACTGACATTACATACGTGCAAATAAGAACTGAGGAAAATATAAAGAAATTCATTCATTGATTTTCCTAACCGCTTAATCCAACTCAGGGTGGCGGGGACGCTGGAGCCTATCCCAGCCGTCTTTGGGTGAAAGGCAGGGTACAACCTATACCGCTCGCCAGTCCATCAAAGGGCCACACAGAGACACATGACCACTCACACTCACTCATATAGGCAACTTAGAGTACCCAGTTGTCTAAGGGTCCTCTGTTGTTCCCAAGAAAATGGCGCAGTTGTGACTTCGTTTGAGGTGTTTATATTCGTTCCCAGACAATCCACCAATGTGCAGTAATACATACATTAATACATACATACGTACATACACACATACATTTTAAAACACATGCATATATACATAAATATATAAATACAATTATATACATATCTATATACATAAACCGCACATACGTACAAACACTTAAGCAAATATTTATAATCATACATAAATAAATGCATACATTCATTTATAAACTTACATATATGCATGCATACATACATACATGCATATATAATGCAAACTTTCATTTATAGTTACAGTTAGAGAGCATTTATATACATACATATATATATATATATATATATATATATATATATATATATATATATATATATATATATGCATATATATATATATATATATATATATATATATGCATATATATATATATATATATATATATATATATATATATATGCATATATATATATATATATATATATATATATATATATATATATATATATATATATATATATATATATATATATATATTTATTGCATATATAGCCAACTGTTAGCAGGCAGTTAGCGAGCTGTAAGAAGGAGTTAGCCAGCAGGTAGCGAGCAATTAGCCCGCTGTTAGAACAGTTAGCCAGCAGGTAGCAAACAGTTAGAGAGCAGTTAGCCAGCTGTTAGAAGCAGTTACCCAGAAGTGAGGAACAGGTCGCCAGCAGGTAGTGAGCACTTAGAGAGCAGTTAGCGAGCTATAAGCAGCAGTTAGCCAGCAGTTAGCGATCAGTTAGAGAGCAGTTAGTCAGCAGTTAGCCAGCTGTTAGGAGTAGTTAGCCCGCTTTTGGTAAGCAGTTAGCCATTAACAAATTGCAGTAATGAATAATGGACTACTTTAATGTCTTTTAAATATTTCATGTGAAAATATTATATCAATTACAGAATACTTGGTGAATTGATTTTTTTGACAATAAATTGCCAAATTTGCAATACGATTTCAAAATCTATCCAGGATGACCCACATGATCCTCCAGATGCACAGGATGATCATTTACTTGGAGAGAGAACAGAGTAGAAAAGAAAGACTGGTTTATTACCCATATAGGATGGGGAAGAGGACAAAGAAGAGGATGAAGAAGAGGACGGTGAAGTGGACGAAGAAGAGGATGAAGAAGAGGACGGTGAAGTGGACGAAGAAGAGGATGAAGAAGAGGACGGTGAAGAGGACGAAGAAGAGGACGGTGAAGAGGACGAAGAAGAGGACGAAGAAGAGGACGGTGAAGAGGACGAAGAAGAGGACAAAGAAAAGGACGAAGAAGAGGACGGTGAAGAGGACGAAGAAGAGGACGGTGAAGAGGACGGTGAAGAGGACGAAGAAGAGGACGAAGAAGAGGACGAAGAAGAGGACGAAGAAGAGGACGGTGAAGAGGACGAAGAAGAGGACGAAGAAGAGGACGAAGAAGAGGACGGTGAAGAGGACGAAGAAGAGGACGAAGAAGAGGACGGTGAAGAGGACGAAGAAGAGGACGAAGAAGAGGACGGTGAAGAGGACGAAGAAGAGGACGAAGAAGAGGACGGTGAAGAGGATGAAGAAGAGGACGAAGAAGAGGATGAAGAAGAGGACGAATAAGAGGACGGTGAAGAGGATGAAGTAGAGGACGGTGAAGAGGATGAAGAAGAGGACGAAGAAGAGGATGAAGAAGAGGACGAAGAAGAGGACGAAGAAGAGGACGGTGAGGAGGATGAAAAAGAGGACGAAGAAGAGGACGAAGAAGAGGACGGTGAAGAGGACGAAGAAGAGGACGAAGAAGAGGACGGTGAAGAGGATGAAGAAGAGGACGAAGAAGAGGATGAAGAAGAGGACGAATAAGAGGACGAAGAAGAGGACGGTGAAGAGGATGAAGTAGAGGACGGTGAAGAGGATGAAGAAGAGGACGAAGAAGAGGATGAAGAAGAGGACGAAGAAGAGGACGAAGAAGAGGACGAAGAAGAGGATGAAAAAGAGGATGAAAAAGAGGACGAAGAAGAGGACGAAGAAGAGGACGGTGAAGAGGACGAAGAAGAGGACGAAGAAGAGGACGGTGAAGAGGACGAAGAAGAGGACGGTTAGGAGGATGAAGAAGAGGACGGTGAGGAGGATGAAGAAGAGGACGGTGAAGAGGACGAAGAAGAGGATGAAGAAGAGGACGTTGAAGGGGACGAAGAAGAGGATGAAGAAGAGGACGAAGAAGAGGACGAAGAAGAGGATGAAGAAGAGGACGGTGAAGAGGACGAAGAAGAGGACGGTGAAGAGGACGAAGAAGAGGACGAAGAAGAGGACGAAGAAGAGGATGAAGAAGAGGACGGTGAAGTGGACGAAGAAGAGGATGAAGAAGAGGACGGTGAAGAGGACGAAGAAGAGGACGGTGAAGAGGACGAAGAAGAGGACGAAGAAGAGGACGAAGAAGAGGACGGTGAAGAGGACGAAGAAGAGGACAAAGAAAAGGACGAAGAAGAGGACGGTGAAGAGGACGAAGAAGAGGATGAAGAAGAGGACGGTGAAGAGGACGGTGAAGAGGACGGTGAAGAGGACGAAGAAGAGGACGAAGAAGAGGACGGTGAAGAGGACGAAGAAGAGGACGAAGAAGAGGACGAAGAAGAGGACGGTGAAGAGGACGAAGAAGAGGACGAAGAAGAGGACGAAGAAGAGGACGGTGAAGAGGACGAAGAAGAGGACGAAGAAGAGGACGAAGAAGAGGACGGTGAAGAGGACGGTGAAGAGGACGGTGAAGAGGACGAAGAAGAGGACGAAGAAGAGGACGGTGAAGAGGACGAAGAAGAGGACGAAGAAGAGGACGAAGAAGAGGACGGTGAAGAGGACGGTGAAGAGGACGAAGAAGAGGACGGTGAAGAGGACGAAGAAGAGGACGAAGAAGAGGACGGTGAGGAGGATGAAGAAGAGGACGAAGAAGAGGACGGTGAGGAGAATGAAGAAGAGGACGAAGAAGAGGACAAAGAAAAGGACGAAGAAGAGGACGGTGAAGAGGACGAAGAAGAGGATGAAGAAGAGGACGGTGAAGAGGACGGTGAAGAGGACGAAGAAGAGGACGGTGAAGAGGACGAAGAAGAGGACGAAGAAGAGGACGGTGAAGAGGACGAAGAAGAGGACGAAGAAGAGGACGGTGAAGAGGACGAAGAAGAGGACGAAGAAGAGGACGGTGAAGAGGATGAAGAAGAGGACGAAGAAGAGGATGAAGAAGAGGACGGTGAAGAGGATGAAGTAGAGGACGGTGAAGAGGATGAAGAAGAGGATGAAGAAGAGGATGAAGAAGAGGACGAAGAAGAGGATGAAGAAGAGGACGAAGAAGAGGACGAAGAAGAGGACGAAGAAGAGGACGGTGAAGAGGACGAAGAAGAGGACGAAGAAGAGGACGGTGAAGAGGACGAAGAAGAGGACGGTTAGGAGGATGAAGAAGAGGACGGTGAGGAGGATGAAGAAGAGGACGGTGAAGAGGACGAAGAAGAGGACGGTGAAGGGGACGAAGAAGAGGACGGTGAAGAGGATGAAGAAGTAGACGGTGAAGAGGACGAGGAAGAGGACGGTGAAGAGGACGAAGAAGAGGATGAAGAAGAGGACGTTGAAGGGGACGAAGAAGAGGATGAAGAAGAGGACGAAGAAGAGGAGGAAGAAGAGGACGAAGAAGAGGACGGTGAAGAGGATGAAGAAGAGGACGAAGAAGAGGATGAAGAAGAGGACGGTGAAGAGGATGAAGTAGAGGACGGTGAAGAGGATGAAGAAGAGGACGAAGAAGAGGACGAAGAAGAGGACGGTGAGGAGGACGAAGAAGAGGACGAAGAAGAGGACGAAGAAGAGGACGGTGAGGAGGACGAAGAAGAGGACGAAGAAGAGGACGGTCAAGAGGACGAAGAAGAGGACGGTGAGGAGGATGAAAAAGAGGACGAAGAAGAGGATGAAGAAGAGGACGGTGAGGAGGACGAAGAAGAGGACGAAGAAGAGGACGGTGAAGAGGACGAAGAAGAGGACGAAGAAGAGGACGAAGAAGAGGATGAAGAAGAGGACGGTGAAGAGGATAAAGTAGAGGACGGTGAAGAGGATGAAGAAGAGGACGAAGAAGAGGATGAAGAAGAGGACGGTGAAGAGGATGAAGTAGAGGACGGTGAAGAGGATGAAGAAGAGGATGAAGAAGAGGACGAAGAAGAGGATGAAGAAGAGGACGAAGAAGAGGACGAAGAAGAGGACGAAGAAGAGGACGGTGAAGAGGACGAAGAAGAGGACGAAGAAGAGGACGGTGAAGAGGACGAAGAAGAGGACGGTTAGGAGGATGAAGAAGAGGACGGTGAGGAGGATGAAGAAGAGGACGGTGAAGAGGACGAAGAAGAGGACGGTGAAGAGGATGAAGAAGTAGACGGTGAAGAGGACGAGGAAGAGGACGGTGAAGAGGACGAAGAAGAGGATGAAGAAGAGGACGTTGAAGGGGACGAAGAAGAGGATGAAGAAGAGGACGAAGAAGAGGAGGAAGAAGAGGACGAAGAAGAGGACGGTGAAGAGGATGAAGAAGAGGACGAAGAAGAGGATGAAGAAGAGGACGGTGAAGAGGATGAAGTAGAGGACGGTGAAGAGGATGAAGAAGAGGACGAAGAAGAGGACGAAGAAGAGGACGGTGAGGAGGACGGTGAGGAGGACGAAGAAGAGGACGAAGAAGAGGACGGTCAAGAGGACGAAGAAGAGGACGGTGAGGAGGATGAAAAAGAGGACGAAGAAGAGGACGGTGAAGAGGACGAAGAAGAGGACGAAGAAGAGGACGGTGAGGAGGATGAAAAAGAGGACGAAGAAGAGGACGGTGAAGAGGACGAAGAAGAGGACGAAGAAGAGGACGGTGAGGAGGACGAAGAAGAGGACGAAGAAGAGGACGGTGAAGAGGACGAAGAAGAGGACGAAGAAGAGGACGAAGAAGAGGACGGTGAGGAGGATGAAAAAGAGGACGAAGAAGAGGACGGTGAAGAGGACGAAGAAGAGGACGAAGAAGAGGACGGTGAGGAGGACGAAGAAGAGGACGAAGAAGAGGATGAAGAAGAGGACGGTGAAGAGGATGAAGAAGAGGACGGTGAGGAGGATGAAGAAGAGGACGAAGAAGAGGACGGTGAAGAGGACGAAGAAGAGGACGAAGAAGAGGACGGTGAGGAGAATGAAGAAGAGGACGAAGAAAAGGACGGTGAGGAGGACGAAGAAGAGGACGAAGAAGAGGACGGTGAGGAGGATGAAGAAGAGGACGAAGAAGAGGACGGTGAGGAGGATGAAGAAGAGGACGAAGAAAAGGACGGTGAGGAGGATGAAGAAGAGGACGAAGAAGAGGACGGTGAGGAGAATGAAGAAGAGGACGAAGAAAAGGACGGTGAGGAGGACGAAGAAGAGGACAAAGAAAAGGACGAAGAAGAGGACGGTGAGGAGGATGAAGAAGAGGACAAAGAAAAGGACGAAGAAGAGGACGGTGAGGAGGATGAAGAAGAGGACAAAGAAAAGGACGAAGAAGAGGACGGTGAGGAGGATGAAGAAGAGGACGAAGAAGAGGACGGTGAGGAGGATGAAGAAGAGGACGGTGAGGAGGACGAAGAAGAGGACGAAGAAGAGGACGGTGAGGAGGATGAAGAAGAGGACGGTGAGGAGGATGAAGAAGAGGACAAAGAAAAGGACGAAGAAGAGGACGGTGAAGAGGATGAAGAAGAGGACGGTGAGGAGGATGAAGAAGAGGACGAAGAAGAGGACGGTGAGGAGGATGAAGAAGAGGACGAAGAAGAGGACGGTGAGGAGGATGAAGAAGAGGACGAAGAAGAGGACGGTGAGGAGAATGAAGAAGAGGACGAAGAAAAGGACGGTGAGGAGGACGAAGAAGAGGACGGTGAGGAGGATGAAGAAGAGGACGGTGAGGAGGATGAAGAAGAGGACAAAGAAAAGGACGAAGAAGAGGACGGTGAAGAGGATGAAAAAGAGGACGAAGAAAAGGACGGTGAGGAGGACGAAGAAGAGGACGGTGAAGAGGATGAAAAAGAGGACGAAGAAAAGGACGGTGAGGAGGACGAAGAAGAGGACAAAGAAGAGGATGAAGAAGAGGACGAAGAAAAGGACGGTGAGGAGGATGAAGAAGAGGACGAAGAAGAGGACGGTGAGGAGGATGAAGAAGAGGACGAAGAAGAGGACGGTGAAGAGGATGAAGAAGAGGACGACGAAAAGGACGGTGAGGAGGATGAAGAAGAGGACGAAGAAGAGGACGGTGAGGAGGATGAAGAAGAGGACGAAGAAGAGGACGGTGAGGAGGATGAAGAAGAGGACGAAGAAGAGGACGGTGAGGAGAATGAAGAAGAGGACGAAGAAAAGGACGGTGAGGAGGACGAAGAAGAGGACGGTGAGGAGGATGAAGAAGAGGACGGTGAGGAGGATGAAGAAGAGGACAAAGAAAAGGACGAAGAAGAGGACGGTGAAGAGGATGAAAAAGAGGACGAAGAAAAGGACGGTGAGGAGGACGAAGAAGAGGACGGTGAAGAGGATGAAAAAGAGGACGAAGAAAAGGACGGTGAGGAGGACGAAGAAGAGGACAAAGAAGAGGATGAAGAAGAGGACGAAGAAAAGGACGGTGAGGAGGATGAAGAAGAGGACGAAGAAGAGGACGGTGAGGAGGATGAAGAAGAGGACGAAGAAGAGGACGGTGAAGAGGATGAAGAAGAGGACGACGAAAAGGACGGTGAGGAGGATGAAGAAGAGGACGAAGAAGAGGACGGTGAGGAGGATGAAGAAGAGGACGAAGAAGAGGACGGTGAGGAGGATGAAGAAGAGGACGAAGAAGAGGACGGTGAAGAGGATGAAGAAGAGGACGACGAAAAGGACGGTGAGGAGGATGAAGAAGAGGACGAAGAAGAGGACGGTGAGGAGGATGAAGAAGAGGACGAAGAAGAGGACGGTGAGGAGGACGAAGAAGAGGACGAAGAAGAGGACGAAGAAAAGGACGGTGAGGAGGATGAAGAAGAGGACGAAGAAGAGGACGGTGAGGAGGATGAAGAAGAGGACGAAGAAGAGGACGGTGAAGAGGATGAAGAAGAGGACGACGAAAAGGACGGTGAGGAGGATGAAGAAGAGGACGAAGAAGAGGACGGTGAGGAGGATGAAGAAGAGGACGAAGAAGAGGACGGTGAGGAGGACGAAGAAGAGGACGAAGAAAAGGACGGTGAGGAGGACGAAGAAGAGGACGAAGAAAAGGACGGTGAGGAGGATGAAGAAGAGGACGAAGAAGAGGACGGTGAGGAGGATGAAGAAGAGGACGAAGAAGAGGACGGTGAAGAGGATGAAAAAGAGGACGAAGAAAAGGACGGTGAGGAGGACGACGAAAAGGACGAAGAAGAGGATGTTTATTAATATCATACCCACTTTATTCTTATCATATGCAGTTGATTCCCCATCACATCCAGTTTATTCCTTTCATATCCAGTTTATTCCTTTCATATCCAGTTTATTATCATATCCAGTTTAATCCCATCACATCCAGTTTATTCTTCATCACATCTTGTTTATTTATATCAAATCCAGTTTATTCTACATCATATCCAGTTTATTCCTATCATTTCCAGTTTATTTCTATCATATCCAACTTATTCCCCATAACATTCAGTTTAATCCCATCATATTTAGTCTAATCCCATCATATCCAGTTTATTCCCTTCATATCTGTGGTGGAATTATGCGTATAGTGTAGTTTTAATATGTTACTCATTTATTAAGTTTCTTTTAAGTAGTACAAGACATATATTCCGCATAGTTAGAGTAGTTCAGTGAGCTTGCTTTAGTAGATTCATGCATAAAACTAAGTGTTCTGTTCAAGGCCTGTTTCAGCTTTGACTGTTGTTATCTCCAAGCTAGCAGTTGTTTTGACTAGTGCTGCCAGGCAGAGGTTGTTTGTGTTTGCCTAAAGAACACTGTAGCACACTGAGCAGGGGCAGAGCTCTCCAGACCTCTTGCTCCCAACATCTGTACATGCCCAATAAATTGAACAGAAAACAGTTGATTTATAGATTTATTTCTCATCGGATAAATTCCACGACACAGAAGCGGAATCAGACAAATACCACTGGTAACTGGTCCACTGATCAATGATCTTCTCAATGAACCAGAGAGAGGACAGAGGAAGAGACACCGTGGCAAAAAAAGAAAGGGTTTCCCATCCGAAAAAAGCTCAGAGACGAAGGATCCCGTGCAGTCATCGCGGTGGACAAATTGTTCGTTAATGGACAGCTTTACCGTCGTCGCCCCCCCCCCCCCCCCGGCTCTACTAACCTCAGGTAATATCTAACACTCATACAGCTAATCATTGTTAAGTTTACATGTAAATCTGCTATAAGCACATTAATTATGGTCATCCAGAACTGTACATTTACTGCCAGTCTTTGTAAACTTGCTGTTGTTGTTGCTTTCGTTTTGTTCTGTTTTTGTTTTTTGGCCTTTTTTTTCTCCCCCCCCCCCCTTTAGGGCTTTTGTTTTTGCTCTTTTCTTTGTGCTATTTCTTTCTTTTTATGTGTAGTTGTAGTTCTTTGCTTTTCTCACTCCTTTCCTTTCTAGCTGCTCTTTCATTCTATTATGCCATACCAACAGTAATATGTAGGGTACGCACGTACATCCACATGACACAGACACTAAATGTCATGCACACAACATACCTACAACACAGAGCACGTTTAATCACATCAACACTCACCCCCAACTCTCACACACACTCTAAGCATGTGGACAGACATATAGGAACATTGTACACACAGATGAACTTATATACGCACACAATCTACACGCAGCATGCATGCATTAATGTGGGCTTGCACACACACAAACACACACATACTTTTATAGAAACACTTCAGTAGCTTGAGCATGACCACCCTGAGGTTTGTTACGTGGAATATACGGGGAGCTGGTTCCAGGGAGAAGAGGTTGAAGGTGTTTAGCAGATTGAATGATCTACAGGCAGACATTGTCCTGCTACAGGAGACTCATTTATTAAAAACAACAGCTAACGTACTCTCTACAGTACAGTTCCCTCACGTGTACTCGGCCTGCTTCAACTCAAGACAAAGAGGAGTAGCCATTCTGATAAACAGGAAAATTCATTTTACTGCTAATAATATAATTTTAGACCCAGATGGAAGATTCATAATAATGACATTATCTATCCAAAACATGAAGTTATGCATTGCAAATATTTATGGCCCAAACACTGATGACCCCTCCTTTTTTCATTCCTTCTTCTCCTTACTATATGATCACCTTGATAATACACTTATCATTGGGGGCGACCTCAACATGACCTTAAACTCTGGGATGGACAAGGGGGGCGGAGCAGGGAAACACAGGGTCTGGCAGTCAGCAAGAGTTGTTAAACAATATATGGAGGATTTTGGTCTTTGTGATGTCTGGCGCACACAACACCTCACTGCTAGAGAGTACACTTACTTTTCATCTGTCCACCACTCATACTCCAGAATAGACTACTTCCTCACTAACAGCTCTATGATGAACAATATCTCAGAAACTAAAATCCATTCCATCACTATCAGTGATCACGCACCAGTATCATTTACCCTAATTAATAAGAAAACTAAACCATCTTATAGCAAATGGAGACTTAATACATCATTACTTAAAGATCCTGATTTTATCAGTTACTTCAAACGGGAGTGGTCTTTGTATATAGAAAACAATGACATACCAGGAACATCAGCTTGTGTTCTTTGGGAGGCAGGAAAAGCAGTCATGGGAGGGAAAATAATTTCATTTTCATCACATAAGAAAAAGAAGGAGAGTTAGAAAACATCTGAACTAGAGCTTAAAATAAAATGACTAGAAGATGCCTACAAGGCTTCTCCAGACGAGCAAGTGCTGAATCACATAAGAAAGGCTAAACTAGAGCTGAATGAAATAATTAACCAAAAAACCCAGTTTTTGCTACAAAGACTTCGCTTAGAGAATTTTGAACATAGCAACAAATCTGGAAGATTTCTCACAAATCAATTAAAAGCAAACAAGGAGAAAACAACCATCTCCTCTGTTAAAGGTTCAAGAGGAAATATCCTCCATGATCTTGATGGAATAAATGACACGTTTAGGGATTTCTATAAAACATTATATTCCTCAGAAACAGATCCATCAGACAACAACATTGAGGAATTTCTCAGCTACCTCAATCTTCCAAAGTTACAACAGGATCAGGAAATGGTTTTGGACGCACCCATTTCAGTAGGGGAACTACATGAAGCTTTAAAACACATGCCCAGCAATAAAGCTCCAGGACCAGACGGTTTTCCAGTTGAATATTATAAAGAATTCTGGTCTACACTAGCACCCACTTTTTATAAAATGGTTTCAGAAATTAAGGAAAAAGGCCAAATATCTCAAAACATGAATTTGGCTAGTATTACAGTAATACTAAAACCAGGAAAAGACCCCAAACTCCCATCTAGTTATCGTCCAATATCACTAATGAACGTAGATCTTAAAATAATCAGTAAAGTGCTTGCTACAAGACTAGAAAAAATAACTCCACTTATCATACATCCTGATCAAACAGGATTTATCAAGGGACGACATTCCACCACTAATACGCACAGACTAATAAATCTAATTGATTATGCCACCATACATAACCTGGAAACTACAATAATCTCTCTAGATGCTGAAAAAGCATTTGACAGGGTGAACTGGAAATTCTTATTTGCAACATTAAGAAAATTGGGGTTTGGCTCATCGTTTATCGACTGGATAAAGATACTGTATAGCAATCCAAATGCATGCGTCAGGACAAATGATCAAACTTCTCACAGCTTCAGATTGCAGAGAGGCACCAGACAAGGCTGTCCACTCTCCCCCTCACTTTTTGCAATCTTTATTGAACCCTTAGCAGCTAGCATTAGACAAAACAAAGACATTAAAGGCATTAACTGTAGAAATATGGAGCATAAGACCAGTCTTTATGCTGATGATGTTTTACTTTTCCTTCAAAATTCACAATCATCCATCTGTCAGACAATCACACTCATCAATACATTCTCATCAATTTCTGAATATTCCATTAATTGGTCTAAAACCACCGTTCTACCCATCAACTGTTCCTTCCATAATACTCCTGACACTGCTTTACAGTCAGGAGATATTAGATACTTGGGAATAAACATCTCACCCAGACTGTCAGACCTTACAAAGCTAAATTATGTCCCTCTACTAAAAACAGTTGAGGACGATCTCACACGGTGGAAATCTTTACCCATATCACTAAAGGGAAGAGTTGCCACCATAAAAATCATGATTCTACCTAAAATCAATTATCTGTTTTCAATGATCCCCATTAAACCTCCATCGACCTGGTTTAAATCGCTGGACTCTCATGTCACTAGATTTCTCTGGAAAGACAAACCACCACGGATTAGTCTAAAAACACTCCAGAAGACTAAAGATAGCGGTGGCTTAGACTTGCCTCATTTCCAAAATTACTTTATAAGCAATAGACTACAATACATCTCTAAATGGCTTAAACCTAGCTATCTAGATGAACCATGGCTTAATATAGAAGAAGCTATGTGTGAGGATGTGGCAATTTCAGACCTGCCATTTATCAGCACAGCTGTCAAACGCCAAAAATGCTTTAAAAGCATTAATATCAGCTCCTCACTAATGGCCTGGTGGGAATTTCTGAAACTAACCAAATCCTTGCTTATTCCATGCAAACTTACACCTATTTGGAACAATCCCAACATCCAGCAAAACCGGAAAATGATAAACTTCCCTCAGTGGAAGAATAAAGGAATAAAACATTTAGACCATTTAATAGAAAATGGGAACTTTCTCCCTTTTGATACAATTACTTCACGATATGAAATCAGCAGCACAAAATTCTTAGAATATCACCAACTTAACTCTATTATAGGTAAGAAATACACCCCTGATCAATTAAACTTGCAGCTACCTATCAGGGCTGCAGAATTCTTAAATCTCAATGCCCCGAAACTGTTATCCAAAATATATAGATTACTATCAAAGCTAGACGATTCCATATGTCTCCCAACTTCTAAATGGGAAGCAGACTTATCCAGTAACTTTGACCAAAATGAATGGTCACAAATCTGTTCAGATACATTTACAATGACTAAGAATTCAAACATGCAACTAATACAATTTAAAATTCTGCATAGAAGTCATTATACAGGACACAGGATGTTCAGGATGGGTCTGTCACAATCAAACATCTGTCCACACTACACTGGCAACACGACTGACAGCTACTACCATGCTTTGTGGTCTTGTTCACCTGTCCAGGAATTCTGGTTTCAGGTATGTAAAGATCTGTCAGACTGGCTTAAATGTAACATCCCTACAAACCCCAAACTGGGCCTACTGGGTCACTTGGGTGAAACTAACATAGAATTTAATTCTGCAAACTTAATCCTCACCAGTTTATGTATCGCAAAGAAAACTATCCTTCTAAACTGGAAAAGCAAACAAAGTCTGTGTATCCAGCAGTTCAGAAATCTCTTATTAGATCACATCAGTATGGAGATGATGTCTGCCTCCTCAAGAGATCAGTCAGCTGAACTTTATTCCCTCTGGTCCCCTGTGATCAGCTCCATCACTTAGTATGGGGGGAGAATGTGACCTTATTGCGCTCGGGGTTGGTGGCCGGTTGGGGGTCTCTGGGGGCTGTGGG
>NC_136612.1:38883238-39263238 GCF_933228915.1 Telmatherina bonti | reverse complement strand
AGGAGGATGAAGAAGAGGACGAAGAAGAGGACGAAGAAGAGGACGATGAAGAGGACGGTGAAGATGATGAAGAAGATGACGGTGAAGAAGATGAAGAAGAGGACGAAGAAGAGGACGGTGAAGAGGACGAAGAAGAGGACGAAGAAGAGGACGGTGAGGAGGACGAAGAAGAGGACGGTGAAGAGGACGAAGAAGAGGACGGTGAAGGGGACGAAGAAGAGGACGAAGATGTGGACGGTGAGGAGGATGAAGAAGAGGACGAAGAAGAGGACGGGGAAGAGGTCGAAGAAGAGGACGGTGAAGAGGACGGTGAAGAGGACGATGAAGAGGATGAATAAGAGGACGAAGAAGAGGATGAAGAAGAGGACGGTGAATGGGACGAAGAGGAGGACGGTGAAGAGGACGGTGAAGAGGATGAAGAAGAGGACGGTGAAGAGGATGAAGAAGAGGACGAAGAAGAGGACGGTGAGGAGGATGAAAAAGAGGACAAAGAAGAGGACGGTGAAGAGGATGAAGAAGAGGACGGTGAAGAGGACGGTGAAGAGGACGAAGAAGAGGATGAAGAAGAGGACGAAGAAGAGGACGGTGAAGAGGATGAAGAAGAGGACGGTGAAGAGGATGAAGAAGAGGACGGTGAAGAGGATGAAGAAGAGGACGAAGAAGAGGACGGTGAGGAGGATGAAGAAGAGGATGAAGAAGAGGACGGTGAGGAGGACGAAGAAGAGGACGAAGAAGAGGACGGTGAAGAGGATGAAGAAGAGGACGTTGAAGAGGACGAAGAAGAGGACGGTGAAGAGGATGAAGAAGAGGACGAAGAAGAGGACGGTGAAGAGGACGAAGAAGAGGACGGTGAAGAGGACGGTGAAGAGGACGGTGAAGAGGACGAAGAAGAGGACGAAGAAGAGGACGGTGAAGAGGACGAAGAAGAGGACGGTGAAGAGGATGAAGAAGAGGATGAAGAAGAGGACGGTGAAGAGGACGAAGAAGAGGACGGTGAAGAGGACGGTGAAGAGGACGGTGAAGAGGACGAAGAAGAGGACGAAGAAGAGGACGGTGAAGAGGACGAAGAAGAGGACGAAGAAGAGGACGGTGAAGAGGATGAAGAAGAGGACGAAGAAGAGGACGGTGAAGAGGATGAAGAAGAGGACGGTGAGGAAGATGAAAAAGAGGACGAAGAAGAGGACGGTCAAGAGGACGAAGAAGAGGACGAAGAAGAGGACGGTGAAGAGGACGAAGAAGAGGACGAAGAAGAGGATGAAGAAGAGGACAGTGAAGAGGACGAAGAAGAGGACGAAGATGTGGACGGTGAGGAGGATGAAGAAGAGGATGAAGAAGAGGACGGTGAAGAGGACGAAGAAGAGGACGAAGATGTGGACGGTGAGGAGGATGAAGAAGAGGATGAAGAAGAGGACGGTGAAGAGGACGGTGAAGAGGACGAAGAAGAGGACGAAGATGTGGACGGTGAAGGGGACGAAGAAGAGGACGAAGAAGAGGACGGTGAAGGGGACGAAGAAGAGGATGAAGAAGAGGACGGTGAAGAGGACGAAGAAGAGGACGGTGAAGGGGACGAAGAAGAGGACGGTGAGGAGGATGAAGAAGAGGACGAAGAAGAGGACGGTGAAGAGGATGAAGAAGAGGACGAAGAAGAGGACGAAGAAGAGGACGGTGAAGGGGACGAAGAAGAGGACGGTGAAGGGGACGAAGAAGAGGATGAAGAAGAGGACGAAGAAGAGGACGAAGAAGAGGACGGTGAAGGGGACGAAGAAGAGGATGAAGAAGAGGACGGTGAAGGGGACGAAGAAGAGGACGGTGAGGAGGATGAAGAAGAGGACGAAGAAGAGGACGAAGAAAAGGACGGTGAGGAGGATGAAGAAGAGGACGAAGAAGAGGACGGTGAGGAGGATGAAGAGGACGGTGAAGCGGACGGTGAAGAGGATGAAGAAGAGGACGGTGAGGAGGATGAAGAAGAGGACGGTGAAGGGGACGAAGAAGAGGACGGTGAGGAGGATGAAGAAGAGGACGAAGAAGAGGACGGTGAAGAGGATGAAGAAGAGGACGAAGAAAAGGACGGTGAGGAGGATGAAGAAGAGGACGAAGAAGAGGACGAAGAAGAGGACGAATAAGAGGATGAAGAAGAGGACGAATAAGAGGATGAAGAAGAGGACGGTGAAGAGGACGAAGAAGAGGACGCTGAAGAGGACGAAGAAGAGGACGAAGAAGAGGACGGTGAAGAGGACGGTGAAGAGGACGAAGAAGAGGACGAAGAAGAGGACTGTGAAGAGGACGGTGAAGGGGACGAAGAAGAGGACGAAGATGTGGACGGTGAGGAGGACGAAGAAGAGGATGAAGAAGAGGACGAAGAAGAGGATGAAGAAGAGGACGAAGAAGAGGACGGTGAAGAGGACGGTGAAGAGGACGAAGAAGAGGACGCTGAAGAGGATGAAGAAGAGGACGAAGAAGAGGACGGTGAAGAGGACGAAGAAGAGGATGAAGAAGAGGACGGTGAAGAGGACGAAGAAGAGGACGGTGAAGAGGATGAAGAAGAGGACGAAGATGTGGACGGTGAGGAGGATGAAGAAGAGGATGAAGAAGAGGACGAAGAAGAGGACGAAGAAGAGGACGAAGATGTGGACGGTGAGGAGGATGAAGAAGAGGACGAAGAAGAGGACGGTGAAGAGGACGAAGAAGAGGATGAAGAAGAGGACGGTGAAGAGGACGAAGAAGAGGACGGTGAAGAGGACGGTGAAGGGGACGAAGAAGAGGATGAAGAAGAGGACGAAGAAGAGGACGAAGAAGAGGATGAAGAAGAGGACGGTGAAGAGGACGGTGAAGAGGACGGTGAAGGGGACGAAGAAGAGGACGAAGAAGAGGACGGTGAAGAGGACGGTGAAGGGGTCGAAGAAGAGGATGAAGAAGAGGACGAAGAAGAGGACGAAGAAGAGGATGAAGAAGAGGACGGTGAAGAGGACGAAGAAGAGGACGGTGAAGGGGACGAAGAAGAGGATGAAGAAGAGGACGAAGAAGAGGACGGTGAGGAGGCTGAAGAAGAGGACGAAGAAAAGGACGGTGAGGAGGATGAAGAAGAGGACGAAGAAAAGGACGGTGAGGAGGATGAAGAAGAGGACGAAGAAGAGGACGGTGAGGAGGATGAAGAAGAGGACGAAGAAAAGGACGGTGAAGAGGACGAAGAAGAGGACGAAGAAGAGGATGAAGAAGAGGACGAAGAAGAGGATGAAGAAGAGGACGGTGAAGAGGACGGTGAAGATGGACGGTGAAGGGGACGAAGAAGAGGACGGTGAAGAGGATGAAGAAGAGGACGAAGAAGAGGACGAAGAAGAGGACGAAGAAGAGGATGAAGAAGAGGACGAAGATGTGGACGGTGAGGAGGATGAAGAAGAGGATGAAGAAGAGGACGGGGAAGAGGACGAAGAAGAGGACGAAGATGTGGACGGTGAGGAGGATGAAGAAGAGGATGAAGAAGAGGACGGTGAAGAGGACGAAGAAGAGGACGAAGAAGAGGACGGTGAAGAGGACGGTGAAGGGGACGAAGAAGAGGACGGTGAAGAGGACGAAGTAGAGGACGAAGAAGAGGACGAAGAAGAGGACGGTGAAGGGGACGAAGAAGAGGACGAAGAAGAGGACGGTGAAGGGGACGAAGAAGAGGACGAAGAAGAGGACGAAGAAGAGGACGAAGAAGAGGACGGTGAAGGGGACGAAGAAGAGGACGAAGAAGAGGACGGTGAAGAGGACGGTGAAGGGGACGAAGAAGAGGATGAAGAAGAGGACGGTGAAGGGGACGAAGAAGAGGACGAAGAAGAGGACGGTGAAGAGGATGAAGAAGAGGACGAAGAAGAGGACGGTGAGGAGGATGAAGAAGAGGACGAAGAAGAGGACGGTGAGGAGGATGAAGAAGAGGACGGTGAGGAGGATGAAGAAGAGGATGAAGAAGAGGACGGTGAGGAGGATGAAGAAGAGGACGGTGAAGAGGATGAAGATGAGGACGAAGAAGAGGACGGTGAGGAGGATGAAGAAGAGGACGAAGAAGAGGACGGTGAGGAGGATGAAGAAGAGGACGAAGAAGAAGACGGTGAGGAGGACGAAGAAGAGGACGAAGAAAAGGACGGTGAAGAGGATGAAGAAGAGGACGAAGAAAAGGACGGTGAAGAGGATGAAGAAGAGGACGAAGAAGAGGACGGTGAGGAGGATGAAGAAGAGGACGAAGAAAAGGACGGTGAAGAGGACGAAGAAGAGGACGAAGAAGAGGACGGTGAAGAGGACGGTGAAGGGGACGAAGAAGAGGACGGTGAAGAGGACGAAGAAGAGGACGAAGATGTGGACGTGAGGAGGATGAAGAAGAGGACGGTGAAGAGGATGAAGAAGAGGACGAAGAAGAGGACGGTGAAGAGGACGGTGAAGGGGACGAAGAAGAGGACGAAGAAGAGGACGGTGAAGGGGACGAAGAAGAGGACGGTGAAGAGGACGAAGAAGAGGACGAAGAAGAGGACGAAGAAGAGGACGGTGAAGAGGACGAAGAAGAGGACGGTGAAGGGGACGAAGAAGAGGACGGTGAAGAGGACGTGAGGAGGATGAAGAAGAGGACGAAGAAGAGGACGGTGAAGAGGATGAAGAAGAGGACGGTGAAGAGGATGAAGAAGAGGACGAAGAAGAGGACGGTGAAGAGGACGGTGAAGAGGACGAAGAAGAGGACGAAGAAGAGGACAGTGAAGAGGACGGTGAAGGGGACGAAGAAGAGGACGAAGATGTGGACGGTGAGGAGGATGAAGAAGAGGACGAAGAAGAGGACGGTGAAGAGGACGAAGAAGAGGACGGTGAAGAGGATGAAGAAGAGGACGAAGATGTGGACGGTGAGGAGGATGAAGAAGAGGATGAAGAAGAGGACGGTGAAGAGGACGAAGAAGAGGACGGTGAAGAGGACGGTGAAGGGGACGAAGAAGAGGATGAAGAAGAGGACGAAGAAGAGGACGAAGAAGAGGATGAAGAAGAGGACGGTGAAGAGGACGGTGAAGAGGACGGTGAAGAGGACGGTGAAGGGGACGAAGAAGAGGACGAAGAAGAGGATGAAGAAGAGGACGAAGAAGAGGACGAAGAAGAGGACGAAGAAGAGGACGGTGAAGAGGACGGTGAAGGGGACGAAGAAGAGGACGAAGAAGAGGATGAAGAAGAGGACGGTGAAGAGGACGAAGAAGAGGACGGTGAAGGGGACGAAGAAGAGGATGAAGAAGAGGACGAAGAAGAGGACGGTGAGGAGGATGAAGAAGAGGACGGTGAAGGGGACGAAGAAGAGGATGAAGAAGAGGACGAAGAAGAGGACGGTGAGGAGGACGAAGAAAAGGACGGTGAGGAGGATGAAGAAGAGGACGAAGAAAAGGACGGTGAGGAGGATGAAGAAGAGGACGAAGAAGAGGACGGTGAAGAGGATGAAGAAGAGGACGAAGAAAAGGACGGTGAAGAGGACGGTGAAGAGGACGAAGAAGAGGATGAAGAAGAGGACGAAGAAGAGGATGAAGAAGAGGACGGTGAAGAGGACGGTGAAGAGGACGGTGAAGGGGACGAAGAAGAGGACGGTGAAGAGGACGAAGAAGAGGACGAAGAAGAGGACGAAGAAGAGGACGAAGAAGAGGACGAAGATGTGGACGGTGAGGAGGATGAAGAAGAGGATGAAGAAGAGGACGGGGAAGAGGACGAAGAAGAGGACGAAGATGTGGACGGTGAGGAGGATGAAGAAGAGGATGAAGAAGAGGACGGTGAAGAGGATGAAGAAGAGGACGGTGAAGGGGACGAAGAAGAGGACGGTGAAGAGGACGAAGAAGAGGACGGTGAAGAGGACGGTGAAGGGGACGAAGAAGAGGACGGTGAAGAGGACGAAGAAGAGGACGAAGATGTGGACGTGAGGAGGATGAAGAAGAGGACGGTGAAGAGGATGAAGTAGAGGACGAAGAAGAGGACGAAGAAGAGGACGGTGAAGGGGACGAAGAAGAGGACGAAGAAGAGGACGGTGAAGAGGACGGTGAAGGGGACGAAGAAGAGGACGAAGAAGAGGACGAAGAAGAGGACGAAGAAGAGGACGGTGAAGAGGACGGTGAAGGGGACGAAGAAGAGGATGAAGAAGAGGACGGTGAAGGGGACGAAGAAGAGGACGAAGAAGAGGACGGTGAAGAGGATGAAGAAGAGGACGAAGAAGAGGACGGTGAGGAGGATGAAGAAGAGGACGAAGAAGAGGACGGTGAGGAGGATGAAGAAGAGGACGAAGAAGAGGACGGTGAGGAGGATGAAGAAGAGGACGAAGAAAAGGACGGTGAGGAGGATGAAGAAGAGGACGAAGAAAAGGACGGTGAGGAGGATGAAGAAGAGGACGAAGAAGAGGACGGTGAGGAGGATGAAGAAGAGGACGAAGAAAAGGACGGTGAAGAGGACGAAGAAGAGGACGAAGAAGAGGACGGTGAAGAGGACGGTGAAGGGGACGAAGAAGAGGACGGTGAAGAGGACGAAGAAGAGGACGAAGATGTGGACGTGAGGAGGATGAAGAAGAGGACGGTGAAGAGGATGAAGAAGAGGACGAAGAAGAGGACGAAGAAGAGGACGGTGAAGAGGACGGTGAAGGGGACGAAGAAGAGGACGAAGAAGAGGACGGTGAAGGGGACGAAGAAGAGGACGGTGAAGAGGACGAAGAAGAGGACGAAGAAGAGGACGAAGAAGAGGACGGTGAAGAGGACGAAGAAGAGGACGGTGAAGGGGACGAAGAAGAGGACGAAGAAGAGGACGAAGAAGAGGACGGTGAAGAGGACGAAGAAGAGGACGGTGAGGAGGATGAAGAGGACGGTGAGGAGGATGAAGAAGAGGATGAAGAAGAGGATGGTGAGGAGGATGAAGAAGAGGACGAAGAAGAGGACGGTGAAGAGGATGAAGAAGAGGACGAAGAAGAGGACGGTGAGGAGGATGAAGAAGAGGACGAAGAAGAGGACGGTGAGGAGGATGAAGAAGAGGACGAAGAAAAGGACGGTGAGGAGGATGAAGAAGAGGACGAAGAAAAGGACGGTGAGGAGGATGAAGAAGAGGACGAAGAAGAGGACGGTGAGGAGGATGAAGAAGAGGACGAAGAAAAGGACGGTGAAGAGGACGAAGAAGAGGACGAAGAAGAGGACGGTGAAGAGGACGGTGAAGGGGACGAAGAAGAGGACGGTGAAGAGGACGAAGAAGAGGACGAAGATGTGGACGTGAGGAGGATGAAGAAGAGGACGGTGAAGAGGATGAAGAAGAGGACGAAGAAGAGGACGAAGAAGAGGACGGTGAAGAGGACGGTGAAGGGGACGAAGAAGAGGACGAAGAAGAGGACGGTGAAGGGGACGAAGAAGAGGACGGTGAAGAGGACGAAGAAGAGGACGAAGAAGAGGACGAAGAAGAGGACGGTGAAGAGGACGAAGAAGAGGACGGTGAAGGGGACGAAGAAGAGGACGAAGAAGAGGACGAAGAAGAGGACGGTGAAGAGGACGAAGAAGAGGACGGTGAAGGGGACGAAGAAGAGGACGGTGAAGAGGACGGTGAGGAGGATGAAGAAGAGGACGAAGAAGAGGACGGTGAAGAGGATGAAGAAGAGGACGGTGAAGAGGACGACGAAGAGGACGAAGAAGAGGACGAAGAAAAGGACGGTGAGGAGGATGAAGAAGAGGACGAAGAAAAGGACGGTGAGGAGGATGAAGAAGAGGACGAAGAAGAGGACGGTGAGGAGGATGAAGAAGAGGACGAAGAAAAGGACGGTGAAGGGGACGAAGAAGAGGACGGTGAAGAGGACGAAGAAGAGGACGAAGATGTGGACGTGAGGAGGATGAAGAAGAGGACGGTGAAGAGGATGAAGAAGAGGACGAAGAAGAGGACGGTGAAGAGGACGGTGAAGGGGACGAAGAAGAGGACGAAGAAGAGGACGGTGAAGGGGACGAAGAAGAGGACGGTGAAGAGGACGAAGAAGAGGACGAAGAAGAGGACGGTGAAGAGGACGAAGAAGAGGACGGTGAAGAGGATGAAGAAGAGGACGAAGATGTGGACGGTGAGGAGGATGAAGAAGAGGACGAAGAAGAGGACGGTGAAGAGGACGAAGAAGAGGACGGTGAAGAGGATGAAGAAGAGGACGAAGATGTGGACGGTGAGGAGGATGAAGAAGAGGACGAAGAAGAGGACGGTGAAGAGGACGGTGAAGGGGACGAAGAAGAGGATGAAGAAGAGGATGAAGAAGAGGACGGTGAAGAGGACGGTGAAGAGGACGGTGAAGGGGACGAAGAAGAGGACGGTGAAGAGGACGGTGAAGGGGACGAAGAAGAGGATGAAGAAGAGGACGAAGAAGAGGACGAAGAAGAGGATGAAGAAGAGGACGGTGAAGAGGACGAAGAAGAGGACGGTGAAGGGGACGAAGAAGAGGATGAAGAAGAGGACGAAGAAGAGGACGGTGAGGAGGATGAAGAAGAGGACGAAGAAAAGGACGGTGAGGAGGATGAAGAAGAGGACGAAGAAAAGGACGGTGAGGAGGATGAAGAAGAGGACGAAGAAGAGGACGGTGAGGAGGATGAAGAAGAGGACGAAGAAAAGGACGGTGAAGAGGACGAAGAAGAGGACGAAGAAGAGGATGAAGAAGAGGACGAAGAAGAGGATGAAGAAGAGGACGGTGAAGAGGACGGTGAAGAGGACGGTGAAGGGGACGAAGAAGAGGACGGTGAAGAGGATGAAGAAGAGGACGAAGAAGAGGACGAAGAAGAGGACGAAGAAGAGGACGAAGAAGAGGACGAAGATGTGGACGGTGAGGAGGATGAAGAAGAGGATGAAGAAGAGGACGGGGAAGAGGACGAAGAAGAGGACGAAGATGTGGACGGTGAGGAGGATGAAGAAGAGGATGAAGAAGAGGACGGTGAAGAGGACGAAGAAGAGGACGAAGAAGAGGACGGTGAAGAGGACGGTGAAGGGGACGAAGAAGAGGACGGTGAAGAGGACGAAGAAGAGGACGAAGATGTGGACGTGAGGAGGATGAAGAAGAGGACGGTGAAGAGGATGAAGTAGAGGACGAAGAAGAGGACGAAGAAGAGGACGGTGAAGGGGACGAAGAAGAGGACGAAGAAGAGGACGGTGAAGAGGACGGTGAAGGGGACGAAGAAGAGGACGAAGAAGAGGACGAAGAAGAGGACGGTGAAGGGGACGAAGAAGAGGACGAAGAAGAGGACGGTGAAGAGGACGGTGAAGGGGACGAAGAAGAGGATGAAGAAGAGGACGGTGAAGGGGACGAAGAAGAGGACGAAGAAGAGGACGGTGAAGAGGATGAAGAAGAGGACGAAGAAGAGGACGGTGAGGAGGATGAAGAAGAGGACGAAGAAGAGGACGGTGAGGAGGATGAAGAAGAGGACGGTGAGGAGGATGAAGAAGAGGATGAAGAAGAGGACGGTGAGGAGGATGAAGAAGAGGACGAAGAAGAGGACGGTGAAGAGGATGAAGAAGAGGACGAAGAAGAGGACGGTGAGGAGGATGAGGAAGAGGACGAAGAAGAGGACGGTGAGGAGGATGAAGAAGAGGACGAAGAAAAGGACGGTGAGGAGGATGAAGAAGAGGACGAAGAAAAGGACGGTGAGGAGGATGAAGAAGAGGACGAAGAAGAGGACGGTGAGGAGGATGAAGAAGAGGACGAAGAAAAGGACGGTGAAGAGGACGAAGAAGAGGACGAAGAAGAGGACGGTGAAGAGGACGGTGAAGGGGACGAAGAAGAGGACGGTGAAGAGGACGAAGAAGAGGACGAAGAAGAGGACGAAGAAGAGGACGGTGAAGAGGACGAAGAAGAGGACGGTGAAGGGGACGAAGAAGAGGACGAAGAAGAGGACGGTGAAGAGGACGGTGAAGGGGACGAAGAAGAGGACGAAGAAGAGGACGGTGAAGGGGACGAAGAAGAGGACGGTGAAGAGGACGAAGAAGAGGACGAAGAAGAGGACGAAGAAGAGGACGGTGTAGAGGACGAAGAAGAGGACGGTGAAGGGGACGAAGAAGAGGACGAAGAAGAGGACGAATAAGAGGACGGTGAAGAGGACGAAGAAGAGGACGAAGAAGAGGACGGTGAAGAGGACGAAGAAGAGGACGGTGAAGGGGACGAAGAAGAGGACGGTGAAGAGGACGCTGAGGAGAATGAAGAAGAGGACGAAGAAGAGGACGGTGAAGAGAATGAAGAAGAGGACGAAGAAGAGGACGAAGAAGAGGACGGTGAAGAGGATGAAGAAGAGGACGAAGAAGAGGACGGTGAAGGGGACGAAGAAGAGGACGGTGAGGAGGATGAAGAAGAGGACGAAGAAGAGGACGGTGAAGAGGATGAAGAAGAGGACGGTGAAGAGGATGAAGAGGAGGATGAAGAAGAGGATGAAGAAGAGGACGGTGAAGAGGATGAAGAAGAGGACGAAGAAGAGGACGGTGAAGAGGATGAAGTAGAGGACGGTGAAGAGGATGAAGAAGAGGATGAAGAAGAGGACGGTGAAGAGGATGAAGTAGAGGACGGTGAAGAGGATGAAGAAGAGGACGGTGAAGAGGACGAAGAAGAGGACGGTGTAGAGGACGAAGAAGAGGACGGTGAGGAGGATGAAGAAGAGGACGAAGAAGAGGACGAAGAAAAGGACGGTGAGGAGGATGAAGAAGAGGAAGAAGAAGAGGACGAAGAAAAGGACGGTGAGGAGGATGAAGAAGAGGACGAAGAAGAGGACGGTGAGGAGGATGATGAAGAGGACGAAGAAGAGGACGGTGAAGGGGACGAAGAAGAGGACGGTGAAGAGGACGAAGAAGAGGACGGTGAGGAGGATGAAGAAGAGGACGAAGAAGAGGACGAAGAAAAGGACGGTGAGGAGGATGAAGAAGAGGACGAAGAAGAGGACGGTGAGGAGGATGATGAAGAGGACGAAGAAGAGGACGGTGAAGGGGACGAAGAAGCGGACGGTGAGGAGGATGAAGAAGAGGACGAAAAAGAGGACGAAGAAAAGGACGGTGAGGAGGATGAAGAAGAGGACGAAGAAGAGGACGGTGAGGAGGATGAAGAAGAGGACGAAGAAGAGGACGGTGAAGGGGACGAAGAAGAGGACGGTGAAGAGGATGAAGAAGAGGACGGTGAAGGGGACGAAGAAGAGGACGGTGAAGAGGATGAAGAAGAGGACGGTGAGGAGGATGAAGAAGAGGACGAAAAAGAGGACGAAGAAAAGGACGGTGAGGAGGATGAAGAAGAGGACGAAGAAGAGGACGGTGAGGAGGATGAAGAAGAGGACGAAAAAGAGGACGAAGAAAAGGACGGTGAGGAGGATGAAGAAGAGGACGAAGAAGAGGACGGTGAGGAGGATGAAGAAGAGGACGAAGAAGAGGACGGTGAAGGGGACGAAGAAGAGGACGGTGAAGAGGATGAAGAAGAGGACGGTGAAGGGGACGAAGAAGAGGACGGTGAAGAGGATGAAGAAGAGGACGGTGAGGAGGATGAAGAAGAGGACGGTGAGGAGGATGAAGAAGAGGACGAAGAAGAGGACGAAGAAGAGGACGGTGAAGAGGACGGTGAAGAGGATGAAGAAGAGGACGAAGAAGAGGACGGTGAAGAGGACGAAGAAGAGGACGGTGAGGAGGATGAAGAAGAGGACGAAGAAGAGGACGGTGAAGAGGACGGTGAGGAGGACGAAGAAGAGGACGAAGAAGAGGACGGTGAAGAGTACGAAGAAGAGGACGGTGAGGAGGATGAAGAAGAGGACGGTGAAGAGGATGAAGAAGAGGACGGTGAGGAGGATGAAGGAGAGGACGAAGAAGAGGACGGTGAAGAGGATGAAGAAGAGGACGAAGAAGAGGATGAAGAAGAGGACGAAGAAGAGGACGAAGAAGAGGACGGTGAAGAGGACGAAGAAGAGGACGAAGAAGAGGACGGTGAGGAGGATGAAGAAGAGGACGAAGAAGAGGACGGTGAGGAGGATGAAGAAGAGGACGAAGAAGAGGACGAAGAAGAGGACGGTGAGGAGGATGAAGAAGAGGACGAAGAAGAGGACGGTGAGGAGGATGAAGAAGAGGATGAAGAAGAGGACGGTGAGGAGGATGAAAAAGAGGACGAAGAAGAGGACGGTGAGGAGGATGAAAAAGAGGACGAAGAAGAGGACGGTGAAGAGGATGAAGAAGAGGACGAAGAAGAGGACGAAGAAGAGGACGAAGAAGAGGACGAAGAAGAGGACGGTGAAGAGGACGAAGAAGAGGACGAAGAAGAGGACGGTGAGGAGGATGAAGAAGAGGACGAAGAAGAGGACGGTGAGGAGGATGAAGAAGAGGACGAAGAAGAGGACGGTGAAGAGGATGAAGTAGAGGACGGTGAAGAGGATGAAGAAGAGGATGAAGAAGAGGACGGTGAAGAGGATGAAGTAGAGGACGGTGAAGAGGATGAAGAAGAGGACGGTGAAGAGGACGAAGAAGAGGACGGTGTAGAGGACGAAGAAGAGGACGGTGAGGAGGATGAAGAAGAGGACGAAGAAGAGGACGAAGAAAAGGACGGTGAGGAGGATGAAGAAGAGGAAGAAGAAGAGGACGAAGAAAAGGACGGTGAGGAGGATGAAGAAGAGGACGAAGAAGAGGACGGTGAGGAGGATGATGAAGAGGACGAAGAAGAGGACGGTGAAGGGGACGAAGAAGAGGACGGTGAAGAGGACGAAGAAGAGGACGGTGAGGAGGATGAAGAAGAGGACGAAGAAGAGGACGAAGAAAAGGACGGTGAGGAGGATGAAGAAGAGGACGAAGAAGAGGACGGTGAGGAGGATGATGAAGAGGACGAAGAAGAGGACGGTGAAGGGGACGAAGAAGCGGACGGTGAGGAGGATGAAGAAGAGGACGAAAAAGAGGACGAAGAAAAGGACGGTGAGGAGGATGAAGAAGAGGACGAAGAAGAGGACGGTGAGGAGGATGAAGAAGAGGACGAAGAAGAGGACGGTGAAGGGGACGAAGAAGAGGACGGTGAAGAGGATGAAGAAGAGGACGGTGAAGGGGACGAAGAAGAGGACGGTGAAGAGGATGAAGAAGAGGACGGTGAGGAGGATGAAGAAGAGGACGAAAAAGAGGACGAAGAAAAGGACGGTGAGGAGGATGAAGAAGAGGACGAAGAAGAGGACGGTGAGGAGGATGAAGAAGAGGACGAAAAAGAGGACGAAGAAAAGGACGGTGAGGAGGATGAAGAAGAGGACGAAGAAGAGGACGGTGAGGAGGATGAAGAAGAGGACGAAGAAGAGGACGGTGAAGGGGACGAAGAAGAGGACGGTGAAGAGGATGAAGAAGAGGACGGTGAAGGGGACGAAGAAGAGGACGGTGAAGAGGATGAAGAAGAGGACGGTGAGGAGGATGAAGAAGAGGACGGTGAGGAGGATGAAGAAGAGGACGAAGAAGAGGACGAAGAAGAGGACGGTGAAGAGGACGGTGAAGAGGATGAAGAAGAGGACGAAGAAGAGGACGGTGAAGAGGACGAAGAAGAGGACGGTGAGGAGGATGAAGAAGAGGACGAAGAAGAGGACGGTGAAGAGGACGGTGAGGAGGACGAAGAAGAGGACGAAGAAGAGGACGGTGAAGAGGACGAAGAAGAGGACGGTGAGGAGGATGAAGAAGAGGACGGTGAAGAGGATGAAGAAGAGGACGGTGAGGAGGATGAAGGAGAGGACGAAGAAGAGGACGGTGAAGAGGATGAAGAAGAGGACGAAGAAGAGGATGAAGAAGAGGACGAAGAAGAGGACGAAGAAGAGGACGGTGAAGAGGACGAAGAAGAGGACGAAGAAGAGGACGGTGAGGAGGATGAAGAAGAGGACGAAGAAGAGGACGGTGAGGAGGATGAAGAAGAGGACGAAGAAGAGGACGGTGAGGAGGATGAAGAAGAGGACGAAGAAGAGGACGAAGAAGAGGACGGTGAGGAGGATGAAGAAGAGGACGAAGAAGAGGACGGTGAGGAGGATGAAGAAGAGGATGAAGAAGAGGACGGTGAGGAGGATGAAAAAGAGGACGAAGAAGAGGACGGTGAAGAGGATGAAGAAGAGGACGAAGAAGAGGACGAAGAAGAGGACGAAGAAGAGGACGGTGAAGAGGACGAAGAAGAGGACGAAGAAGAGGACGGTGAGGAGGATGAAGAAGAGGACGAAGAAGAGGACGGTGAGGAGGATGAAGAAGAGGACGAAGAAGAGGACGAAGAAGAGGACGGTGAAGAGGATGAAGAAGAGGACGAAGAAGAGGACGGTGAAGAGGATGAAGAAGAGGACGAAGAAGAGGACGGTGAAGAGGATGAAGAAGAGGACGTTGAAGAGGACGAAGAAGAGGACGTTGAAGAGGACGAAGAAGAGGACCGTGAGGAGGATGAATAAGAGGACGAAGAAGAGGACGGTGAGGAGGATGAAGAAGAGGACGAAGAAGAGGACGGTGAGGAGGATGAAGAAGAGGACGAAGAAGAGGACGAAGAAGAGGACGAAGAAGAGGATGAAGAAGAGGACGAAGAAGAGGACGAAGAAGAGGACGAAGAAGAGGACGGTGAGGAGGATGAATAAGAGGATGAAGAAGAGGACGGTGAGGAGGATGAATAAGAGGACGAAGAAGAGGACGGTGAGGAGGATGAAGAAGAGGACGAAGAAGAGGACGGTGAGGAGGATGAAGAAGAGGACGAAGAAGAGGACGGTGAGGAGGATGAAGAAGAGGACGAAGAAGAGGATGAAGAAGAGGACGGTGAGGAGGACGAAGAAGAGGACGAAGAAGAGGACGGTGAGGAGGATGAAGAAGAGGACGAAGAAGAGGACGGTGAGGAGGATGAAGAAGAGGACGAAGAAGAGGATGAAGAAGAGGACGTTGAAGAGGACGAAGAAGAGGACGAAGAAGAGGACGGTGAGGAGGATGAAGAAGAGGACGAAGAAGAGGACGAAGAAGAGGACGGTGAAGAGGATGAAGAAGAGGACGAAGAAGAGGACGGTGAGGAGGACGAAGAAGAGGACGAAGAAGAGGACGGTGAAGAGGACGAAGAAGAGGACGGTGAGGAGGATGAAGAAGAGGACGAAGAAGAGGACGGTGAGGAGGATGAAGAAGAGGACGAAGAAGAGGACGAAGAAGAGGACGGTGAAGAGGATGAAGAAGAGGACGAAGAAGAGGACGGTGAAGAGGATGAAGAAGAGGACGAAGAAGAGGACGGTGAAGAGGATGAAGAAGAGGACGTTGAAGAGGACGAAGAAGAGGACGAAGAAGAGGACGTTGAGGAGGATGAAAAAGAGGATTAAGAAGAGGACGGTGAGGAGGATGAACAAGAGGATTAATAAGAGGACGAAGAAGAGGACGGTGAAGAGGATGAAGAAGAGGACGGTGAGGAGGATGAAGAAGAGGACGGTGAAGGGGACGAAGAAGAGGACGGTGAAGAGGACGAAGAAGAGGACGGTGAAGAGGATGAAGAAGAGGACGGTGAGGAGGATGAAGAAGAGGACGGTGAAGAGGATGAAGAAGAGGACGGTGAGGAGGATGAAGAAGAGGACGGTGAAGGGGACGAAGAAGAGGACGGTGAAGAGGACGAAGAAGAGGACGAAGATGTGGACGTGAGGAGGATGAAGAAGAGGACGGTGAAGAGGATGAAGTAGAGGACGGTGAAGAGGATGAAGAAGAGGACGAAGAAGAGGACGAAGAAGAGGACGGTGAAGGGGACGAAGAAGAGGACGAAGAAGATGACGGTGAAGAGGACGAAGAAGAGGATGAAGAAGAGGACGAAGAAGAGGACGGTAAGGAGGACGAAGAAGAGGACGATGAGGAGGATGAAAAAGAGGACGAAGAAGAGGACGGTGAGGAGGATGAAAAAGAGGACGAAGAAGAGGACGGTGAGGAGGATGAAAAAGAGGACGAAGAAGAGGACGGTGAGGAGGACGAAGAAGAGGACGAAGAAGAGGACGGTGAAGAGGATGAAGAAGAGGACGGTGAGGAGGACGAAGAAGAGGATGAAGAAGATGACGGTGAAGAGGATGAAGAAGAGGACGAAGAAGAGGACGGTGAAGAGGACGAAGAAGAGGACGGTGAAGGGGACGAAGAAGAGGACGAAGAAGAGGACGGTGAAGAGGATGAAGAAGAGGATGAAGAAGATGACGGTGAAGAGGATGAAGAAGAGGACGAAGAAGAGGACGGTGAAGAGGACGGTGAAGAGGACGAAGAAGAGGATGAAGAAGATGACGGTGAAGAGGATGAAGAAGAGGATGAAGAAGATGACGGTGAAGAGGATGAAGAAGAGGACGAAGAAGAGGACGGTGAAGAGGACGAAGAAGAGGACGGTGAAGGGGACGAAGAAGAGGACGAAGAAGAGGACGGTGAAGAGGATGAAGAAGAGGATGAAGAAGATGACGGTGAAGAGGATGAAGAAGAGGACGAAGAAGAGGACGGTGAAGAGGACGAAGAAGAGGATGAAGAAGAGGACGAAGAAGAGGACGGTGAGGAGGATGAAGAAGAGGACGAAGAAGAGGACGAAGAAGAGGACGAAGAAGAGGACGGTGAAGAGGACGAAGAAGAGGATGAAGAAGATGACGGTGAAGAGGATGAAGAAGAGGACGAAGAAGAGGACGGTGAAGAGGACGAAGAAGAGGACGGTGAAGGGGACGAAGAAGAGGACGAAGAAGAGGACGGTGTAGAGGACGAAGAAGAGGACGGTGAGGAGGATGAAGAAGAGGACGAAGAAGAGGACGAAGAAAAGGACGGTGAGGAGGATGAAGAAGAGGAAGAAGAAGAGGACGAAGAAAAGGACGGTGAGGAGGATGAAGAAGAGGACGAAGAAGAGGACGGTGAGGAGGATGATGAAGAGGACGAAGAAGAGGACGGTGAAGGGGACGAAGAAGAGGACGGTGAAGAGGACGAAGAAGAGGACGGTGAGGAGGATGAAGAAGAGGACGAAGAAGAGGACGAAGAAAAGGACGGTGAGGAGGATGAAGAAGAGGACGAAGAAGAGGACGGTGAGGAGGATGATGAAGAGGACGAAGAAGAGGACGGTGAAGGGGACGAAGAAGCGGACGGTGAGGAGGATGAAGAAGAGGACGAAAAAGAGGACGAAGAAAAGGACGGTGAGGAGGATGAAGAAGAGGACGAAGAAGAGGACGGTGAGGAGGATGAAGAAGAGGACGAAGAAGAGGACGGTGAAGGGGACGAAGAAGAGGACGGTGAAGAGGATGAAGAAGAGGACGGTGAAGGGGACGAAGAAGAGGACGGTGAAGAGGATGAAGAAGAGGACGGTGAGGAGGATGAAGAAGAGGACGAAAAAGAGGACGAAGAAAAGGACGGTGAGGAGGATGAAGAAGAGGACGAAGAAGAGGACGGTGAGGAGGATGAAGAAGAGGACGAAAAAGAGGACGAAGAAAAGGACGGTGAGGAGGATGAAGAAGAGGACGAAGAAGAGGACGGTGAGGAGGATGAAGAAGAGGACGAAGAAGAGGACGGTGAAGGGGACGAAGAAGAGGACGGTGAAGAGGATGAAGAAGAGGACGGTGAAGGGGACGAAGAAGAGGACGGTGAAGAGGATGAAGAAGAGGACGGTGAGGAGGATGAAGAAGAGGACGGTGAGGAGGATGAAGAAGAGGACGAAGAAGAGGACGAAGAAGAGGACGGTGAAGAGGACGGTGAAGAGGATGAAGAAGAGGACGAAGAAGAGGACGGTGAAGAGGACGAAGAAGAGGACGGTGAGGAGGATGAAGAAGAGGACGAAGAAGAGGACGGTGAAGAGGACGGTGAGGAGGACGAAGAAGAGGACGAAGAAGAGGACGGTGAAGAGGACGAAGAAGAGGACGGTGAGGAGGATGAAGAAGAGGACGGTGAAGAGGATGAAGAAGAGGACGGTGAGGAGGATGAAGGAGAGGACGAAGAAGAGGACGGTGAAGAGGATGAAGAAGAGGACGAAGAAGAGGATGAAGAAGAGGACGAAGAAGAGGACGAAGAAGAGGACGGTGAAGAGGACGAAGAAGAGGACGAAGAAGAGGACGGTGAGGAGGATGAAGAAGAGGACGAAGAAGAGGACGGTGAGGAGGATGAAGAAGAGGACGAAGAAGAGGACGGTGAGGAGGATGAAGAAGAGGACGAAGAAGAGGACGAAGAAGAGGACGGTGAGGAGGATGAAGAAGAGGACGAAGAAGAGGACGGTGAGGAGGATGAAGAAGAGGATGAAGAAGAGGACGGTGAGGAGGATGAAAAAGAGGACGAAGAAGAGGACGGTGAAGAGGATGAAGAAGAGGACGAAGAAGAGGACGAAGAAGAGGACGAAGAAGAGGACGGTGAAGAGGACGAAGAAGAGGACGAAGAAGAGGACGGTGAGGAGGATGAAGAAGAGGACGAAGAAGAGGACGGTGAGGAGGATGAAGAAGAGGACGAAGAAGAGGACGAAGAAGAGGACGGTGAAGAGGATGAAGAAGAGGACGAAGAAGAGGACGGTGAAGAGGATGAAGAAGAGGACGAAGAAGAGGACGGTGAAGAGGATGAAGAAGAGGACGTTGAAGAGGACGAAGAAGAGGACGTTGAAGAGGACGAAGAAGAGGACCGTGAGGAGGATGAATAAGAGGACGAAGAAGAGGACGGTGAGGAGGATGAAGAAGAGGACGAAGAAGAGGACGGTGAGGAGGATGAAGAAGAGGACGAAGAAGAGGACGAAGAAGAGGACGAAGAAGAGGATGAAGAAGAGGACGAAGAAGAGGACGAAGAAGAGGACGAAGAAGAGGACGGTGAGGAGGATGAATAAGAGGATGAAGAAGAGGACGGTGAGGAGGATGAATAAGAGGACGAAGAAGAGGACGGTGAGGAGGATGAAGAAGAGGACGAAGAAGAGGACGGTGAGGAGGATGAAGAAGAGGACGAAGAAGAGGACGGTGAGGAGGATGAAGAAGAGGACGAAGAAGAGGATGAAGAAGAGGACGGTGAGGAGGACGAAGAAGAGGACGAAGAAGAGGACGGTGAGGAGGATGAAGAAGAGGACGAAGAAGAGGACGGTGAGGAGGATGAAGAAGAGGACGAAGAAGAGGATGAAGAAGAGGACGTTGAAGAGGACGAAGAAGAGGACGAAGAAGAGGACGGTGAGGAGGATGAAGAAGAGGACGAAGAAGAGGACGAAGAAGAGGACGGTGAAGAGGATGAAGAAGAGGACGAAGAAGAGGACGGTGAGGAGGACGAAGAAGAGGACGAAGAAGAGGACGGTGAAGAGGACGAAGAAGAGGACGGTGAGGAGGATGAAGAAGAGGACGAAGAAGAGGACGGTGAGGAGGATGAAGAAGAGGACGAAGAAGAGGACGAAGAAGAGGACGGTGAAGAGGATGAAGAAGAGGACGAAGAAGAGGACGGTGAAGAGGATGAAGAAGAGGACGAAGAAGAGGACGGTGAAGAGGATGAAGAAGAGGACGTTGAAGAGGACGAAGAAGAGGACGAAGAAGAGGACGTTGAGGAGGATGAAAAAGAGGATTAAGAAGAGGACGGTGAGGAGGATGAACAAGAGGATTAATAAGAGGACGAAGAAGAGGACGGTGAAGAGGATGAAGAAGAGGACGGTGAGGAGGATGAAGAAGAGGACGGTGAAGGGGACGAAGAAGAGGACGGTGAAGAGGACGAAGAAGAGGACGGTGAAGAGGATGAAGAAGAGGACGGTGAGGAGGATGAAGAAGAGGACGGTGAAGAGGATGAAGAAGAGGACGGTGAGGAGGATGAAGAAGAGGACGGTGAAGGGGACGAAGAAGAGGACGGTGAAGAGGACGAAGAAGAGGACGAAGATGTGGACGTGAGGAGGATGAAGAAGAGGACGGTGAAGAGGATGAAGTAGAGGACGGTGAAGAGGATGAAGAAGAGGACGAAGAAGAGGACGAAGAAGAGGACGGTGAAGGGGACGAAGAAGAGGACGAAGAAGATGACGGTGAAGAGGACGAAGAAGAGGATGAAGAAGAGGACGAAGAAGAGGACGGTAAGGAGGACGAAGAAGAGGACGATGAGGAGGATGAAAAAGAGGACGAAGAAGAGGACGGTGAGGAGGATGAAAAAGAGGACGAAGAAGAGGACGGTGAGGAGGATGAAAAAGAGGACGAAGAAGAGGACGGTGAGGAGGACGAAGAAGAGGACGAAGAAGAGGACGGTGAAGAGGATGAAGAAGAGGACGGTGAGGAGGACGAAGAAGAGGATGAAGAAGATGACGGTGAAGAGGATGAAGAAGAGGACGAAGAAGAGGACGGTGAAGAGGACGAAGAAGAGGACGGTGAAGGGGACGAAGAAGAGGACGAAGAAGAGGACGGTGAAGAGGATGAAGAAGAGGATGAAGAAGATGACGGTGAAGAGGATGAAGAAGAGGACGAAGAAGAGGACGGTGAAGAGGACGGTGAAGAGGACGAAGAAGAGGATGAAGAAGATGACGGTGAAGAGGATGAAGAAGAGGATGAAGAAGATGACGGTGAAGAGGATGAAGAAGAGGACGAAGAAGAGGACGGTGAAGAGGACGAAGAAGAGGACGGTGAAGGGGACGAAGAAGAGGACGAAGAAGAGGACGGTGAAGAGGATGAAGAAGAGGATGAAGAAGATGACGGTGAAGAGGATGAAGAAGAGGACGAAGAAGAGGACGGTGAAGAGGACGAAGAAGAGGATGAAGAAGAGGACGAAGAAGAGGACGGTGAGGAGGATGAAGAAGAGGACGAAGAAGAGGACGAAGAAGAGGACGAAGAAGAGGACGGTGAAGAGGACGAAGAAGAGGATGAAGAAGATGACGGTGAAGAGGATGAAGAAGAGGACGAAGAAGAGGACGGTGAAGAGGACGAAGAAGAGGACGGTGAAGGGGACGAAGAAGAGGACGAAGAAGAGGACGGTGAAGAGGATGAAGAAGAGGATGAAGAAGATGACGGTGAAGAGGATGAAGAAGAGGACGAAGAAGAGGACGGTGAAGAGGACGAAGAAGAGGATGAAGAAGAGGACGAAGAAGAGGACGGTGAGGAGGATGAAGAAGAGGACGAAGAAGAGGACGAAGAAGAGGACGGTGAAGAGGATGAAGAAGAGGACGAAGAAGAGGACGGTGAAGAGGATGAAGAAGAGGACGAAGAAGAGGACGGTGAAGAGGATGAAGAAGAGGACGGTGAAGAGGATGAAGTAGAGGACGGTGAAGAGGATGAAGAAGAGGACGAAGAAGAGGACGAAGAAGAGGACGGTGAAGGGGACGAAGAAGAGGACGGTGAAGAGGATGAAGAAGAGGACGGTGAAGAGGATGAAGAAGAGGACGGTGAAGAGGACGAAGAAGAGGATGAAGAAGAGGACGAAGAAGAGGACGGTAAGGAGGACGAAGAAGAGGACGATGAGGAGGATGAAAAAGAGGACGAAGAAGAGGACGGTGAGGAGGATGAAAAAGAGGACGAAGAAGAGGACGAAGAAGAGGACGGTGAAGAGGACGAAGAAGAGGATGAAGAAGATGACGGTGAAGAGGATGAAGAAGAGGACGAAGAAGAGGACGGTGAAGAGGACGAAGAAGAGGACGGTGAAGAGGACGGTGAAGGGGACGAAGAAGAGGACGAAGAAGATGACGGTGAAGAGGACGAAGAAGAGGATGAAGAAGAGGACGAAGAAGAGGACGGTAAGGAGGACGAAGAAGAGGACGGTAAGGAGGACGAAGAAGAGGACGAAGAAGAGGACGGTGAAGAGGACGAAGAGGAGGATGAAAAAGAGGACGAAGAAGAGGACGGTGAGGAGGACGAAGAAGAGGACGAAGAAGAGGAGGGTGAAGAGGATGAAGAAGAGGACGGTGAAGAGGAAAGTGAAGAGGATGAAAAAGAGGACGAAGAAGAGGACGGTGAGGAGGATGAAAAAGAGGACGAAGAAGAGGACGGTGAGGAGGACGAAGAAGAGGACGAAGAAGAGGACGGTGAAGAGGATGAAGAAGAGGACGGTGAAGAGGACAGTGAAAGGGACGAAGAAGAGGACGAAGATGTGGACGGTGAGGAGGACGAAGAAGAGGACGGTGAAGGGGACGAAGAAGAGGATGAAGAAGAGGACGGTGAAGAGGATGAAGAAGAGGACGAAGAAGAGGACAGTGAGGAGGATGAAGAAGAGGACGGTGAGGTGGATGAAAAAGAGGACGAAGAAGAGGACGAAGAAGAGGACGAAGAAGAGGACGGTGAGGAGGATGAAGAAGAGGACGAAGAAGAGGATGAAGAAGAGGACGAAGAAGAGGACGGTGAAGAGGATGAAGAAGAGGACGAATAAGAGGACGCTGAAGGGGACGAAGAAGAGGACGGTGAGGAGGACGAAGAAGAGGACGAAGAAGAGGACGGTGAAGAGGACGAAGAAGAGGACGGTGAAGAGGATGAAGAAGAGGATGAAGAAGATGACGGTGAAGAGGACGAAGAAGAGGACGAAGAAGAGGACGGTGAAGAGGACGAAGAAGAGGACGGTGAAGAGGACGAAGAAGAGGATGAAGAAGAGGACGAAGAAGAGGACGAAGAAGAGGACGATGAGGAGGATGAAAAAGAGGACGAAGAAGAGGACGGTGAAGAGGACGAAGAAGAGGACGGTGAAGAGGATGAAGAAGAGGACGAAGAAGAGGACGGTGAAGAGGATGAAGAAGAGGACGGTGAGGAGGACGAAGAAGAGGACGAAGAAGAGGATGAAGAAGAGGACGGTGAGGAGGACGAAGAAGAGGACGGTGAGGAGGACGAAGAAGAGGACGGTGAGGAGGATTAAGAAGAGGACGAAGAAGAGGACGGTGAGCAGGACGAAGAAGAGGACGAAGAAGAGGACGAAGAAGAGGACGAAGAAGAGGACGGTGAAGAGGATGAAGAAGAGGACGAAGAAGAGGACGGTGAGGAGGATGAAAAAGAGGATGAAGAAGAGGACGAAGAAGAGGACGGTGAAGAGGATGAAGAAGAGGACGAAGAAGAGGACGAAGAAGAGGACGGTGAAGAGGACGAAGATGTGGACGGTGAGGAGGATGAAGAAGAGGACGAAGAAGAGGACGAAGAAGAGGACGGTGAAGAGGACGAAGAAGAGGACGGTGAAGAGGACGAAGAAGAGGACGGTGAAGAGGATGAAGAAGAGGACGAAGAAGAGGACGGTGAAGAGGACGAAGAAGAGGACGGTGAAGAGGATGAAGAAGAGGATGAAGAAGATGACGGTGAAGAGGACGAAGAAGAGGACGAAGAAGAGGACGAAGAAGAGGACGAATAAGAGGACGCTGAAGGGGACGAAGAAGAGGATGAAGAAGAGGACGAAGAAGAGGACGAAGAAGAGGACGATGAGGAGGATGAAAAAGAGGACGAAGAAGAGGACGGTGAGGAGGATGAAAAAGAGGACGAAGAAGAGGACGCTGAAGAGGACGAAGAAGAGGATGAAGAAGAGGACGAAGAAGAGGACGAAGAAGAGGACGATGAGGAGGATGAAAAAGAGGACGAAGAAGAGGATGAAGTAGAGGACGAAGAAGAGGACGGTGAGGAGGATGAAAAAGAGGATGAAGAAGAGGACGAAGAAGAGGACGGTGAAGAGGATGAAGAAGAGGACGAAGAAGAGGACGGTGAGGAGGACGAAGAAGAGGACGAAGAAGAGGACGAAGAAGAGGACGAAGAAGAGGACGGTGAAGAGGATGAAGAAGAGGACGAAGAAGAGGACGGTGAGGAGGATGAAAAAGAGGATGAAGAAGAGGACGAAGAAGAGGACGGTGAAGAGGATGAAGAAGAGGACGAAGAAGAGGACGAAGAAGAGGACGGTGAAGAGGATGAAGAAGAGGACGAAGAAGAGGACGGTGAGGAGGATGAAGAAGAGGACGGTGAAGAGGACGAAGAAGAGGACGGTGAGGAGGATGAAAAAGAGGACGAAGAAGAGGACGAAGAAGAGGACGGTGAGGAGGACGAAGAAGAGGACGGTGAAGGGAACGAAGAAGAGGACGGTGAGGAGGACGAAGAAGAGGACGAAGAAGAGGACGGTGAGGAGGATGAAAAAGAGGACGAAGAAGAGGACGGTGAGGAGGATGAAGAAGAGGACGAAGAAGAGGATGAAGAAGAGGACGAAGAAGAGGACGGTGAGGAGGATGAAAAAGAGGACGAAGAAGAGGACGGTGAGGAGGATGAAGAAGAGGACGAAGAAGAGGATGGTGAAGAGGATGAAGAAGAGGACGAAGAAGAGGATGAAGAAGAGGACGAAGAAGAGGACGGTGAGGAGGACGAAGAAGAGGACGAAGAAGAGGACGGTGAAGAGGACGAAGAAGAGGACGGTGAAGAGGATGAAGAAGAGGACGAAGAAGAGGATGAAGAAGAGGACGAAGAAGAGGACGGTGAGGAGGACGAAGAAGAGGACGAAGAAGAGGACGGTGAGGAGGATGAAAAAGAGGATGAAGAAGAGGACGAAGAAGAGGACGGTGAAGAGGACGAAGAAGAGGACGGTGAAGAGGATGAAGAAGAGGACGAAGAAGAGGATGAAGAAGAGGACGAAGAAGAGGACGGTGAGGAGGACGAAGAAGAGGACGAAGAAGAGGACGGTGAGGAGGATGAAAAAGAGGATGAAGAAGAGGACGAAGAAGAGGACGGTGAAGAGGATGAAGAAGAGGACGAAGAAGAGGAATGCTGAAGGGGACGAAGAAGAGGACGAAGAAGAGGACGGTGAAGAGGACGAAGAAGAGGACGGTGAGGAGGATGAAAAAGAGGACGAAGAAGAGGACGAAGAAGAGGACGAAGAAGAGGACGGTGAGGAGGACGAAGAAGAGGACGAAGAAGAGGACGGTGAAGAGGATGAAGAAGAGGACGGTGAGGAGGATGAAAAAGAGGACGAAGAAGAGGACGAAGAAGAGGACGGTGAGGAGGACGAAGAAGAGGACGGTGAAGAGGACGAAGAAGAGGACGGTGAGGAGGATGAAAAAGAGGACGAAGAAGAGGACGAAGAAGAGGACGAAGAAGAGGACGGTGAAGGGGACGAAGAAGAGGACGAAGAAGAGGACGGTGAAGAGGATGAAGAAGAGGATGAAGAAGATGACGGTGAAGAGGATGAAGAAGAGGACGAAGAAGAGGACGGTGAAGAGGATGAAGAAGAGGACGGTGAAGGGGACGAAGAAGAGGACGGTGAAGAGGATGAAGAATAGCACAGTGAAGAGGACGGTGAGGAGGACGAAGAAGAGGACGAAGAAGAGGACGGTGAAGAGGACGAAGAAGAGGACGAAGAAGAGGACGGTGAAGAGGACGAAGAAGAGGACGATGAAGAGGATGAAGAAGAGGAAGATGAAGAGGACGGTGATGAGGATGAAAAAGAGGACGAAGAAGAGGACGGTGAAGAGGACGAAGAAGAGGACGGTGAGGAGGATGAAGAAGAGGACGAAGAAGAGGACGGTGAGGAGGACGAAGAAGAGGACGAAGAAGAGGACGGTGAAGAGGATGAAGAATAGCACAGTGAAGAGGACGGTGAGGAGGACGAAGAAGAGGACGAAGAAGAGGACGGTGAAGAGGACGAAGAAGAGGACGATGAAGAGGATGAAGAAGAGGAAGATGAAGAGGACGGTGATGAGGATGAAAAAGAGGACGAAGAAGAGGACGGTGAAGAGGACGAAGAAGAGGACGGTGAGGAGGATGAAGAAGAGGACGAAGAAGAGGACGGTGAGGAGGACGAAGAAGAGGACGAAGAAGAGGACGGTGAAGAGGACGAAGAAGAGGACGAAGAAGAGGACGGTGAAGAGGACGAAGAAGAGGACGAAGAAGAGGACGGTGAGGAGGACGAAGAAGAGGACGAAGAAGAGGACGGTGAGGAGGATGAAAAAGAGGACGAAGAAGAGGACGGTGAAGAGGATGAAGAATAGGACAGTGAAGAGGACGGTGAAGGGGACGAAGAAGAGGACGGTGAGGAGGACGAAGAAGAGGACGAAGAAGAGGACGGTGAAGTGGACGAAGAAGAGGACGGTGAAGGGGACGAAGAAGAGGACGGTGAAGAGGATGAAGAATAGGACAGTGAAGAGGACGGTGAAGGGGACGAAGAAGAGGACGGTGAGGAGGACGAAGAAGAGGACGAAGAAGAGGACGGTGAAGTGGACGAAGAAGAGGACGAAGAAGAGGACGAAGAAGAGGACGAAGAAGAGGACGGTGAAGAGGATGAAGAAGAGGATGAAGAAGATGACGGTGAAGAGGATGAAGAAGAGGACGAAGAAGAGGACGGTGAAGAGGATGAAGAAGAGGACGGTGAAGGGGACGAAGAAGAGGACGGTGAAGGGGACGAAGAAGAGGACGAAGAAGAGGACGGTGAAGAGGATGAAGAAGAGGATGAAGAAGAGGACGAAGATGTGGACGTGAGGAGGATGAAGAAGAGGACGGTGAAGAGGATGAAGAAGAGGACGAAGAAGAGGACGGTGAAGAGGATGAAGAAGATGACGGTGAAGAGGATGAAGAAGAGGACGAAGAAGAGGACGGTGAAGAGGACGAAGAAGAGGATGAAGAAGAGGACGGTAAGGAGGACGAAGAAGAGGACGAAGAAGAGGACGGTGAAGAGGACGAAGAAGAGGACGAAGAAGAGGACGATGAGGAGGATGAAAAAGAGGACGAAAAAGAGGACGATGAGGAGGATGAAGAAGAGGACGAAGAAGAGGACGAAGAAGAGGACGGTGAGGAGGATGAAAAAGAGGACGAAGAAGAGGATGGTGAAGAGGACGAAGAAGAGGACGGTGAGGAGGATGAAGAAGAGGACGAAGAAGAGGACGGTGAGGAGGACGAAGAAGAGGACGAAGAAGAGGACGGTGAAGAGGACGAAGAAGAGGACGAAGAAGAGGACGAAGAAGAGGACGGTGAAGGGGACGAAGAAGAGGACGAAGAAGAGGACGGTGAAGAGGACGGTGAAGGGGACGAAGAAGAGGACGAAGAAGAGGACGGTGAAGGGGACGAAGAAGAGGACGAAGAAGAGGACGGTGAAGAGGATGAAGAAGAGGATGAAGAAGACGACGGTGAAGAGGATGAAGAAGAGGACGAAGAAGAGGACGGTGAGGAGGATGAAGAAGAGGACGAAGAAGAGGACGGTGAAGAGGACGAAGAAGAGGACGGTGAAGAGGACGAAGAAGAAGACGAAGAAGAGGACGGTGAGGAGGACGAAGAAGAGGACGAAGAAGAGGACGAAGAAGAGGACGGTGAAGAGGATGAAGAAGAGGACGAAGAAGAAGACGAAGAAGAGGACGGTGAGGAGGACGAAGAAGAGGACGAAGAAGAGGACGAAGAAGAGGACGGTGAGGAGGATGAAAAAGAGGACGGTGAGGAGGATGAAAAAGAGGACGAAGAAGAGGACGGTGAGGAGGATGAAAAAGAGGACGAAGAAGAGGACGGTGAAGAGGATGAAGAAGACGACGGTGAAGAGGATGAAGAAGAGGACGAAGAATAGGACGGTGAAGAGGACGAAGAAGAGGACGGTGAAGAGGATGAAGAAGAGGACGGTGAAGAGGACGGTGAAGAGGATGAAGAAGAGGACGGTGAAGAGGATGAAGAAGAGGATGAAGAAGAGGACGGTGAAGAGTACGAAGAACAGGACGGTGAGGAGGATGAAGAAGAGGACGAAGAAGAGGATGGTGAGGAGGATGAAGAAGAGGACGAAGAAGAGGACGGTGAAGAGGATGAAGAAGAGGACGAAGAAGAGGACGCTGAAGGGGACGAAGAAGAGGACAGTGAAGGGGACGAAGAAGAGGACGAAGAAGAGGACGGTGAGGAGGATGAAGAAGAGGACGGTGAGGAGGATGAAGAAGAGGACGAAGAAGAGGACGGTGAGGAGGATGAAGAAGAGGACGAAGAAGAGGACGGTGAAGGGGACGAAGAAGAGGACGGTGAAGGGGACGAAGAAGAGGACGGTCAAGAGGATGAAGAAGAGGACGGTGAAGAGGACGGTGAGGAGGACGAATAAGAGGACGAAGAAGAGGACGGTGAAGAGGACGAAGAAGAGGACGGTGAGGAGGATGAAAAAGAGGACGAAGAAGAGGACAGTGAAGAGGACGAAGAAGAGGACGGTGAGGAGGATGAAAAAGAGGACGAAGAAGAGGACGGTGAGGAGGACGAAGAAGAGGACGAAGAAGAGGACGGTGAGGAGGACGAAGAAGAGGACGGTGAGGAGGATGAAAAAGAGGACGGTGAGGAGGATGAAAAAGAGGACGAAGAAGAGGACGGTGAGGAGGATGAAAAAGAGGACGAAGAAGAGGACGGTGAAGAGGATGAAGAAGAGGACGGTGAAGGGGACGAAGAAGAGGACGGTGAAGGGGACGAAGAAGAGGACGATGAAGAGGATGAAGAAGAGGAAGATGAAGAGGACGAAGAAGAGGACGAAGAAGAGGACGGTGAGGAGGATGAAGAAGAGGACGAAGAAGAGGACGGTGAGGAGGACGAAGAAGAGGACGAAGAAGAGGACGGTGAAGAGGACGGAGAAGAGGACGAAGAAGAGGACGGTGAAGAGGACGAATAAGAGAACGGTGAGGAGGATGAAAAAGAGGACGAAGAAGAGGACGGTGAAGAGGATGAAGAATAGGACAGTGAAGAGGACGGTGAAGGGGACGAAGAAGAGGACGGTGAGGAGGACGAAGAAGAGGACGAAGAAGAGGACGGTGAAGTGGACGAAGAAGAGGACGGTGAAGGGGACGAAGAAGAGGACGGTGAAGGGGACGAAGAAGAGGACGAAGAAGAGGACGGTGAAGAGGATGAAGAAGAGGATGAAGAAGATGACGGTGAAGAGGATGAAGAAGAGGACGAAGAAGAGGACGGTGAAGAGGATGAAGAAGAGGACGGTGAAGGGGACGAAGAAGAGGACGGTGAAGGGGACGAAGAAGAGGACGAAGAAGAGGACGGTGAAGAGGATGAAGAAGAGGATGAAGAAGATGACGGTGAAGAGGATGAAGAAGAGGACGAAGAAGAGGACGGTGAAGAGGATGAAGAAGATGACGGTGAAGAGGATGAAGAAGAGGACGAAGAAGAGGACGGTGAAGAGGACGAAGAAGAGGATGAAGAAGAGGACGAAGAAGAGGACGGTAAGGAGGACGAAGAAGAGGACGAAGAAGAGGACGGTGAAGAGGACGAAGAAGAGGACGAAGAAGAGGACGATGAGGAGGATGAAAAAGAGGACGAAAAAGAGGACGATGAGGAGGATGAAGAAGAGGACGAAGAAGAGGACGAAGAAGAGGATGGTGAAGAGGACGAAGAAGAGGACGGTGAAGAGGATGAAGAAGAGGACAGTGAAGAGGACGGTGAAGGGGACGAAGAAGAGGACGAAGAAGAGGACGGTGAAGAGGATGAAGAAGAGGATGAAGAAGACGACGGTGAAGAGGATGAAGAAGAGGACGAAGGAGAGGACGGTGAGGAGGATGAAAAAGAGGACGAAGAAGAGGATGAAGAAGAGGACGGTGAGGAGGATGAAGAAGAGGACGAAGAAGAGGACGGTGAAGAGGACGAAGAAGAGGACGGTGAAGAGGACGAAGAAGAAGACGAAGAAGAGGACGGTGAGGAGGACGAAGAAGAGGACGAAGAAGAGGACGGTGAGGAGGATGAAAAAGAGGACGAAGAAGAGGACGAAGAAGAGGACGGTGAAGAGGATGAAGAAGAGGACGAAGAAGAGGACGGTGAAGAGGATGAAGAAGAGGACGGTGAAGAGGATGAAGTAGAGGACGGTGAAGAGGATGAAGAAGAGGACGAAGAATAGGACGGTGAAGAGGACGAAGAAGAGGACGGTGAAGAGGATGAAGAAGAGGACGAAGAATAGGACGGTGAAGAGGATGAAGAAGAGGACGGTGAAGAGGATGAAGAAGAGGACGAAGAAGAGGACGCTGAAGGGGACGAAGAAGAGGATGGTGAGGAGGATGAAGAAGAGGACGAAGAAGAGGACGGTGAAGAGGATGAAGAAGAGGACGAAGAAGAGGACGCTGAAGGGGACGAAGAAGAGGACAGTGAAGGGGACGAAGAAGAGGACGAAGAAGAGGACGGTGAGGAGGATGAAGAAGAGGACGGTGAGGAGGATGAAGAAGAGGACGAAGAAGAGGACGGTGAGGAGGATGAAGAAGAGGACGAAGAAGAGGACGGTGAAGGGGACGAAGAAGAGGACGGTCAAGAGGATGAAGAAGAGGACGGTGAAGAGGACGGTGAGGAGGACGAATAAGAGGACGAAGAAGAGGACGGTGAAGAGGACGAAGAAGAGGACGGTGAGGAGGATGAAAAAGAGGACGAAGAAGAGGACAGTGAAGAGGACGAAGAAGAGGACGGTGAGGAGGATGAAAAAGAGGACGAAGAAGAGGACGGTGAGGAGGACGAAGAAGAGGACGAAGAAGAGGACGGTGAGGAGGACGAAGAAGAGGACGGTGAGGAGGATGAAAAAGAGGACGGTGAGGAGGATGAAAAAGAGGACGAAGAAGAGGACGGTGAGGAGGATGAAAAAGAGGACGAAGAAGAGGACGGTGAAGAGGATGAAGAAGAGGACGGTGAAGGGGACGAAGAAGAGGACGGTGAAGGGGACGAAGAAGAGGACGATGAAGAGGATGAAGAAGAGGAAGATGAAGAGGACGAAGAAGAGGACGAAGAAGAGGACGGTGAGGAGGATGAAGAAGAGGACGAAGAAGAGGACGGTGAGGAGGACGAAGAAGAGGACGAAGAAGAGGACGGTGAAGAGGACGAAGAAGAGGACGAAGAAGAGGACGGTGAAGAGGACGAAGAAGAGGACGGTGAAGAGGATGAAGAATAGGACAGTGAAGAGGACGGTGAAGGGGACGAAGAAGAGGACGGTGAGGAGGACGAAGAAGAGGACGAAGAAGAGGACGGTGAAGTGGACGAAGAAGAGGACGGTGAAGGGGACGAAGAAGAGGACGGTGAAGGGGACGAAGAAGAGGACGAAGAAGAGGACGGTGAAGAGGATGAAGAAGAGGATGAAGAAGATGACGGTGAAGAGGATGAAGAAGAGGACGAAGAAGAGGACGGTGAAGAGGATGAAGAAGAGGACGGTGAAGGGGACGAAGAAGAGGACGGTGAAGGGGACGAAGAAGAGGACGAAGAAGAGGACGGTGAAGAGGATGAAGAAGAGGATGAAGAAGATGACGGTGAAGAGGATGAAGAAGAGGACGAAGAAGAGGACGGTGAAGAGGACGAAGAAGAGGATGAAGAAGAGGACGGTGAAGAGGATGAAGAAGAGGACGAAGAAGAGGACGGTGAAGAGGACGAAGAAGAGGATGAAGAAGAGGACGGTGAAGAGGATGAAGAAGAGGACGAAGAAGAGGACGGTGAGGAGGATGAAAAAGAGGACGAAGAAGAGGACGGTGAAGAGGACGAAGAAGAGGATGAAGAAGAGGACGAAGAAGAGGACGGTAAGGAGGACGAAGAAGAGGACGAAGAAGAGGACGGTGAAGAGGATGAAGAAGAGGATGAAGAAGACGACGGTGAAGAGGATGAAGAAGAGGACGAAGGAGAGGACGGTGAGGAGGATGAAAAAGAGGACGAAGAAGAGGATGAAGAAGAGGACGGTGAAGAGGATGAAGAAGAGGACGAAGGAGAGGACGGTGAGGAGGATGAAGAAGAGGACGAAGAAGAGGACGGTGAAGAGGACGAAGAAGAGGACGGTGAAGAGGACGAAGAAGAAGACGAAGAAGAGGACGGTGAGGAGGACGAAGAAGAGGACGAAGAAGAGGACGGTGAGGAGGATGAAAAAGAGGACGAAGAAGAGGACGAAGAAGAGGACGGTGAAGAGGATGAAGAAGAGGACGAAGAAGAGGACGGTGAAGAGGATGAAGAAGAGGACGGTGAAGAGGATGAAGAAGAGGACGAAGAATAGGACGGTGAAGAGGACGAAGAAGAGGACGGTGAAGAGGATGAAGAAGAGGACGAAGAATAGGACGGTGAAGAGGATGAAGAAGAGGACGGTGAAGAGGATGAAGAAGAGGACGAAGAAGAGGACGCTGAAGGGGACGAAGAAGAGGATGGTGAGGAGGATGAAGAAGAGGACGAAGAAGAGGACGGTGAAGAGGATGAAGAAGAGGACGAAGAAGAGGACGCTGAAGGGGACGAAGAAGAGGACGAAGAAGAGGACGGTGAGGAGGATGAAGAAGAGGACGGTGAGGAGGATGAAGAAGAGGACGAAGAAGAGGACGGTGAGGAGGATGAAGAAGAGGACGAAGAAGAGGACGGTGAAGGGGACGAAGAAGAGGACGGTGAAGGGGACGAAGAAGAGGACGGTCAAGAGGATGAAGAATAGGACAGTGAAGAGGACGGTGAAGGGGACGAAGAAGAGGACGGTGAGGAGGACGAAGAAGAGGACGAAGAAGAGGACGGTGAAGTGGACGAAGAAGAGGACGGTGAAGGGGACGAAGAAGAGGACGGTGAAGGGGACGAAGAAGAGGACGAAGAAGAGGACGGTGAAGAGGATGAAGAAGAGGATGAAGAAGATGACGGTGAAGAGGATGAAGAAGAGGACGAAGAAGAGGACGGTGAAGAGGATGAAGAAGAGGACGGTGAAGGGGACGAAGAAGAGGACGGTGAAGAGGATGAAGAAGAGGATGAAGAAGATGACGGTGAAGAGGATGAAGAAGAGGACGAAGAAGAGGACGGTGAAGAGGATGAAGAAGAGGACGAAGAAGATGACGGTGAAGAGGACGAAGAAGAGGATGAAGAAGAGGACGGTGAAGAGGATGAAGAAGAGGACGAAGAAGAGGACGGTGAAGAGGACGAAGAAGAGGATGAAGAAGAGGACGAAGAAGAGGACGAAGAAGAGGACGGTGAAGAGGATGAAGAAGAGGATGAAGAAGATGACGGTGAAGAGGATGAAGAAGAGGACGAAGAAGAGGACGGTGAAGAGGATGAAGAAGAGGATGAAGAAGATGACGGTGAAGAGGACGAAGAAGAGGATGAAGAAGAGGACGGTGAAGAGGATGAAGAAGAGGACGAAGAAGAGGACGGTGAAGAGGACGAAGAAGAGGATGAAGAAGAGGACGAAGAAGAGGACGGTAAGGAGGACGAAGAAGAGGACGAAGAAGAGGACGGTGAAGAGGATGAAGAAGAGGATGAAGAAGACGACGGTGAAGAGGATGAAGAAGAGGACGAAGGAGAGGACGGTGAGGAGGATGAAAAAGAGGACGAAGAAGAGGATGAAGAAGAGGACGGTGAAGAGGATGAAGAAGAGGACGAAGGAGAGGACGGTGAGGAGGATGAAGAAGAGGACGAAGAAGAGGACGGTGAAGAGGACGAAGAAGAGGACGGTGAAGAGGACGAAGAAGAAGACGAAGAAGAGGACGGTGAGGAGGACGAAGAAGAGGACGAAGAAGAGGACGGTGAAGAGGATGAAGAATAGGACAGTGAAGAGGACGGTGAAGGGGATGAAGAAGAGGACGAAGGAGAGGACGGTGAGGAGGATGAAGAAGAGGACGAAGAAGAGGACGGTGAAGAGGACGAAGAAGAGGACGGTGAAGAGGACGAAGAAGAAGACGAAGAAGAGGACGGTGAGGAGGACGAAGAAGAGGACGAAGAAGAGGACGGTGAAGAGGATGAAGAATAGGACAGTGAAGAGGATGGTGAAGGGGACGAAGAAGAGGACGGTGAGGAGGACGAAGAAGAGGACGAAGAAGAGGACGGTGAAGTGGACGAAGAAGAGGACGGTGAAGGGGACGAAGAAGAGGACGGTGAAGGGGACGAAGAAGAGGACGAAGAAGAGGACGGTGAAGAGGATGAAGAAGAGGATGAAGAAGAGGACGGTGAGGAGGATGAAGAAGAGGACGAAGAAGAGGACGGTGAAGGGGACGAAGAAGAGGACGGTGAAGGGGACGAAGAAGAGGACGGTCAAGAGGATGAAGAAGAGGACGGTGAAGAGGACGGTGAGGAGGACGAATAAGAGGACGAAGAAGAGGACGGTGAAGAGGACGAAGAAGAGGACGGTGAGGAGGATGAAAAAGAGGACGAAGAAGAGGACAGTGAAGAGGACGAAGAAGAGGACGGTGAGGAGGATGAAAAAGAGGACGAAGAAGAGGACGGTGAGGAGGACGAAGAAGAGGACGAAGAAGAGGACGGTGAGGAGGACGAAGAAGAGGACGGTGAGGAGGATGAAAAAGAGGACGGTGAGGAGGATGAAAAAGAGGACGAAGAAGAGGACGGTGAGGAGGATGAAAAAGAGGACGAAGAAGAGGACGGTGAAGAGGATGAAGAAGAGGACGGTGAAGGGGACGAAGAAGAGGACGGAGAAGGGGACGAAGAAGAGGACGATGAAGAGGATGAAGAAGAGGAAGATGAAGAGGACGAAGAAGAGGACGAAGAAGAGGACGGTGAGGAGGATGAAGAAGAGGACGAAGAAGAGGACGGTGAGGAGGACGAAGAAGAGGACGAAGAAGAGGACGGTGAAGAGGACGGAGAAGAGGACGAAGAAGAGGACGGTGAAGAGGACGAATAAGAGAACGGTGAGGAGGATGAAAAAGAGGACGAAGAAGAGGACGGTGAAGAGGATGAAGAATAGGACAGTGAAGAGGACGGTGAAGGGGACGAAGAAGAGGACGGTGAGGAGGACGAAGAAGAGGACGAAGAAGAGGACGGTGAAGTGGACGAAGAAGAGGACGGTGAAGGGGACGAAGAAGAGGACGGTGAAGGGGACGAAGAAGAGGACGAAGAAGAGGACGGTGAAGAGGATGAAGAAGAGGATGAAGAAGATGACGGTGAAGAGGATGAAGAAGAGGACGAAGAAGAGGACGGTGAAGAGGATGAAGAAGAGGACGGTGAAGGGGACGAAGAAGAGGACGGTGAAGGGGACGAAGAAGAGGACGAAGAAGAGGACGGTGAAGAGGATGAAGAAGAGGATGAAGAAGATGACGGTGAAGAGGATGAAGAAGAGGACGAAGAAGAGGACGGTGAAGAGGATGAAGAAGATGACGGTGAAGAGGATGAAGAAGAGGACGAAGAAGAGGACGGTGAAGAGGACGAAGAAGAGGATGAAGAAGAGGACGAAGAAGAGGACGAAGAAGAGGACGAAGAAGAGGACGATGAGGAGGATGAAAAAGAGGACGAAAAAGAGGACGATGAGGAGGATGAAGAAGAGGACGAAGAAGAGGACGGTGAAGAGGACGAAGAAGAGGACGAAGAAGAGGACGATGAGGAGGATGAAAAAGAGGACGAAAAAGAGGACGATGAGGAGGATGAAGAAGAGGACGAAGAAGAGGACGAAGAAGAGGATGGTGAAGAGGACGAAGAAGAGGACGGTGAAGAGGATGAAGAAGAGGACAGTGAAGAGGACGGTGAAGGGGACGAAGAAGAGGACGAAGAAGAGGACGGTGAAGAGGATGAAGAAGAGGACGAAGAAGAGGACGGTGAAGAGGATGAAGAAGATGACGGTGAAGAGGATGAAGAAGAGGACGAAGAAGAGGACGGTGAAGAGGACGAAGAAGAGGATGAAGAAGAGGACGAAGAAGAGGACGGTAAGGAGGACGAAGAAGAGGACGAAGAAGAGGACGGTGAAGAGGACGAAGAAGAGGACGAAGAAGAGGACGATGAGGAGGATGAAAAAGAGGACGAAAAAGAGGACGATGAGGAGGATGAAGAAGAGGACGAAGAAGAGGACGAAGAAGAGGATGGTGAAGAGGACGAAGAAGAGGACGGTGAAGAGGATGAAGAAGAGGACAGTGAAGAGGACGGTGAAGGGGACGAAGAAGAGGACGAAGAAGAGGACGGTGAAGAGGATGAAGAAGAGGATGAAGAAGACGACGGTGAAGAGGATGAAGAAGAGGACGAAGGAGAGGACGGTGAGGAGGATGAAAAAGAGGACGAAGAAGAGGATGAAGAAGAGGACGGTGAAGAGGATGAAGAAGAGGACGAAGGAGAGGACGGTGAGGAGGATGAAGAAGAGGACGAAGAAGAGGACGGTGAAGAGGACGAAGAAGAGGACGGTGAAGAGGACGAAGAAGAAGACGAAGAAGAGGACGGTGAGGAGGACGAAGAAGAGGACGAAGAAGAGGACGGTGAGGAGGATGAAAAAGAGGACGAAGAAGAGGATGAAGTAGAGGACGGTGAAGAGGATGAAGAAGAGGACGAAGAATAGGACGGTGAAGAGGACGAAGAAGAGGACGGTGAAGAGGATGAAGAAGAGGACGAAGAATAGGACGGTGAAGAGGATGAAGAAGAGGACGGTGAAGAGGATGAAGAAGAGGACGAAGAAGAGGACGCTGAAGGGGACGAAGAAGAGGATGGTGAGGAGGATGAAGAAGAGGACGAAGAAGAGGACGGTGAAGAGGATGAAGAAGAGGACGAAGAAGAGGACGCTGAAGGGGACGAAGAAGAGGACAGTGAAGGGGACGAAGAAGAGGACGAAGAAGAGGACGGTGAGGAGGATGAAGAAGAGGACGGTGAGGAGGATGAAGAAGAGGACGAAGAAGAGGACGGTGAGGAGGATGAAGAAGAGGACGAAGAAGAGGACGGTGAAGGGGACGAAGAAGAGGACGGTCAAGAGGATGAAGAAGAGGACGGTGAAGAGGACGGTGAGGAGGACGAATAAGAGGACGAAGAAGAGGACGGTGAAGAGGACGAAGAAGAGGACGGTGAGGAGGATGAAAAAGAGGACGAAGAAGAGGACAGTGAAGAGGACGAAGAAGAGGACGGTGAGGAGGATGAAAAAGAGGACGAAGAAGAGGACGGTGAGGAGGACGAAGAAGAGGACGAAGAAGAGGACGGTGAGGAGGACGAAGAAGAGGACGGTGAGGAGGATGAAAAAGAGGACGGTGAGGAGGATGAAAAAGAGGACGAAGAAGAGGACGGTGAGGAGGATGAAAAAGAGGACGAAGAAGAGGACGGTGAAGAGGATGAAGAAGAGGACGGTGAAGGGGACGAAGAAGAGGACGGTGAAGGGGACGAAGAAGAGGACGATGAAGAGGATGAAGAAGAGGAAGATGAAGAGGACGAAGAAGAGGACGAAGAAGAGGACGGTGAGGAGGATGAAGAAGAGGACGAAGAAGAGGACGGTGAGGAGGACGAAGAAGAGGACGAAGAAGAGGACGGTGAAGAGGACGAAGAAGAGGACGAAGAAGAGGACGGTGAAGAGGACGAAGAAGAGGACGGTGAAGAGGATGAAGAATAGGACAGTGAAGAGGACGGTGAAGGGGACGAAGAAGAGGACGGTGAGGAGGACGAAGAAGAGGACGAAGAAGAGGACGGTGAAGTGGACGAAGAAGAGGACGGTGAAGGGGACGAAGAAGAGGACGGTGAAGGGGACGAAGAAGAGGACGAAGAAGAGGACGGTGAAGAGGATGAAGAAGAGGATGAAGAAGATGACGGTGAAGAGGATGAAGAAGAGGACGAAGAAGAGGACGGTGAAGAGGATGAAGAAGAGGACGGTGAAGGGGACGAAGAAGAGGACGGTGAAGGGGACGAAGAAGAGGACGAAGAAGAGGACGGTGAAGAGGATGAAGAAGAGGATGAAGAAGATGACGGTGAAGAGGATGAAGAAGAGGACGAAGAAGAGGACGGTGAAGAGGACGAAGAAGAGGATGAAGAAGAGGACGGTGAAGAGGATGAAGAAGAGGACGAAGAAGAGGACGGTGAAGAGGACGAAGAAGAGGATGAAGAAGAGGACGGTGAAGAGGATGAAGAAGAGGACGAAGAAGAGGACGGTGAAGAGGACGAAGAAGAGGATGAAGAAGAGGACGAAGAAGAGGACGGTAAGGAGGACGAAGAAGAGGACGAAGAAGAGGACGGTGAAGAGGATGAAGAAGAGGATGAAGAAGACGACGGTGAAGAGGATGAAGAAGAGGACGAAGGAGAGGACGGTGAGGAGGATGAAAAAGAGGACGAAGAAGAGGATGAAGAAGAGGACGGTGAAGAGGATGAAGAAGAGGACGAAGGAGAGGACGGTGAGGAGGATGAAGAAGAGGACGAAGAAGAGGACGGTGAAGAGGACGAAGAAGAGGACGGTGAAGAGGACGAAGAAGAAGACGAAGAAGAGGACGGTGAGGAGGACGAAGAAGAGGACGAAGAAGAGGACGGTGAGGAGGATGAAAAAGAGGACGAAGAAGAGGACGGTGAAGAGGATGAAGAAGAGGACGAAGAAGAGGACGGTGAAGAGGATGAAGAAGAGGACGGTGAAGAGGATGAAGAAGAGGACGAAGAATAGGACGGTGAAGAGGACGAAGAAGAGGACGGTGAAGAGGATGAAGAAGAGGACGAAGAATAGGACGGTGAAGAGGATGAAGAAGAGGACGGTGAAGAGGATGAAGAAGAGGACGAAGAAGAGGACGCTGAAGGGGACGAAGAAGAGGATGGTGAGGAGGATGAAGAAGAGGACGAAGAAGAGGACGGTGAAGAGGATGAAGAAGAGGACGAAGAAGAGGACGCTGAAGGGGACGAAGAAGAGGACAGTGAAGGGGACGAAGAAGAGGACGAAGAAGAGGACGGTGAGGAGGATGAAGAAGAGGACGGTGAGGAGGATGAAGAAGAGGACGAAGAAGAGGACGGTGAGGAGGATGAAGAAGAGGACGAAGAAGAGGACGGTGAAGGGGACGAAGAAGAGGACGGTGAAGGGGACGAAGAAGAGGACGGTCAAGAGGATGAAGAATAGGACAGTGAAGAGGACGGTGAAGGGGACGAAGAAGAGGACGGTGAGGAGGACGAAGAAGAGGACGAAGAAGAGGACGGTGAAGTGGACGAAGAAGAGGACGGTGAAGGGGACGAAGAAGAGGACGGTGAAGGGGACGAAGAAGAGGACGAAGAAGAGGACGGTGAAGAGGATGAAGAAGAGGATGAAGAAGATGACGGTGAAGAGGATGAAGAAGAGGACGAAGAAGAGGACGGTGAAGAGGATGAAGAAGAGGACGGTGAAGGGGACGAAGAAGAGGACGGTGAAGGGGACGAAGAAGAGGACGAAGAAGAGGACGGTGAAGAGGATGAAGAAGAGGATGAAGAAGATGACGGTGAAGAGGATGAAGAAGAGGACGAAGAAGAGGACGGTGAAGAGGATGAAGAAGAGGACGAAGAAGATGACGGTGAAGAGGACGAAGAAGAGGATGAAGAAGAGGACGGTGAAGAGGATGAAGAAGAGGATGAAGAAGAGGACGAAGAAGAGGACGGTGAAGAGGACGAAGAAGAGGATGAAGAAGAGGACGAAGAAGAGGACGAAGAAGAGGACGAAGAAGAGGACGGTGAAGAGGATGAAGAAGAGGATGAAGAAGATGACGGTGAAGAGGATGAAGAAGAGGACGAAGAAGAGGACGGTGAAGAGGATGAAGAAGAGGATGAAGAAGATGACGGTGAAGAGGACGAAGAAGAGGATGAAGAAGAGGACGGTAAGGAGGACGAAGAAGAGGACGAAGAAGAGGACGGTGAAGAGGATGAAGAAGAGGATGAAGAAGACGACGGTGAAGAGGATGAAGAAGAGGACGAAGGAGAGGACGGTGAGGAGGATGAAAAAGAGGACGAAGAAGAGGATGAAGAAGAGGACGGTGAAGAGGATGAAGAAGAGGACGAAGGAGAGGACGGTGAGGAGGATGAAGAAGAGGACGAAGAAGAGGACGGTGAAGAGGACGAAGAAGAGGACGGTGAAGAGGACGAAGAAGAAGACGAAGAAGAGGACGGTGAGGAGGACGAAGAAGAGGACGAAGAAGAGGACGGTGAAGAGGATGAAGAATAGGACAGTGAAGAGGACGGTGAAGGGGATGAAGAAGAGGACGAAGGAGAGGACGGTGAGGAGGATGAAGAATAGGACAGTGAAGAGGACGGTGAAGGGGACGAAGAAGAGGACGAAGAAGAGGACGGTGAAGAGGATGAAGAATAGGACAGTGAAGAGGACGGTGAAGGGGACGAAGAAGAGGACGAAGAAGAGGACGGTGAAGAGGACGAAGAAGAGGACGGTGAAGAGGACGAAGAAGAAGACGAAGAAGAGGACGGTGAGGAGGACGAAGAAGAGGACGAAGAAGAGGACGGTGAAGAGGATGAAGAATAGGACAGTGAAGAGGACGGTGAAGGGGACGAAGAAGAGGACGGTGAGGAGGACGAAGAAGAGGACGAAGAAGAGGACGGTGAAGTGGACGAAGAAGAGGACGGTGAAGGGGACGAAGAAGAGGACGGTGAAGGGGACGAAGAAGAGGACGAAGAAGAGGACGGTGAAGAGGATGAAGAAGAGGATGAAGAAGATGACGGTGAAGAGGATGAAGAAGAGGACGAAGAAGAGGACGGTGAAGAGGATGAAGAAGAGGACGGTGAAGGGGACGAAGAAGAGGACGGTGAAGGGGACGAAGAAGAGGACGAAGAAGAGGACGGTGAAGAGGATGAAGAAGAGGATGAAGAAGATGACGGTGAAGAGGATGAAGAAGAGGACGAAGAAGAGGACGGTGAAGAGGACGAAGAAGAGGATGAAGAAGAGGACGGTGAAGAGGATGAAGAAGAGGACGAAGAAGAGGACGGTGAAGAGGACGAAGAAGAGGATGAAGAAGAGGACGAAGAAGAGGACGGTAAGGAGGACGAAGAAGAGGACGAAGAAGAGGACGGTGAAGAGGATGAAGAAGAGGATGAAGAAGACGACGGTGAAGAGGATGAAGAAGAGGACGAAGGAGAGGACGGTGAGGAGGATGAAAAAGAGGACGAAGAAGAGGATGAAGAAGAGGACGGTGAAGAGGATGAAGAAGAGGACGAAGGAGAGGACGGTGAGGAGGATGAAGAAGAGGACGAAGAAGAGGACGGTGAAGAGGACGAAGAAGAGGACGGTGAAGAGGACGAAGAAGAAGACGAAGAAGAGGACGGTGAGGAGGACGAAGAAGAGGACGAAGAAGAGGACGGTGAGGAGGATGAAAAAGAGGACGAAGAAGAGGACGAAGAAGAGGACGGTGAAGAGGATGAAGAAGAGGACGAAGAAGAGGACGGTGAAGAGGATGAAGAAGAGGACGGTGAAGAGGATGAAGTAGAGGACGGTGAAGAGGATGAAGAAGAGGACGAAGAATAGGACGGTGAAGAGGACGAAGAAGAGGACGGTGAAGAGGATGAAGAAGAGGACGAAGAATAGGACGGTGAAGAGGACGAAGAAGAGGACGGTGAAGAGGATGAAGAAGAGGATGAAGAAGATGACGGTGAAGAGGATGAAGAAGAGGACGAAGAAGAGGACGGTGAAGAGGATGAAGAAGAGGACGGTGAAGGGGACGAAGAAGAGGATGAAGAAGATGACGGTGAAGAGGATGAAGAAGAGGACGAAGAAGAGGACGGTGAAGAGGACGGTGAAGAGGATGAAGAAGATGACGGTGAAGAGGATGAAGAAGAGGACGAAGAAGAGGACGGTGAAGAGGACGAAGAAGAGGATGAAGAAGAGGACGAAGAAGAGGACGGTAAGGAGGACGAAGAAGAGGACGAAGAAGAGGACGGTGAAGAGGACGAAGAAGAGGACGAAGAAGAGGACGATGAGGAGGATGAAAAAGAGGACGAAAAAGAGGACGATGAGGAGGATGAAGAAGAGGACGAAGAAGAGGACGAAGAAGAGGACGGTGAGGAGGATGAAAAAGAGGACGAAGAAGAGGATGGTGAAGAGGACGAAGAAGAGGACGGTGAAGAGGATGAAGAAGAGGACAGTGAAGAGGACGGTGAAGGGGACGAAGAAGAGGACGAAGAAGAGGACGGTGAAGAGGATGAAGAAGAGGATGAAGAAGACGACGGTGAAGAGGATGAAGAAGAGGACGAAGGAGAGGACGGTGAGGAGGATGAAAAAGAGGACGAAGAAGAGGATGAAGAAGAGGACGGTGAAGAGGATGAAGAAGAGGACGAAGGAGAGGACGGTGAGGAGGATGAAGAAGAGGACGAAGAAGAGGACGGTGAAGAGGACGAAGAAGAGGACGGTGAAGAGGACGAAGAAGAAGACGAAGAAGAGGACGGTGAGGAGGACGAAGAAGAGGACGAAGAAGAGGACGGTGAGGAGGATGAAAAAGAGGACGAAGAAGAGGACGAAGAAGAGGACGGTGAAGAGGATGAAGAAGAGGACGAAGAAGAGGACGGTGAAGAGGATGAAGAAGAGGACGGTGAAGAGGATGAAGAAGAGGACGGTGAAGAGGATGAAGTAGAGGACGGTGAAGAGGATGAAGAAGAGGACGAAGAATAGGACGGTGAAGAGGACGAAGAAGAGGACGGTGAAGAGGATGAAGAAGAGGACGAAGAATAGGACGGTGAAGAGGATGAAGAAGAGGACGGTGAAGAGGATGAAGAAGAGGATGAAGAAGAGGACGGTGAAGAGTACGAAGAAGAGGACGGTGAGGAGGATGAAGAAGAGGACGAAGAAGAGGATGAAGAAGAGGACGAAGAAGAGGACGGTGAAGGGGACGAAGAAGAGGACGGTGAAGAGGATGAAGAAGAGGACGAAGAAGAGGACGAAGAAGAGGACGGTGAGGAGGATGAAGAAGAGGACGGTGAGGAGGATGAAGAAGAGGACGAAGAAGAGGACGGTGAGGAGGATGAAGAAGAGGACGAAGAAGAGGACGGTGAAGGGGACGAAGAAGAGGACGGTGAAGGGGACGAAGAAGAGGACGGTGAAGAGGATGAAGAAGAGGACGGTGAAGAGGACGGTGAGGAGGACGAATAAGAGGACGAAGAAGAGGACGGTGAGGAGGATGAAAAAGAGGACGAAGAAGAGGACAGTGAAGAGGACGAAGAAGAGGACGGTGAGGAGGATGAAAAAGAGGACGAAGAAGAGGACGGTGAGGAGGACGAAGAAGAGGACGAAGAAGAGGACGGTGAGGAGGACGAAGAACAGGACGGTGAGGAGGATGAAAAAGAGGACGGTGAGGAGGATGAAAAAGAGCACGAAGAAGAGGACGAAGAAGAGGACGGTGAAGAGGACGAAGAAGAGGACGGTGAGGAGGATGAAAAAGAGGACGAAGAAGAGGACGGTGAGGAGGATGAAGAAGAGGACGAAGAAGAGGACGAAGAATAGGACGGTGAAGAGGATGAAAATGAGGACGTAGAAGAGGACGGTGAAGAAGACGGTGAAGAGGATGAAAAAGAGGACGAAGAAGAGGACGAAGAAGAGGACGGTGAAGAGGACGAAGAAGAGGACGGTGAGGAGGATGAAAAAGAGGACGAAGAAGAGGACGGTGAGGAGGATGAAGAAGAGGACGAAGAAGAGGACGAAGAAGAGGACGGTGAAGAGGATGAAAAAGAGGACGAAGAAGAGGACGAAGAAGAGGACGGTGAAGAGGACGGTGAAGAGGATGAAGAAGAGGACGAAGAAGAGGACGAAGTAGAGGACGGTGAAGAGGATGAAGAAGAGGATGAAGAAGAGGACGGTGAAGAGGATGAAGAAGAGGACGAAGAAGAGGACGAAGAAGAGGACAGTGAAGGGTACGAAGAAGAGGACGGTGAGGAGGATGAAGAAGAGGATGAAGAAGAGGACGAAGAAGAGGACGCTGAAGGGGACGAAAAAGATGACGGTGAAGGGGACGAAGAAGAGGACGGTGAAGAGGACGAAGAAGAGGACGAAGAAGAGGACGGTGAGGAGGATGAAAAAGAGGACGAAGAAGAGGACGGTGAGGAGGATGAAAAAGAGGACGAAGAAGAGGACGAAGAATAGGACGGTGAAGAGGACGAAGAAGAGGACGGTGAAGGGGATGAAGAAGAGGACGGTGAGGAGGATGAAGAAGAGGACGGTGAGGAGGATGAAGAAGAGGACGAAGAAGAGGACGAAGAAGAGGACGGTGAGGAGGATGAAGAAGAGGACGAAGAAGAGGACGGTGAAGGGGACGAAGAAGAGGACGGTGAAGGGGACGAAGAAGAGGACGGTGAAGAGGATGAAGAAGAGGACGAAGAAGAGGACGGTGAAGAGGACGAATAAGAGGACGAAGAAGAGGACGGTGAGGAGGATGAAAAAGAGGACGAAGAAGAGGACGAAGAAGAGGACAGTGAAGAGGACGAAGAAGAGGACGGTGAAGAGGACGGTGAGGAGGATGAAAAAGAGGACGAAGAAGAGGTCGGTGAAGAGGACGGTGAGGAGGATGAAGAAGAGGACGAAGAAGAGGACGGTGAGGAGGACGAAGAAGAGGACGAAGAAGAGGACGGTGAAGAGGACGAAGAAGAGGACGGTGAGGAGGATGAAAAAGAGGACGAAGAAGAGGACGAAGAAGAGGACGGTGAAGAGGATGAAGAAGAGGACGAAGAAGAGGACGGTGAAGAGGATGAAGAAGAGGACGGTGAAGAGGACGAAGAAGAGGACGGTGAGGAGGATGAAAAAGAGGACGAAGAAGAGGACGGTGAAGAGGATGAAGAAGAGGACGAAGAAGAGGACGGTGAAGGGGACGAAGAAGAGGACGGTGAAGAGGACGAAGAAGAGGATGAAGAAGAGGACGAAGAAGAGGATGAAGGAGAGGATGAAGAAGAGGACGAAGAAGAGGATGAAGAAGAGGACGGTGAAGAGGATGAAGAAGAGGACGAAGAAGAGGACGGTGAGGAGGATGAAGAAGAGGACGAAGAAGAGGACGGTGAAGAGGACGAAGAAGAGGACGAAGAAGAGGACAGTGAGGAGGATGAAAAAGAGGACGAAAAAGAGGACGAAGAAGAGGACGGTGAAGAGGACGAAAAAGAGGACGAAGAAGAGGACGGTGAAGAGGACGAAAAAGAGGACGAAGAAGAGGACGGTGAGGAGGATGAAAAAGAGGACGAAGAAGAGGACGGTGAGGAGGATGAAAAAGAGGACGGTGAAGAGGACGAAGAAGAGGACGAAGAAGAGGACGGTGAAGAGGACGAAGAAGAGGACGAAGAAGAGGACAGTGAGGAGGATGAAGAAGAGGACGAAGAAGAGGACGGTGAAGAGGACGAAGAAGAGGACGGTGAAGAGGACGGTGAAGAGGACGGTGAAGAGGATGAAGAAGAGGACGAAGAAGAGGACGGTGAAGAGGATGAAGAAGAGGATGAAGAAGAGGACGGTGAAGAGGATGAAGAAGAGGACGAAGAAGAGGACGAAGAATAGGACGGTGAAGAGGACGAAGAAGAGGACGGTGAAGGGGACGAAGAAGAGGACGGTGAGGAGGACGAAGAAGTGGACGGTGAAGAGGATGAAGAAGAGGACGAAGAAGAGGACGCTGAAGGGGACGAAGAAGAGGACGAAGAAGAGGACGAAGAAGAGGACGGTGAAGAGGACGAAGAAGAGGACGAAGAAGAGGACGGTGAGGAGGATGAAGAAGAGGACGAAGAAGAGGACGGTGAAGAGGATGAAGAAGAGGACGAAGAAGAGGACGGTGAAGAGGATGAAGAAGAGGACGAAGAAGAGGACGGTGAAGAGGATGAAGAAGAGGACGAAGAAGAGGACGCTGAAGGGGACGAAGAAGAGGACGGTGAAGGGGACGAAGAAGAGGACGAAGAAGAGGACGAAGAAGAGGACGGTGAAGAGGACGAAGAAGAGGACGAAGAAGAGGACGGTGAGGAGGATGAAAAAGAGGACGAAGAAGAGGACGGTGAGGAGGACGAAGAAGAGGACGGCGAAGAGGACGAAGAAGAGGACGGTGAGGAGGATGAAAAAGGGGACGAAGAAGAGGACGAAGAAGAGGACGGTGAAGAGGATGAAGAAGAGGACGAAGAAGAGGACGGTGAGGAGGATGAAAAAGGGGACGAAGAAGAGGACGAAGAAGAGGACAGTGAAGAGGATGAAGAAGAGGACGAAGAAGAGGACGGTGAAGAGGATGAAGAAGAGGACGAAGAAGAGGACGGTGAGGAGGACGAAGAAGAGGACGGCGAAGAGGACGAAGAAGAGGACGGTGAGGAGGATGAAAAAGAGGACGAAGAAGAGGACGAAGAAGAGGATGGTGAAGAGGATGAAGAAGAGGACGAAGAAGAGGACGAAGAAGAGGACGGTGAGGAGGACGAAGAAGAGGACGGCGAAGAGGACGAAGAAGAGGACGGTGAGGAGGATGAAAAAGAGGACGAAGAAGAGGACGAAGAAGAGGACGGTGAAGAGGACGAAGAAGAGGACGGTGAGGAGGATGAAAAAGAGGACGAAGAAGAGGACGAAGAAGAGGACGGTGAGGAGGATGAAAAAGAGGACGAAGAAGAGGACGGTGAGGAGGATGAAGAAGAGGACGGTGAGGAGGATGAAGAAGAGGACGAAGAAGAGGACGGTGAGGAGGACGAAGAAGAGGACGAAGAAGAGGACGGTGAAGAGGATGAAGAAGAGGACGGTGAGGAGGATGAAGAAGAGGACGAAGAAGAGGACGGTGAGGAGGATGAAAAAGAGGACGAAGAAGAGCACGAAGAAGAGGACGGTGAAGAGGATGAAGAATAGGACAGTGAAGAGGACGGTGAAGGGGACGAAGAAGAGGACGGTGAGGAGGACGAAGAAGAGGACGAAGAAGAGGACGGTGAAGAGGACGAAGAAGAGGACGGTGAGGAGGATGAAAAAGAGGACGAAGAAGAGGACGGTGAAGAGGATGAAGAAGAGGACGGTGAAGGGGACGAAGAAGAGGACGGTGAAGAGGACGGTGAAGAGTACGGTGAAGAGGACGAAGAAGAGGACGAAGAAGAGGACGAAGAAGAGGACGGTGAAGAGGATGAAGAAGAGGATGAAGAAGAGGACGGTGAAGAGGATGAAGTAGAGGACGGTGAAGAGGATGTAGAAGAGGACGAAGAAGAGGACGAAGAAGAGGACGGTGAAGAGGACGAAGAAGAGGACGAAGAAGAGGACGGTGAGGAGGATGAAGAAGAGGACGAAGAAGAGGACGGTGAGGAGGATGAAGAAGAGGACGAAGAAGAGGACGGTGAAGAGGACGGTGAAGAGGATGAAGAAGAGGACGAAGAAGAGGACGCTGAAGGGGACGAAGAAGAGGACGGTGAAGAGGACGGTGAAGAGGATGAAGAAGAGGACGAAGAAGAGGACGCTGAAGGGGACGAAGAAGAGGACGGTGAAGGGGACGAAGAAGAGGACGAAGAAGAGGACGGTGAGGAGGATGAAGACGAGGACGGTGAGGAGGATGAAGAAGAGGACGAAGAAGAGGACGGTGAAGGGGACGAAGAAGAGGACGGTGAAGGGGACGAAGAAGAGGACGGTGAAGAGGATGAAGAAGAGGACGACGAAGAGGACGGTGAAGAGGATGAAGAAGAGGACGAAGAAGAGGACGAAGAAGAGGACGAAGAAGAGGACGGTGAGGAGGATGAAGAAGAGGACGACGAAGAGGACGGTGAAGAGGATGAAGAAGAGGACGAAGAAGAGGACGAAGAAGAGGACGGTGAGGAGGATGAAAAAGAGGACGAAGAAGAGGACGGTGAAGAGGATGAAGAAGAGGACGAAGAAGAGGACGGTGAAGAGGACGAAGAAGAGGACGAAGAAGAGGACAGTGAGGAGGATGAAAAAGAGGACGAAGAAGAGGACGGTGAAGAGGATGAAGAAGAGGACGAAGAAGAGGACGGTGAAGAGGATGAAGAAGAGGATGAAGAAGAGGACGGTGAAGAGCATGAAGAAGAGGACGAAGAAGAGGACGAAGAATAGGACGGTGAAGAGGACGAAGAAGAGGACGGTGAGGAGGATGAAGAAGAGGACGAAGAAGTGGACGGTGAAGAGGATGAAGAAGAGGACGAAAAAGAGGACGCTGAAGGGGACGAAGAAGAGGACGGTGAAGGGGACGAAGAAGAGGACGAAGAAGAGGACCAAGAAGAGGACGGTGAAGAGGACGAAGAAGAGGACGAAGAAGAGGACGGTGAGGAGGATGAAGAAGAGGACGAAGAAGAGGACGGTGAAGAGGATGAAGAAGAGGACGAAGAAGAGGACGGTGAAGAGGATGAAGAAGAGGACGAAGAAGAGGACGCTGAAGGGGACGAAGAAGAGGACGGTGAAGAGGACAAAGAAGAGGACGAAGAAGAGGACGAAGAAGAGGACGAAGAAGAGGACGAAGAAGAGGACGCTGAAGAGGATGAAGAAGAGGACGAAGAAGAGGACGCTGAAGGGGACGAAGAAGAGGACGGTGAAGAGGACAAAGAAGAGGACGAAGAAGAGGACGAAGAAGAGGACGAAGAAGAGGACGGTGAAGAGGATGAAGAAGAGGACGAAGAAGAGGACGGTGAAGGGGACGAAGAAGAGGACGGTGAAGGGGACGAAGAAGAGGACGGTGAAGAGGATGAAGAAGAGGACGAAGAAGAGGACGAAGAAGAGGACGGTGAAGAGGACGAAGAAGAGGATGAAGAAGAGGACGAAGAAGAGGATGAAGAAGAGGACGAAGAAGAGGATGGTGAGGAGGACGAAGAAGAGGACGAAGAAGAGGACGGTGAGGAGGACGAATAAGAGGACGGTGAAGAGGACGAAGAAGAGGACGGTGAAGGGGACGAAGAAGAGGATGAAGAAGAGGACGGTGAAGAGGATGAAGAAGAGGACGAAGAAGAGGATGAAGAAGAGGACGAAGAAGAGGATGGTGAGGAGGACGAAGAAGAGGACGGTGAAGAGGACGAAGAAGAGGACGGTGAACAGGACGAAGAAGAGGACGAAGAAGAGGATGGTGAAGAGGACGAAGAAGAGGATGAAGAAGAGGACGAAGAAGAGGATGAAGAAGAGGACGAAGAAGAGGATGGTGAGGAGGACGAAGAAGAGGACGGTGAAGAGGACGAAGAAGAGGACGGTGAACAGGACGAAGAAGAGGATGAAGAAGAGGACGGTGAAGAGGATGAAGAAGAGGACGAAGAAGAGGACGGTGAGGAGGACGAAGAAGAGGACGAAGAAGAGGACGAAGAAGAAGACGGTGAGGAGGATGAAAAAGAGGACGAAGAAGAGGACGAAGAAGAGGACGAAGAAGAGGACAGTGAGGAAGATGAAAAAGAGGACGAAGAAGAGGACGAAGAAGACGACGAAGAAGAGGACGGTGAGGAGGATGAAAAAGAGGACGAAGAAGAGGACGGTGAAGAGGATGAAGAAGAGGACGAAGAAGAGGACGAAGAAGAGGATGAAGAAGAGGACTAAGAAGAGGACGGTGAAGAGGATGAAGAAGAGGACGAAGAAGAGGACGGTGAAGAGGACGAAGAAGAGGACGAAGAAGAGGACGGTGAAGAGGACGGTGAAGAGGATGAAGAAGAGGATGAAGAAGAGGACGGTGAAGAGGATGAAGTAGAGGACGGTGAAGAGGATGAAGAAGAGGACGAAGAAGAGGACGAAGAAGAGGACGGTGAAGAGGACGAAGAAGAGGACGGTGAAGGGGACGAAGAAGAGGACGGTGAGGAGGATGAAGAAGAGGACGAAGAAGAGGATGAAGAAGAGGACGGTGAAGAGGATGAAGTAGAGGATGGTGAGGAGGATGAAGAAGAGGACGAAGAAGAGGACGGTGAAGAGGACGAAGAAGAGGACGGTGAAGAGGATGAAGAAGAGGATGGTGAGGAGGATGAAGAAGAGGACGAAGAAGAGGACGGTGAAGAGGACGAAGAAGAGGACGGTGAAGAGGACGAAGAAGAGGACGGTGAAGGGGACGAAGAAGAGGACGGTGAAGAGGATGAAGAAGAGGATGGTGAGGAGGATGAAGAAGAGGACGAAGAAGAGGACGGTGAGGAGGATGAAAAAGGGGACGAAGAAGAGGACGAAGAAGAGGACGGTGAAGAGGATGAAGAAGAGGACGAAGAAGAGGACGGTGAGGAGGACGAAGAAGAGGACGGTGAGGAGGATGAAAAAGAGGACGAAGAAGAGGACGAAGAAGAGGACGGTGAAGAGGATGAAGAAGAGGACGAAGAAGAGGACGGTGAGGAGGACGAAGAAGAGGACGAAGAAGAGGACGGTGAAGAGGACGAAGAAGAGGACGGTGAGGAGGATGAAAAAGAGGACGAAGAAGAGGACGGTGAGGAGGACGAAGAAGAGGACGGTGAGGAGGATGAAAAAGAGGACGAAGAAGAGCACGAAGAAGAGGACGGTGAAGAGGATGAAGAATAGGACAGTGAAGAGGACGGTGAAGGGGACGAAGAAGAGGACGGTGAGGAGGACGAAGAAGAGGACGAAGAAGAGGACGAAGAAGAGGACGGTGAAGAGGATGAAGAAGAGGACGGTGAAGGGGACGAAGAAGAGGACGGTGAAGAGGACGAAGAAGAGGACGGTGAGGAGGATGAAAAAGAGGACGAAGAAGAGGACGAAGAAGAGGACGGTGAAGAGGATGAAGAAGAGGACGGTAAAGGGGACGAAGAAGAGGACGGTGAAGAGGACGGTGAAGAGTACGGTGAAGAGGACGAAGAAGAGGACGGTGAAGAGGATGAAGAAGAGGATGAAGAAGAGGACGGTGAAGAGGATGAAGTAGAGGACGGTGAAGAGGATGTAGAAGAGGACGAAGAAGAGGACGAAGAAGAGGACGGTGAAGAGGACGAAGAAGAGGACGGTGAGGAGGATGAAGAAGAGGACGAAGAAGAGGACGGTGAAGAGGATGAAGAAGAGGACGAAGAAGAGGACGGTGAAGAGGATGAAGAAGAGGACGAAGAAGAGGACGGTGAGGAGGATGAAGAAGAGGACGGTGAAGAGGATGAAGAAGAGGATGAAGAAGAGGACGAAGAAGAGGATGAAGAAGAGGACGAAGAAGAGGATGGTGAGGAGGACGAAGAAGAGGACGAAGAAGAGGACGGTGAAGAGGACGAAGAAGAGGACGGTGAACAGGACGAAGAAGAGGACGAAGAAGAGGACGGTGAGGAGGATGAAGAAGAGGACGAAGAAGTGGACGGTGAAGAGGATGAAGAAGAGGACGAAAAAGAGGACGCTGAAGGGGACGAAGAAGAGGACGGTGAAGGGGACGAAGAAGAGGACGAAGAAGAGGACCAAGAAGAGGACGGTGAAGAGGACGAAGAAGAGGACGAAGAAGAGGACGGTGAGGAGGATGAAGAAGAGGACGAAGAAGAGGACGGTGAAGAGGATGAAGAAGAGGACGAAGAAGAGGACGGTGAAGAGGATGAAGAAGAGGACGAAGAAGAGGACGCTGAAGAGGATGAAGAAGAGGACGAAGAAGAGGACGCTGAAGGGGACGAAGAAGAGGACGGTGAAGAGGACAAAGAAGAGGACGAAGAAGAGGACGAAGAAGAGGACGAAGAAGAGGACGGTGAAGAGGATGAAGAAGAGGACGAAGAAGAGGACGGTGAAGGGGACGAAGAAGAGGACGGTGAAGGGGACGAAGAAGAGGACGGTGAAGAGGATGAAGAAGAGGACGAAGAAGAGGACGAAGAAGAGGACGGTGAAGAGGACGAAGAAGAGGATGAAGAAGAGGACGAAGAAGAGGATGAAGAAGAGGACGAAGAAGAGGATGGTGAGGAGGACGAAGAAGAGGACGAAGAAGAGGACGGTGAGGAGGACGAATAAGAGGACGGTGAAGAGGACGAAGAAGAGGACGGTGAAGGGGACGAAGAAGAGGATGAAGAAGAGGACGGTGAAGAGGATGAAGAAGAGGACGAAGAAGAGGATGAAGAAGAGGACGAAGAAGAGGATGGTGAGGAGGACGAAGAAGAGGACGGTGAAGAGGACGAAGAAGAGGACGGTGAACAGGACGAAGAAGAGGACGAAGAAGAGGATGGTGAAGAGGACGAAGAAGAGGATGAAGAAGAGGACGAAGAAGAGGATGAAGAAGAGGACGAAGAAGAGGATGGTGAGGAGGACGAAGAAGAGGACGGTGAAGAGGACGAAGAAGAGGACGGTGAAGGGGATGAAGAAGAGGACGGTGAAGAGGATGAAGAAGAGGACGAAGAAGAGGACGGTGAGGAGGACGAAGAAGAGGACGAAGAAGAGGACGAAGAAGAAGACGGTGAGGAGGATGAAAAAGAGGACGAAGAAGAGGACGAAGAAGAGGACGAAGAAGAGGACAGTGAGGAAGATGAAAAAGAGGACGAAGAAGAGGACGAAGAAGACGACGAAGAAGAGGACGGTGAGGAGGATGAAAAAGAGGACGAAGAAGAGGACGGTGAAGAGGATGAAGAAGAGGACGAAGAAGAGGACGAAGAAGAGGATGAAGAAGAGGACTAAGAAGAGGACGGTGAAGAGGATGAAGAAGAGGACGAAGAAGAGGACGGTGAAGAGGACGAAGAAGAGGACGAAGAAGAGGACGGTGAAGAGGACGGTGAAGAGGATGAAGAAGAGGATGAAGAAGAGGACGGTGAAGAGGATGAAGTAGAGGACGGTGAAGAGGATGAAGAAGAGGACGAAGAAGAGGACGAAGAAGAGGACGGTGAAGAGGACGAAGAAGAGGACGGTGAAGGGGACGAAGAAGAGGACGGTGAGGAGGATGAAGAAGAGGACGAAGAAGAGGATGAAGAAGAGGACGGTGAAGAGGATGAAGTAGAGGATGGTGAGGAGGATGAAGAAGAGGACGAAGAAGAGGACGGTGAAGAGGACGAAGAAGAGGACGGTGAAGAGGATGAAGAAGAGGATGGTGAGGAGGATGAAGAAGAGGACGAAGAAGAGGACGGTGAAGAGGACGAAGAAGAGGACGGTGAAGAGGACGAAGAAGAGGACGGTGAAGGGGACGAAGAAGAGGACGGTGAAGAGGATGAAGAAGAGGATGGTGAGGAGGATGAAGAAGAGGACGAAGAAGAGGACGGTGAGGAGGATGAAAAAGGGGACGAAGAAGAGGACGAAGAAGAGGACGGTGAAGAGGATGAAGAAGAGGACGAAGAAGAGGACGGTGAGGAGGACGAAGAAGAGGACGGTGAGGAGGATGAAAAAGAGGACGAAGAAGAGGACGAAGAAGAGGACGGTGAAGAGGATGAAGAAGAGGACGAAGAAGAGGACGGTGAGGAGGACGAAGAAGAGGACGAAGAAGAGGACGGTGAAGAGGACGAAGAAGAGGACGGTGAGGAGGACGAAGAAGAGGACGGTGAGGAGGATGAAAAAGAGGACGAAGAAGAGCACGAAGAAGAGGACGGTGAAGAGGATGAAGAATAGGACAGTGAAGAGGACGGTGAAGGGGACGAAGAAGAGGACGGTGAGGAGGACGAAGAAGAGGACGAAGAAGAGGACGAAGAAGAGGACGGTGAAGAGGATGAAGAAGAGGACGGTGAAGGGGACGAAGAAGAGGACGGTGAAGAGGACGAAGAAGAGGACGGTGAGGAGGATGAAAAAGAGGACGAAGAAGAGGACGAAGAAGAGGACGGTGAAGAGGATGAAGAAGAGGACGGTAAAGGGGACGAAGAAGAGGACGGTGAAGAGGACGGTGAAGAGTACGGTGAAGAGGACGAAGAAGAGGACGGTGAAGAGGATGAAGAAGAGGATGAAGAAGAGGACGGTGAAGAGGATGAAGTAGAGGACGGTGAAGAGGATGTAGAAGAGGACGAAGAAGAGGACGAAGAAGAGGACGGTGAAGAGGACGAAGAAGAGGACGGTGAGGAGGATGAAGAAGAGGACGAAGAAGAGGACGGTGAAGAGGATGAAGAAGAGGACGAAGAAGAGGACGGTGAAGAGGATGAAGAAGAGGACGAAGAAGAGGACGGTGAGGAGGATGAAGAAGAGGACGGTGAAGAGGATGAAGAAGAGGATGAAGAAGAGGACGAAGAAGAGGATGAAGAAGAGGACGAAGAAGAGGATGGTGAGGAGGACGAAGAAGAGGACGAAGAAGAGGACGGTGAAGAGGACGAAGAAGAGGACGGTGAACAGGACGAAGAAGAGGACGAAGAAGAGGATGAAGAAGAGGACGGTGAAGAGGATGAAGAAGAGGACGAAGAAGAGGACGGTGAGGAGGACGAAGAAGAGGATGAAGAAGAGTACGAAGAAGAGGATGAAGAAGAGTACGAAGAAGAGGACGAAGAAGAGGACGGTGAAGAGGACGAAGAAGAGGACGAAGAAGAGGATGAAGAAGAGGACGGTGAAGAGGATGAAGAAGAGGACGAAGAAGAGGACGGTGAGGAGGACGAAGAAGAGGATGAAGAAGAGGACGGTGAAGAGGATGAAGAAGAGGATGAAGAAGAGGACGAAGAAGAGGATGGTGAGGAGGACGAAGAAGAGGACGGTGAAGAGGACGAAGAAGAGGACGGTGAACAGGACGAAGAAGAGGACGAAGAAGAGGATGGTGAAGAGGAAGAAGAAGTGGATGAAGAAGAGGACGAAGAAGAGGATGAAGAAGAGGACGAAGAAGAGGATGGTGAGGAGGACGAAGACGAGGACGGTGAACAGGACGAAGAAGAGGATGAAGAAGAGGACGGTGAAGAGGATGAAGAAGAGGACGAAGAAGAGGACGGTGAGGAGGATGAAGAAGAGGACGAAGAAGAGGACGGTGAGGAGGACGAAGAAGAGGACGAAGAAGAGGACGAAGAAGAAGACGGTGAGGAGGATGAAAAAGAGGACGAAGAAGAGGACAGTGAGGAAGATGAAAAAGAGGACGAAGAAGAGGACGAAGAAGACGACGAAGAAGAGGACGGTGAGGAGGATGAAAAAGAGGACGAAGAAGAGGACGAAAAAGAGGATGAAGAAGAGGACTAAGAAGAGGACTGTGAAGAGGATGAAGAAGAGGACGAAGAAGAGGACGAAGAAGAGGACGGTGAAGAGGACGAAGAAGAGGACGAAGAAGAGGACGGTGAAGAGGACGGTGAAGAGGACGGTGAAGAGGATGAAGAAGAGGATGAAGAAGAGGACGGTGAAGAGGATGAAGTAGAGGACGGTGAAGAGGATGAAGAAGAGGACGAAGAAGAGGACGGTGAAGAGGACGAAGAAGAGGACGGTGAAGGGGACGAAGAAGAGGACGGTGAGGAGGATGAAGAAGAGGACGAAGAAGAGGACGGTGAAGAGGACGGTGAAGAGGATGAAGTAGAGGACGGTGAAGAGGACGAAGAAGAGGACGGTGAAGAGGACGAAGAAGAGGACGGTGAAGGGGACGAAGAAGAGGACGGTGAAGAGGATGAAGAAGAGGATGGTGAGGAGGATGAAGAAGAGGACGAAGAAGAGGACGGTGAAGAGGACGAAGAAGAGGACGGTGAGGAGGATGAAGAAGAGGATGAAGAAGAGGACGGTGAAGAGGATGAAGTAGAGGACGGTGAAGAGGACGAAGAAGAGGACGGTGAAGAGGACGAAGAAGAGGACGGTGAAGGGGACGAAGAAGAGGACGGTGAAGAGGATGAAGAAGAGGATGGTGAGGAGGATGAAGAAGAGGACGAAGAAGAGGACGGTGAAGAGGACGAAGAAGAGGACGAAGAAGAGGACGAAGAAGAGGATGAAGAAGAGGACGAAGAAGAGGACGGTGAGGAGGATGAAAAAGGGGACGAAGAAGAGGACGAAGAAGAGGACGAAGAAGAGGACGGTGAAGAGGATGAAGAAGAGGACGAAGAAGAGGACGGTGAAGAGGATGAAGAAGAGGACGAAGAAGAGGACGGTGAGGAGGACGAAGAAGAGGATGAAGAAGAGTACGAAGAAGAGGATGAAGAAGAGGACGAAGAAGAGGACGAAGAAGAGGACGGTGAAGAGGACGAAGAAGAGGACGAAGAAGAGGATGAAGAAGAGGACGGTGAAGAGGATGAAGAAGAGGACGAAGAAGAGGACGGTGAGGAGGACGAAGAAGAGGATGAAGAAGAGTACGAAGAAGAGGATGAAGAAGAGGACGAAGAAGAGGATGGTGAGGAGGACGAAGAAGAGGACGGTGAAGAGGACGAAGAAGAGGACGGTGAAGAGGATGAAGAAGAGGACGAAGAAGAGGACGGTGAGGAGGACGAAGAAGAGGACGAAGAAGAGGACGGTGAAGAGGACGAAGAAGAGGACGGTGAGGAGGATGAAAAAGAGGACGAAGAAGAGGACGGTGAGGAGGACGAAGAAGAGGACGGTGAGGAGGACGAAGAAGAGGACGAAGAAGAGGACGGTGAAGAGGACGAAGAAGAGGACGGTGAAGGGGACGAAGAAGAGGACGGTGAAGAGGATGAAGAAGAGGATGGTGAGGAGGATGAAGAAGAGGACGAAGAAGAGGACGGTGAAGAGGACGAAGAAGAGGACGGTGAGGAGGATGAAGAAGAGGACGGTGAGGAGGATGAAAAAGGGGACGAAGAAGAGGACGAAGAAGAGAACGGTGAAGAGGATGAAAAAGGGGACGAAGAAGAGGACGGTGAAGAGGATGAAGAAGAGGACGAAGAAGAGGACGGTGAGGAGGATGAAGAAGAGGACGAAGAAGAGGACGGTGAGGAGGATGAAGAAGAGGACGAAGAAGAGGACGGTGAGGAGGATGAAAAAGGGGACGAAGAAGAGGACGAAGAAGAGGACGGTGAAGAGGATGAAGAAGAGGACGAAGAAGAGGACGGTGAAGAGGATGAAGAAGAGGACGAAGAAGAGGACGGTGAGGAGGACGAAGAAGAGGACGGCGAAGAGGACGAAGAAGAGGACGGTGAGGAGGATGAAAAAGAGGACGAAGAAGAGGACGGTGAAGAGGATGAAGAAGAGGACGAAGAAGAGGACGGTGAGGAGGACGAAGAAGAGGACGAAGAAGAGGACGAAGAAGAGGACGGTGAAGAGGACGAAGAAGAGGACGGTGAGGAGGATGAAAAAGAGGACGAAGAAGAGGACGGTGAGGAGGACGAAGAAGAGGACGGTGAGGAGGATGAAAAAGAGGACGAAGAAGAGCACGAAGAAGAGGACGGTGAAGAGGATGAAGAATAGGACAGTGAAGAGGACGGTGAAGGGGACGAAGAAGAGGACGGTGAGGAGGACGAAGAAGAGGACGAAGAAGAGGACGGTGAAGAGGACGAAGAAGAGGACGGTGAGGAGGATGAAAAAGAGGACGAAGAAGAGGACGGTGAAGAGGATGAAGAAGAGGACGGTGAAGAGGATGAAGTAGAGGACGGTGAAGAGGATGTAGAAGAGGACGAAGAAGAGGACGAAGAAGAGGACGGTGAAGAGGACGAAGAAGAGGACGGTGAGGAGGATGAAGAAGAGGACGAAGAAGAGGACGGTGAAGAGGATGAAGAAGAGGACGAAGAAGAGGACGGTGAAGAGGATGAAGAAGAGGACGAAGAAGAGGACGGTGAGGAGGATGAAGAAGAGGACGAAGAAGAGGACGGTGAAGAGGATGAAGAATAGGACAGTGAAGGGGACGAAGAAGAGGACGGTGAGGAGGATGAAGAAGAGGACGAAGAAGAGGACGAAGAAGAGGACAGTGAAGAGGACGAAGAAGAGGACGGTGAAGAGGACGGTGAGGAGGATGAAGAAGAGGACGAAGAAGAGGACGAAGAAGAGGACGAAGAAGAGGACGGTGAGGAGGATGAAAAAGAGGACGAAGAAGAGGACGGTGAGGAGGACGAAGAAGAGGACGAAGAAGAGGACGGTGAAGAGGACGAAGAAGAGGACGGTGAGGAGGATGAAGAAGAGGATGAAGAAGAGGACGAAGAAGAGGACGGTGAGGAGGACGAAGAAGAGGACGAAGAAGAGGACGGTGAGGAGGACGAAGAAGAGGACGAAGAAGAGGACGGTGAAGAGGACGAAGAAGAGGACGGTGAGGAGGATGAAAAAGAGGACGAAGAAGAGGACGAAGAAGAGGACGGTGAAGAGGATGAAGAAGAGGACGGTGAGGAGGACGGTGAAGGGGACGAAGAAGAGGACGGTGAGGAGGACGAAGAAGAGGACGAAGAAGAGGACGGTGAAGAGGATGAAGAAGAGGACGGTGAAGAGGATGAAGAAGAGGATGAAGAAGAGGACGGTGAGGAGGATGAAAAAGAGGACGAAGAAGAGGACGGTGAGGAGGACGAAGAAGAGGACGGTGAGGAGGATGAAAAAGAGGACGACGAAGAGGACGGTGAGGAGGACGAAGAAGAGGACGGTGAGGAGGATGAAAAAGAGGACGAAGAAGAGCACGAAGAAGAGGACGGTGAAGAGGATGAAGAATAGGACAGTGAAGAGGACGGTGAAGGGGACGAAGAAGAGGACGGTGAGGAGGACGAAGAAGAGGACGAAGAAGAGGACGGTGAAGAGGACGAAGAAGAGGACGGTGAGGAGGATGAAAAAGAGGACGAAGAAGAGGACGAAGAAGAGGACGGTGAAGAGGATGAAGAAGAGGACGGTGAAGAGGACGGTGAAGAGTACGGTGAAGAGGACGAAGAAGAGGACGGTGAAGAGGATGAAGAAGAGGATGAAGAAGAGGACGGTGAAGAGGATGAAGTAGAGGACGGTGAAGAGGATGTAGAAGAGGACGAAGAAGAGGACGAAGAAGAGGACGGTGAAGAGGACGAAGAAGAGGACGGTGAGGAGGATGAAGAAGAGGACGAAGAAGAGGACGGTGAAGAGGATGAAGAAGAGGACGAAGAAGAGGACGGTGAAGAGGATGAAGAAGAGGACGAAGAAGAGGACGGTGAGGAGGATGAAGAAGAGGACGGTGAAGAGGATGAAGAAGAGGATGAAGAAGAGGACGAAGAAGAGGATGAAGAAGAGGACGAAGAAGAGGATGGTGAGGAGGACGAAGAAGAGGACGAAGAAGAGGACGGTGAAGAGGACGAAGAAGAGGACGGTGAACAGGACGAAGAAGAGGACGAAGAAGAGGATGAAGAAGAGGACGGTGAAGAGGATGAAGAAGAGGACGAAGAAGAGGACGGTGAGGAGGACGAAGAAGAGGATGAAGAAGAGTACGAAGAAGAGGATGAAGAAGAGGACGAAGAAGAGGACGAAGAAGAGGACGGTGAAGAGGACGAAGAAGAGGACGAAGAAGAGGATGAAGAAGAGGACGGTGAAGAGGATGAAGAAGAGGACGAAGAAGAGGACGGTGAGGAGGACGAAGAAGAGGATGAAGAAGAGTACGAAGAAGAGGATGAAGAAGAGGACGAAGAAGAGGATGGTGAGGAGGACGAAGAAGAGGACGGTGAAGAGGACGAAGAAGAGGACGGTGAACAGGACGAAGAAGAGGACGAAGAAGAGGATGGTGAAGAGGAAGAAGAAGTGGATGAAGAAGAGGACGAAGAAGAGGATGAAGAAGAGGACGAAGAAGAGGATGGTGAGGAGGACGAAGAAGAGGACGGTGAACAGGACGAAGAAGAGGATGAAGAAGAGGACGGTGAAGAGGATGAAGAAGAGGACGAAGAAGAGGACGGTGAGGAGGATGAAGAAGAGGACGAAGAAGAGGACGGTGAGGAGGACGAAGAAGAGGACGAAGAAGAGGACGAAGAAGAAGACGGTGAGGAGGATGAAAAAGAGGATGAAGAAGAGGACGAAGAAGAGGACAGTGAGGAAGATGAAAAAGAGGACGAAGAAGAGGACGAAGAAGACGACGAAGAAGAGGACGGTGAGGAGGATGAAAAAGAGGACGAAGAAGAGGACGAAGAAGAGGATGAAGAAGAGGACTAAGAAGAGGACTGTGAAGAGGACGAAGAAGAGGACGAAGAAGAGGACGGTGAAGAGGACGGTGAAGAGGACGGTGAAGAGGATGAAGAAGAGGATGAAGAAGAGGACGGTGAAGAGGATGAAGTAGAGGACGGTGAAGAGGATGAAGAAGAGGACGAAGAAGAGGACGGTGAAGAGGACGAAGAAGAGGACGGTGAAGGGGACGAAGAAGAGGACGGTGAGGAGGATGAAGAAGAGGACGAAGAAGAGGACGGTGAAGAGGACGGTGAAGAGGATGAAGTAGAGGACGGTGAAGAGGACGAAGAAGAGGACGGTGAAGAGGACGAAGAAGAGGACGGTGAAGGGGACGAAGAAGAGGACGGTGAAGAGGATGAAGAAGAGGATGGTGAGGAGGATGAAGAAGAGGACGAAGAAGAGGACGGTGAAGAGGACGAAGAAGAGGACGAAGAAGAGGACGGTGAAGAGGACGGTGAAGAGGACGGTGAAGAGGATGAAGAAGAGGATGAAGAAGAGGACGGTGAAGAGGATGAAGTAGAGGACGGTGAAGAGGATGAAGAAGAGGACGAAGAAGAGGACGGTGAAGAGGACGAAGAAGAGGACGGTGAAGGGGACGAAGAAGAGGACGGTGAGGAGGATGAAGAAGAGGACGAAGAAGAGGACGGTGAAGAGGACGGTGAAGAGGATGAAGTAGAGGACGGTGAAGAGGACGAAGAAGAGGACGGTGAAGAGGACGAAGAAGAGGACGGTGAAGGGGACGAAGAAGAGGACGGTGAAGAGGATGAAGAAGAGGATGGTGAGGAGGATGAAGAAGAGGACGAAGAAGAGGACGGTGAAGAGGACGAAGAAGAGGACGGTGAGGAGGATGAAGAAGAGGATGAAGAAGAGGACGGTGAAGAGGATGAAGTAAAGGACGGTGAAGAGGACGAAGAAGAGGACGGTGAAGAGGACGAAGAAGAGGACGGTGAAGGGGACGAAGAAGAGGACGGTGAAGAGGATGAAGAAGAGGATGGTGAGGAGGATGAAGAAGAGGACGAAGAAGAGGACGGTGAAGAGGACGAAGAAGAGGACGAAGAAGAGGACGAAGAAGAGGATGAAGAAGAGGACGAAGAAGAGGACGGTGAGGAGGATGAAAAAGGGGACGAAGAAGAGGACGAAGAAGAGGACGGTGAAGAGGATGAAGAAGAGGACGAAGAAGAGGACGGTGAAGAGGATGAAGAAGAGGACGAAGAAGAGGACGGTGAGGAGGACGAAGAAGAGGATGAAGAAGAGTACGAAGAAGAGGATGAAGAAGAGGACGAAGAAGAGGACGAAGAAGAGGACGGTGAAGAGGACGAAGAAGAGGACGAAGAAGAGGATGAAGAAGAGGACGGTGAAGAGGATGAAGAAGAGGACGAAGAAGAGGACGGTGAGGAGGACGAAGAAGAGGATGAAGAAGAGTACGAAGAAGAGGATGAAGAAGAGGACGAAGAAGAGGATGGTGAGGAGGACGAAGAAGAGGACGGTGAAGAGGACGAAGAAGAGGACGGTGAAGAGGATGAAGAAGAGGACGAAGAAGAGGACGGTGAGGAGGACGAAGAAGAGGACGAAGAAGAGGACGGTGAAGAGGACGAAGAAGAGGACGGTGAGGAGGATGAAAAAGAGGACGAAGAAGAGGACGGTGAGGAGGACGAAGAAGAGGACGGTGAGGAGGACGAAGAAGAGGACGAAGAAGAGGACGGTGAAGAGGACGAAGAAGAGGACGGTGAAGGGGACGAAGAAGAGGACGGTGAAGAGGATGAAGAAGAGGATGGTGAGGAGGATGAAGAAGAGGACGAAGAAGAGGACGGTGAAGAGGACGAAGAAGAGGACGGTGAGGAGGATGAAGAAGAGGACGGTGAGGAGGATGAAAAAGGGGACGAAGAAGAGGACGAAGAAGAGAACGGTGAAGAGGATGAAGAAGAGGACGAAGAAGAGGACGGTGAGGAGGATGAAAAAGGGGACGAAGAAGAGGACGAAGAAGACGACGGTGAAGAGGATGAAGAAGAGGACGAAGAAGAGGACGGTGAAGAGGATGAAGAAGAGGACGAAGAAGAGGACGGTGAGGAGGACGAAGAAGAGGACGGCGAAGAGGACGAAGAAGAGGACGGTGAGGAGGATGAAAAAGAGGACGAAGAAGAGGACGAAGAAGAGGACGGTGAAGAGGATGAAGAAGAGGACGAAGAAGAGGACGGTGAGGAGGACGAAGAAGAGGACGAAGAAGAGGACGAAGAAGAGGACGGTGAAGAGGACGAAGAAGAGGACGGTGAGGAGGATGAAAAAGAGGACGAAGAAGAGGAAGGTGAGGAGGACGAAGAAGAGGACGGTGAGGAGGATGAAAAAGAGGACGAAGAAGAGCACGAAGAAGAGGATGAAGAATAGGACAGTGAAGAGGACGGTGAAGGGGACGAAGAAGAGGACGGTGAGGAGGACGAAGAAGAGGACGAAGAAGAGGACGGTGAAGAGGACGAAGAAGAGGACGGTGAGGAGGATGAAAAAGAGGACGAAGAAGAGGACGGTGAAGAGGACGAAGAAGAGGACGGTGAAGAGGATGAAGAAGAGGACGGTGAAGAGGATGAAGTAGAGGACGGTGAAGAGGATGTAGAAGAGGACGAAGAAGAGGACGAAGAAGAGGACGGTGAAGAGGACGAAGAAGAGGACGGTGAGGAGGATGAAGAAGAGGACGAAGAAGAGGACGGTGAAGAGGATGAAGAAGAGGACGAAGAAGAGGACGGTGAAGAGGATGAAGAAGAGGACGAAGAAGAGGACGGTGAGGAGGATGAAGAAGAGGACGAAGAAGAGGACGAAGAAGAGGACAGTGAAGAGGACGAAGAAGAGGACGGTGAAGAGGACGGTGAGGAGGATGAAGAAGAGGACGAAGAAGAGGACGAAGAAGAGGACGGTGAGGAGGATGAAAAAGAGGACGAAGAAGAGGACGGTGAGGAGGACGTAGAAGAGGACGAAGAAGAGGACGGTGAAGAGGACGAAGAAGAGGACGGTGAGGAGGATGAAGAAGAGGACGAAGAAGAGGACGGTGAGGAGGACGAAGAAGAGGACGAAGAAGAGGACGGTGAGGAGGACGAAGAAGAGGACGAAGAAGAGGACGGTGAAGAGGACGAAGAAGAGGACGGTGAGGAGGATGAAAAAGAGGACGAAGAAGAGGACGGTGAAGAGGATGAAGAAGAGGACGGTGAGGAGGACGGTGAAGGGGACGAAGAAGAGGACGGTGAGGAGGACGAAGAAGAGGACGAAGAAGAGGACGGTGAAGAGGACGAAGAAGAGGACGAAGAAGAGGACGGTAAAGAGGACGAAGAAGAGGACGGTGAAGAGGACGGTGAAGGGGACGAAGAAGAGGACGGTGAAGAGGACGAAGAAGAGGATGAAGAAGAGGACGAAGAAGAGGATGAAGAAGAGGACGAAGAAGAGGATGGTGAGGAGGACGAAGAAGAGGACGAAGAAGAGGACGGTGAAGAGGACGAAGAAGAGGACGGTGAGGAGGATGAAGAAGAGGACGAAGAAGAGGACGGTGAGGAGGACGAAGAAGAGGACGAAGAAGAAGACGGTGAGGAGGATGAAAAAGAGGACGAATAAGAGGACGGTGAAGAGGATGAAAAAGAGGACGAAGAAGAGGACGGTGAGGAGGACAGTGAAGAGGATGAAAAAGAGGACGAAAAAGAGGACGGTGAAGAAGATGAAAAAGAGGACGAAGAAGAGGACGGTGAAGAGGACAGTGAAGAGGATGAAAAAGAGGACGAAAAAGAGGACGAAGAAGAGGACGGTGAAGAGGACGAAGAAGAGGACGGTGAAGAGGATGAAGAAGAGGACGAAGAAGAGGACGGTGAAGAGGACGAAGAAGAGGACGAAGAAGAGGACGGTGAAGAGGACGGTGAAGAGGATGAAGAAGAGGACGAAGAAGAGGACGAAGAAGAGGATGAAGAAGAGGATGAAGAAGAGGACGGTGAAGAGGATGAAGAAGAGGACGAAGAAGAGGACGAAGAAGAGGACGGTGAGGAGGATGAAGAAGAGGACGAAGAAGAGGACGAAGAAGAGGACGGTGAGGAGGATGAAGAAGAGGACGAAGAAGAGGACGGTGAGGAGGATGAAGAAGAGGACGAAGAAGAGGACGGTGAAGAGGATGAAGAAGAGGATGGTGAGGAGGATGAAGAAGAGGACGGTGAGGAGGATGAAGAAGAGGACAAAGAAGAGTACGAAGAAGAGGACGGTGAGGAGGATGAAGAAGAGGACGAAGAAGAGGACGGTGAAGAGGATGAAGAAGAGGACGAAGAAGAGGACGGTGAGGAGGATGAAGAAGAGGACGAAGAAGAGGACGGTGAGGAGGACGAAGAAGAGGACGAAGAAGAGGACGGCGAAGAGGACGAAGAAGAGGACGGTGAGGAGGATGAAAAAGAGGACGAAGAAGAGGACGGTGAAGAGGACGAAGAAGAGGACGGTGAGGAGGATGAAAAAGAGGACGAAGAAGAGGACGGTGAGGAGGATGAAGAAGAGGACGAAGAAGAGGACGAAGAAGAGGACGGAGAAGAGGACGAAGAAGAGGACGGTGAGGAGGATGAAAAAGAGGACGAAGAAGAGGACGGCGAAGAGGACGAAGAAGAGGACGGTGAGGAGGATGAAAAAGAGGACGAAGAAGAGGACGAAGAAGAGGACGGTGAAGAGGATGAAGAAGAGGACGAAGAAGAGGACGGTGAGGAGGACGAAGAAGAGGACGAAGAAGAGGACGGTGAAGAGGATGAAGAAGAGGACGAAGAAGAGGACGGTGAGGAGGACGAAGAAGAGGACGAAGAAGAGGACGGTGAGGAGGATGAAAAAGAGGACGAAGAAGAGGACGGTGAAGAGGACGAAGAAGAGGACGGTGAGGAGGATGAAAAAGAGGACGAAGAAGAGGACGGTGAGGAGGATGAAGAAGAGGACGAAGAAGAGGACGAAGAAGAGGACGGTGAAGAGGACGAAGAAGAGGACGAAGAAGAGGACGGTGAAGAGGACGAAGAAGAGGACGGTGAGGAGGACGAAGAAGAGGACGAAGAAGAGGACGGTGAAGAGGACGAAGAAGAGGACGGTGAGGAGGATGAAAAAGAGGACGAAGAAGAGCACGAAGAAGAGGACGGTGAAGAGGATGAAGAATAGGACAGTGAAGGCGACGGTGAAGGGGACGAAGAAGAGGACGGTGAGGAGGATGAAGAAGAGGACGAAGAAGAGGACGAAGAAGAGGACGGTGAAGAGGACGGTGAAGGGGACGAAGAAGAGGACGGTGAAGGGGACGAAGAAGAGGACGGTGAAGGGGACGAAGAAGAGGACGAAGAAGAGGACGAAGAAGAGGACGGTGAAGAGGACGAAGAAGAGGACGGTGAGGAGGATGAAAAAGAGGACGAAGAAGAGGACGAAGAAGAGGACGAAGAAGAGGACGGTGAAGAGGATGAAGAAGAGGACAGTGAAGAGGACGGTGAAGGGGACGAAGAAGAGGACGAAGATGTGGACAGTGAGGAGGATGAAGAAGAGGATGAAGAAGATGACGGTGAAGAGGACGAAGAAGAGGACGGTGAAGAGGACGGTGAAGAGTACGGTGAAGAGGACGAAGAAGAGGACGAAGAAGAGGACGAAGAAGAGGACGGTGAAGAGGATGAAGAAGAGGATGAAGAAGAGGACGGTGAAGAGGATGAAGAAGAGGATGGTGAAGAGGATGAAGAAGAGGACAAAGAAGAGGACGCTGAAGGGGACGAAGAAGAGGACAGTGAAGAGGACGGTGAAGAGGATGAAGAAGAGGACGAAGAAGAGGACGGTGAAGGGGACGAAGAAGAGGACGGTGAGGAGGATGAAGAAGAGGACGGTGAAGAGGATGAAGAAGAGGACGAAGAAGAGGACGCTGAAGGGGACGAAGAAGAGGACGGTGAGGAGGATGAAGAAGAGGACGGTGAAGAGGATGAAGAAGAGGACGAAGAAGAGGACGAAGAAGAGGACGGTGAGGAGGATGAAGAAGAGGACGAAGAAGAGGACGGTGAGGAGGATGAAGAAGAGGACGAAGAAGAGGACGTTGAAGAGGATGAAGAAGAGGATGGTGAGGAGGATGAAGAAGAGGACGAAGAAGAGGACGGTGAGGAGGATGAAGAAGAGGACGGTGAGGAGGATGAAGAAGAGGACGTTGAAGAGGACGAAGAAGAGGACGGTGAGGAGGATGAAGAAGAGGACGAAGAAGAGGACGGTGAGGAGGATGAAGAAGAGGACGGTGAGGAGGATGAAGAAGAGGACAAAGAAGAGTACGAAGAAGAGGACGGTGAGGAGGATGAAGAAGAGGACGAAGAAGAGGACGGTGAAGAGGATGAAGAAGAGGACGAAGAAGAGGACGGTGAGGAGGATGAAGAAGAGGACGAAGAAGAGGACGGTGAGGAGGACGAAGAAGAGGACGGTGAAGAGGACGGCGAAGAGGACGAAGAAGAGGACGGTGAGGAGGATGAAAAAGAGGACGAAGAAGAGGACGAAGAAGAGGACGGAGAAGAGGACGAAGAAGAGGACGGTGAGGAGGATGAAAAAGAGGACGAAGAAGAGGACGGCGAAGAGGACGAAGAAGAGGACGGTGAGGAGGATGAAAAAGAGGACGAAGAAGAGGACGAAGAAGAGGACGGTGAAGAGGATGAAGAAGAGGACGAAGAAGAGGACGGTGAGGAGGACGAAGAAGAGGACGAAGAAGAGGACGGTGAAGAGGACGAAGAAGAGGACGGTGAGGAGGATGAAAAAGAGGACGAAGAAGAGGACGGTGAAGAGGACGAAGAAGAGGACGGTGAGGAGGATGAAAAAGAGGACGAAGAAGAGGACGGTGAGGAGGATGAAGAAGAGGACGAAGAAGAGGACGGTGAGGAGGACGAAGAAGAGGACGAAGAAGAGGACGGTGAAGAGGACGAAGAAGAGGACGGTGAGGAGGATGAAAAAGAGGACGAAGAAGAGGACGAAGAAGAGGACGGTGAAGAGGATGAAGAAGAGGACAGTGAAGAGGACGGTGAAGGGGACGAAGAAGAGGACGGTGAAGGGGACGAAGAAGAGGACGAAGATGTGGACAGTGAGGAGGATGAAGAAGAGGATGAAGAAGATGACGGTGAAGAGGATGAAGAAGAGGACGGTGAAGAGGACGAAGAAGAGGACGGTGAAAAGGACGGTGAAGAGTACGGTGAAGAGGACGAAGAAGAGGACGAAGAAGAGGACGAAGAAGAGGACGGTGAAGAGGATGAAGAAGAGGATGAAGAAGAGGACGGTGAAGAGGATGAAGAAGAGGATGGTGAAGAGGATGAAGAAGAGGACAAAGAAGAGGACGCTGAAGGGGACGAAGAAGAGGACAGTGAAGAGGACGGTGAAGAGGATGAAGAAGAGGACGAAGAAGAGGACGGTGAGGAGGATGAAGAAGAGGACGGTGAAGAGGATGAAGAAGAGGACGAAGAAGAGGACGCTGAAGGGGACGAAGAAGAGGACGGTGAGGAGGATGAAGAAGAGGACGGTGAAGAGGATGAAGAAGAGGACGAAGAAGAGGACGCAGAAGAGGACGAAGAAGAGGACGGTGAGGAGGATGAAGACAAGGACGGTGAGGAGGATGAAGAAGAGGACGAAGAAGAGTACGAAGAAGAGGACGGTGAGGAGGATGAAGAAGAGGACGAAGAAGAGGACGGTGAAGGGGACGAAGAAGAGGACGGTGAAGGGGACGAAGAAGAGGACGGTGAAGAGGATGAAGAAGAGGACGAAGAAGAGGACGGTGAGGAGGATGAAGAAGAGGACGAAGAAGAGGACGGTGAAGGGGACGAAGAAGAGGACGGTGAAGAGGACGAAGAAGAGGACGGTGAAGAGGATGAAGAAGAGGACGAAGAAGAGGACGGTGAGGAGGATGAAGAAGAGGACGAAGAAGAGGAGGGTGAGGAGGACGAAGAAGAGGACGGTGAAGAGGACGAAGAAGAGGACGAAGAAGAGGACGGTGAAGAGGATGAAGAAGAGGACGAAGAAGAGGAGGGTGAGGAGGACGAAGAAGAGGACGGTGAAGAGGATGAAGAATAGGACAGTGAAGGGGACGAAGAAGAGGACGGTGAGGAGGATGAAGAAGAGGACGGTGAAGAGGACGAAGAAGAGGACGAAGAAGAGGACGGTGAAGAGGATGAAGAAGAGGACGAAGAAGAGGAGGGTGAGGAGGACGAAGAAGAGGACGGTGAAGAGGATGAAGAATAGGACAGTGAGGGGACGAAGAAGAGGACGGTGAGGAGGACGAAGAAGAGGACGAAGAAGAGGACAGTGAAGACGACGAAGAAGAGGACGGTGAAGAGGACGGTGAGGAGGATGAAGAAGAGGACGAAGAAGAGGACGAAGAAGAGGACGAAGAAGAGGACGGTGAAGAGGACGGTGAGGAGGATGAAGAAGAGGACGAAGAAGAGGAGGAAGAAGAGGACGGTGAAGAGGACGAAGAAGAGGACGGTGAGGAGGATGAAAAAGAGGACGAAGAAGAGGACGGTGAGGAGGACGAAGAAGAGGACGAAGAAGAGGACGGTGAAGAGGACGAAGAAGAGGACGGTGAGGAGGATGAAGAAGAGGACGAAGAAGAGGACGAAGAAGAGGACGGTGAGGAGGACGAAGAAGAGGACGAAGAAGAGGACGGTGAAGAGGACGAAGAAGAGGACGGTGAGGAGGATGAAAAAGAGGACGAAGAAGAGGACGAAGAAGAGGACGGTGAAGAGGACGAAGAAGAGGACGGTGAAGAGGATGAAGAATAGGACAGTGAAGAGGACGGTGAGGAGGACGAAGAAGAGGACGAAGAAGAGGACGGTGAAGAGGACGAAGAAGAGGACGAAGAAGAGGACGGTGAGGAGGACGAAGAAGAGGACGAAGAAGAGGACGGTGAAGAGGACGAAGAAGAGGACGAAGAAGAGGACGAAGAAGAGGACGGTGAAGAGGACGAAGAAGAGGACGGTGAAGAGGACGAAGAAGAGGACGGTGAAGAGGACGAAGAAGAGGACGAAGAAGAGGACGGTGAAGAGGACGAAGAAGAGGACGGTGAAGAGGACGAAGAAGAGGACGGTGAGGAGGATGAAAAAGAGGACGAAGAAGAGGACGAAGAAGAGGACGGTGAAGAGGATGAAGAATAGGACAGTGAAGAGGAAGGTGAGGAGGACGAAGAAGAGGACGAAGAAGAGGACGGTGAAGAGGACGAAGAAGAGGACGAAGAAGAGGACGGTGAGGAGGACGAAGAAGAGGACGAAGAAGAGGACGGTGAAGAGGACGAAGAAGAGGACGGTGAAGAGGACGAAGAAGAGGACGGTGAAGAGGACGAAGAAGAGGACGAAGAAGAGGACGGTGAAGAGGACGAAGAAGAGGACGGTGAAGAGGACGAAGAAGAGTACGAAGAAGAGGACGGTGAAGAGGACGAAGAAGAGGACGAAGAAGAGGACGAAGAAGAGGACGGTGAAGAGGACGAAGAAGAGGACGGTGAAGAGGACGGTGAAGGGGACGAAGAAGAGGACGGTGAAGAGGACGAAGAAGAGGATGAAGAAGAGGACGAAGAAGAGGACGGTGAAGAGGACGAAGAAGAGGACGGTGAAGAGGACGGTGAAGAGGACGAAGAAGAGGACGGTGACGAGGACGAAGAAGAGGACGGTGAACAGGACGAAGAAGAGGATGAAGAAGAGGACGGTGAAGAGGATGAAGAAGAGGACGAAGAAGAGGACGAAGAAGAGGACGGTGAAGAGGATGAAGAAGAGGACGAAGAAGAGGACGAAGAAGAGGACGGTGAGGAGGATGAAGAAGAGGACGAAGAAGAGGACGGTGAAGGGGACGAAGAAGAGGACGGTGAGGAGGATGAAGAAGAGGACGAAGAAGAGGACGGTGAGGAGGATGAAGAAAAGGACGAAGAAGAGGACGAAGAAGAGGATGGTGAAGAGGACGAAGAAGAGGACGGTGAGGAGGACGAAGAAGAGGACTGTGAAGAGGACGGTGAAGGGGACGAAAAAGAGGACGGTGAAGAGGACGAAGAAGAGGATGAAGAAGAGGACGAAGAAGAGGACGGTGAAGAGGACGAAGAAGAGGACGGTGAAGAGGACGGTGAAGAGGACGGTGAAGGGGACGAAGAAGAGGACGGTGACGAGGACAAAGAAGAGGACGGTGAACAGGACGAAGAAGAGGATGAAGAAGAGGACGGTGAAGAGGATGAAGAAGAGGACGAAGAAGAGGACGGTGAAGAGGACGAAGAAGAGGACGAAGAAGAGGACGGTGAGGAGGACGAAGAAGAGGACGAAGAAGAGGACGGTGAAGAGGACGAAGAAGAGGACGAAGAAGAGGACGAAGAAGAGGACGGTGAAGAGGACGAAGAAGAGGACGGTGAAGAGGACGAAGAAGAGGACGGTGAGGAGGATGAAAAAGAGGACGAAGAAGAGGACGAAGAAGAGGACGGTGAAGAGGACGAAGAAGAGGACGGTGAGGAGGATGAAGAAGAGGACGAAGAAGAGGACGGTGAAGAGGACGAAGAAGAGGACGGTGAGGAGGATGAAAAAGAGGACGAAGAAGAGGACGAAGAAGAGGACGGTGAAGAGGACGAAGAAGAGGACGGTGAGGAGGATGAAGAAGAGGACGAAGAAGAGGACGGTGAAGAGGACGAAGAAGAGGACGGTGAGGAGGATGAAAAAGAGGACGAAGAAGAGGACGAAGAAGAGGACGGTGAAGAGGATGAAGAATAGGACAGTGAAGAGGAAGGTGAGGAGGACGAAGAAGAGGACGAAGAAGAGGACGGTGAAGAGGACGAAGAAGAGGACGAAGAAGAGGACGGTGAGGAGGACGAAGAAGAGGACGAAGAAGAGGACGGTGAAGAGGACGAAGAAGAGGACGGTGAAGAGGACGAAGAAGAGGACGGTGAAGAGGACGAAGAAGAGGACGAAGAAGAGGACGGTGAAGAGGACGAAGAAGAGGACGGTGAAGAGGACGAAGAAGAGTACGAAGAAGAGGACGGTGAAGAGGACGAAGAAGAGGACGAAGAAGAGGACGAAGAAGAGGACGGTGAAGAGGACGAAGAAGAGGACGGTGAAGAGGACGGTGAAGGGGACGAAGAAGAGGACGGTGAAGAGGACGAAGAAGAGGATGAAGAAGAGGACGAAGAAGAGGACGGTGAAGAGGACGAAGAAGAGGACGGTGAAGAGGACGGTGAAGAGGACGAAGAAGAGGACGGTGACGAGGACGAAGAAGAGGACGGTGAACAGGACGAAGAAGAGGATGAAGAAGAGGACGGTGAAGAGGATGAAGAAGAGGACGAAGAAGAGGACGAAGAAGAGGACGGTGAAGAGGATGAAGAAGAGGACGAAGAAGAGGACGAAGAAGAGGACGGTGAGGAGGATGAAGAAGAGGACGAAGAAGAGGACGGTGAAGGGGACGAAGAAGAGGACGGTGAGGAGGATGAAGAAGAGGACGAAGAAGAGGACGGTGAGGAGGATGAAGAAAAGGACGAAGAAGAGGACGAAGAAGAGGATGGTGAAGAGGACGAAGAAGAGGACGGTGAGGAGGACGAAGAAGAGGACTGTGAAGAGGACGGTGAAGGGGACGAAGAAGAGGACGGTGAAGAGGACGAAGAAGAGGATGAAGAAGGGGACGAAGAAGAGGACGGTGAAGAGGACGAAGAAGAGGACGGTGAAGAGGACGGTGAAGAGGACGGTGAAGGGGACGAAGAAGAGGACGGTGACGAGGACAAAGAAGAGGACGGTGAACAGGACGAAGAAGAGGATGAAGAAGAGGACGGTGAAGAGGATGAAGAAGAGGACGAAGAAGAGGACGGTGAGGAGGATGAAGAAGAGGACGAAGAAGAGGACGGTGAGGAGGACGAAGAAGAGGACGAAGAAGAAGACGGTGAGGAGGATGAAAAAGAGGACGAAGAAGAGGACGGTGAAGAGGATGAAAAAGAGGACGAAGAAGAGGACGGTGAGGAGGATGAAAAAGAGGACGAAGAAGAGGACGAAGAAGAGGACGGTGAAGAGGATGAAAAAGAGGACGAAGAAGAGGACGGTGAGGAGGATGAAAAAGAGGACGAAGAAGAGGACGAAGAAGAGGACGGTGAGGAGGATGAAAAAGAGGACGAAGAAGAGGACGGTGAGGAGGATGAAAAAGAGGACGAAGAAGAGGACGAAGAAGAGGACGAAGAAGAGGACGGTGAAGAGGATGAAGAAGAGGACGAAGAAGAGGACGGTGAAGAGGATGAAGAAGAGGACGAAGAAGAGGACGAAGAAGAGGACGGTGAAGAGGACGAAGAAGAGGACGAAGAAGAGGACGAAGAAGAGGACGGTGAAGAGGATGAAGAAGAGGACGAAGAAGAGGACGGTGAAGAGGATGAAGAAGAGGACGAAGAAGAGGACGAAGAAGAGGACGGTGAAGAGGATGAAGAAGAGGACGAAGAAGAGGACGAAGAAGAGGACGGTGAAGAGGATGAAGAAGAGGACGAAGAAGAGGACGGAGAAGAGGATGAAGAAGAGGACGAAGAAGAGGACGGTGAAGAGGATGAAGAAGAGGACGAAGAAGAGGACGAAGAAGAGGACGAAGAAGAGGACGGTGAAGAGGACGAAGAAGAGGACGGTGAGGAGGATGAAGAAGAGGACGAAGAAGAGGACGGTGAGGAGGATGAAGAAGAGGACGAAGAAGAGGATGGTGAAGAGGACGAAGAAGAGGACGGTGAAGGGGACGAAGAAGAGGACGGTGAGGAGGATGAAGAAGAGGACGAAGAAGAGGACGGTGAGGAGGATGAAGAAGAGGACGAAGAAGAGGACGAAGAAGAGGACGGTGAAGAGGATGAAGAAGAGGATGAAGAAGAGGACGGTGAAGAGGATGAAGAAGAGGACGAAGAAGAGGACGAAGAAGAGGACGGTGAAGAGGACGAAGAAGAGGACGGTGAAGGGGACGAAGAAGAGGACGGTGAGGAGGATGAAGAAGAGGACGAAGAAGAGGACGGTGAGGAGGATGAAGAAGAGGACGAAGAAGAGGATGGTGAAGAGGACGAAGAAGAGGACGGTGAAGGGGACGAAGAAGAGGACGGTGAGGAGGATGAAGAAGAGGACGAAGAAGAGGACGGTGAGGAGGATGAAGAAGAGGACGAAGAAGAGGACGGTGAGGAGGATGAAGAAGAGGACGAAGAAGAGGACGGTGAGGAGGATGAAGAAGAGGACGAAGAAGAGGACGGTGAGGAGGATGAAGAAGAGGACGAAGAAGAGGATGGTGAGGAGGATGAAGAAGAGGACGAAGAAGAGGACGAAGAAGAGGACGGTGAGGAGGATGAAGAAGAGGACGGTGAGGAGGATGAAGAAGAGGACGAAGAAGAGGACGGTGAAGAGGATGAAGAAGAGGACGAAGAAGAGGACGGTGAGGAGGATGAAGAAGAGGACGAAGAAGAGGACGGTGAGGAGGACGAAGAAGAGGGCGAAGAAGAGGACGGCGAAGAGGACGAAGAAGAGGACGGTGAGGAGGATGAAAAAGAGGACGAAGAAGAGGACGGTGAAGAGGACGAAGAAGAGGACGGTGAGGAGGATGAAAAAGAGGACGAAGAAGAGGACGGTGAGGAGGATGAAGAAGAGGACGAAGAAGAGGACGAAGAAGAGGACGGAGAAGAGGACGAAGAAGAGGACGGTGAGGAGGATGAAAAAGAGGACGAAGAAGAGGACGGCGAAGAGGACGAAGAAGAGGACGGTGAGGAGGATGAAAAAGAGGACGAAGAAGAGGACGAAGAAGAGGACGGTGAAGAGGATGAAGAAGAGGACGAAGAAGAGGACGGTGAGGAGGACGAAGAAGAGGACGAAGAAGAGGACGGTGAAGAGGACGAAGAAGAGGACGGTGAGGAGGATGAAAAAGAGGACGAAGAAGAGGACGGTGAAGAGGACGAAGAAGAGGACGGTGAGGAGGATGAAAAAGAGGACGAAGAAGAGGACGGTGAGGAGGATGAAGAAGAGGACGAAGAAGAGGACGGTGAGGAGGACGAAGAAGAGGACGAAGAAGAGGACGGTGAAGAGGACGAAGAAGAGGACGGTGAGGAGGATGAAAAAGAGGACGAAGAAGAGCACGAAGAAGAGGACGGTGAAGAGGATGAAGAATAGGACAGTGAAGAGGACGGTGAAGGGGACGAAGAAGAGGACGGTGAGGAGGATGAAGAAGAGGACGGTGAAGAGGACGAAGAAGAGGATGAAGAAGAGGACGAAGAAGAGGACGGTGAAGAGGACGAAGAAGAGGACGGTGAAGAGGACGGTGAAGAGGACGGTGAAGGGGACGAAGAAGAGGACGGTGACGAGGACAAAGAAGAGGACGGTGAACAGGACGAAGAAGAGGATGAAGAAGAGGACGGTGAAGAGGATGAAGAAGAGGACGAAGAAGAGGACGGTGAGGAGGATGAAGAAGAGGACGAAGAAGAGGACGGTGAGGAGGACGAAGAAGAGGACGAAGAAGAAGACGGTGAGGAGGATGAAAAAGAGGACGAAGAAGAGGACGGTGAAGAGGATGAAAAAGAGGACGAAGAAGAGGACGGTGAGGAGGATGAAAAAGAGGACGAAGAAGAGGACGAAGAAGAGGACGGTGAGGAGGATGAAAAAGAGGACGAAGAAGAGGACGGTGAGGAGGATGAAAAAGAGGACGAAGAAGAGGACGAAGAAGAGGACGAAGAAGAGGACGGTGAAGAGGATGAAGAAGAGGACGAAGAAGAGGACGGTGAAGAGGATGAAGAAGAGGACGAAGAAGAGGACGAAGAAGAGGACGGTGAAGAGGACGAAGAAGAGGACGAAGAAGAGGACGAAGAAGAGGACGGTGAAGAGGATGAAGAAGAGGACGAAGAAGAGGACGGTGAAGAGGATGAAGAAGAGGACGAAGAAGAGGACGAAGAAGAGGACGGTGAAGAGGATGAAGAAGAGGACGAAGAAGAGGACGAAGAAGAGGACGGTGAAGAGGATGAAGAAGAGGACGAAGAAGAGGACGAAGAAGAGGACGGAGAAGAGGATGAAGAAGAGGACGAAGAAGAGGACGGTGAAGAGGATGAAGAAGAGGACGAAGAAGAGGACGAAGAAGAGGACGAAGAAGAGGACGGTGAAGAGGACGAAGAAGAGGACGGTGAGGAGGATGAAGAAGAGGACGAAGAAGAGGACGGTGAGGAGGATGAAGAAGAGGACGAAGAAGAGGATGGTGAAGAGGACGAAGAAGAGGACGGTGAAGGGGACGAAGAAGAGGACGGTGAGGAGGATGAAGAAGAGGACGAAGAAGAGGACGGTGAGGAGGATGAAGAAGAGGACGAAGAAGAGGACGAAGAAGAGGACGGTGAAGAGGATGAAGAAGAGGATGAAGAAGAGGACGGTGAAGAGGATGAAGAAGAGGACGAAGAAGAGGACGAAGAAGAGGACGGTGAAGAGGACGAAGAAGAGGACGGTGAAGGGGACGAAGAAGAGGACGGTGAGGAGGATGAAGAAGAGGACGAAGAAGAGGACGGTGAGGAGGATGAAGAAGAGGACGAAGAAGAGGACGAAGAAGAGGATGGTGAGGAGGATGAAGAAGAGGACGAAGAAGAGGACGAAGAAGAGGACGGTGAGGAGGATGAAGAAGAGGACGGTGAGGAGGATGAAGAAGAGGACGAAGAAGAGGACGGTGAAGAGGATGAAGAAGAGGACGAAGAAGAGGACGGTGAGGAGGATGAAGAAGAGGACGAAGAAGAGGACGGTGAGGAGGACGAAGAAGAGGACGAAGAAGAGGACGGCGAAGAGGACGAAGAAGAGGATGAAGAAGAGGACGAAGAAGAGGACGAAGAAGAGGATGAAGAATAGGACAGTGAAGGGGACGAAGAAGAGGACGGCGAAGAGGATGAAGAAGAGGACGAAGAAGAGGACGGAGAAGAGGATGAAGAAGAGGACGAAGAAGAGGACGAAGAAGAGGACGAAGAAGAGGACGGTGAGGAGGATGAAGAAGAGGATGAAGAAGAGGACGGTGAAGAGGATGAAGAAGAGGACGAAGAAGAGGACGAAGAAGAGGATGAAGAATAGGACAGTGAAGGGGACGAAGAAGAGGACGGTGAAGAGGACGAAGAAGAGGACGGTGAGGAGGATGAAGAATAGGACAGTGAAGGGGACGAAGAAGAGGACGGTGAAGAGGATGAAGAAGAGGACGTAGAAGAGGACGGTGAGGAGGATGAAGAAGAGGACGAAGAAGAGGACGGTGAGGAGGACGAATAAGAGGACGAAGAAGAGGACGGTGAAGAGGACGAAGAAGAGGACGGTGAGGAGGATGAAAAAGAGGACGAAGAAGAGGACAGTGAAGAGGACGAAGAAGAGGACGGTGAGGAGGATGAAAAAGAGGACGAAGAAGAGGACGGTGAGGAGGATAAAGAAGAGGACGGTGAAGAGGACGAAGAAGAGGACGGTGAGGAGGATGAAAAAGAGGACGAAGAAGTGGACGGTGAAGAGGACGAAGAAGAGGACGAAGAAGAGGACGGTGAAGAGCACGAAGAAGAGGACGGTGAAGAGGATGAAGAAGAGGACGAAGAAGAGGACGGTGAAGAGGATGAAGAATAGGACAGTGAAGAGGACGGTGAAGGGGACGAAGAAGAGGACGGTGAAGGGGACGAAGAAGAGGACGAAGATGTGGACGGTGAGGAGGATGAAGAAGAGGATGAAGAAGATGACGGTGAAGAGGATGAAGAAGAGGACGAAGAAGAGGACGGTGAAGAGGACGAAGAAGAGGACGGTGAAGAGGACGGTGAAGAGGACGGTGAAGAGGACGAAGAAGAGGACAAAGAAGAGGACGAAGAAGAGGACGAAGAAGAGGACGGTGAAGAGGATGAAGAAGAGGATGAAGAAGAGGACGGTGAGGAGGATGAAGAAGAGGACGGTGAAGGGGACGAAGAAGAGGACGAAGAAGAGGACGGTGAAGAGGATGAAGAAGAGGACGAAGAAGAGGACGGTGAAGAGGACGAAGAAGAGGACGGTGAAGGGGACGAAGAAGAGGACGAAGAAGAGGACGGTGAGGAGGATGAAGAAGAGGACGAAGAAGAGGACGGTGAGGAGGATGAAGAAGAGGACGAAGAAGAGGACGGTGAGGAGGACGAAGAAGAGGACGAAGAAGAGGACGGTGAAGAGGACGAAGAAGAGGACGGTGAAGAGGATGAAGAAGAGGATGAAGAAGAGGACGGTGAAGAGGATGTAGAAGAGGACGAAGAAGAGGACGGTGAAGGGGACGAAGAAGAGGACGAAGAAGAGGACGGTGAAGAGGACGAAGAAGAGGACGGTGAGGAGGATGAAAAAGAGGACGAAGAAGAGGACAGTGAAGAGGACGAAGAAGAGGACGGTGAGGAGGATGAAAAAGAGGACGAAGAAGAGGACGGTGAGGAGGATAAAGAAGAGGACGAAGAAGAGGACGGTGAAGAGGACGAAGAAGAGGACGGTGAGGAGGATGAAAAAGAGGACGAAGAAGAGCACGAAGAAGAGGACGGTGAAGAGGATGAAGAAGAGGACGAAGAAGAGGACGGTGAGGAGGACGAAGAAGAGGACGAAGAAGAGGACGGTGAGAAGGATGAAGAAGAGGATGAAGAAGAGGACGGTGAAGAGGACGAAGAAGAGGACGAAGAAGAGGACGGTGAGGAGGATGAAAAAGAGGACGAAGAAGAGCACGAAGAAGAGGACGGTGAAGAGGATGAAGAAGAGGACGAAGAAGAGGACGGTGAGGAGGACGAAGAAGAGGATGAAGAAGAGGACGAAGAAGAGGACGGTGAGGAGGACGGTGAAGAGGACGAAGAAGAGGACGGTGAGGAGGATGAAAAAGAGGACGAAGAAGAGGACGAAGAAGAGGACAGTGAAGAGGACGGTGAAGGGGACGAAGAAGAGGACGGTGAAGGGGACGAAGAAGAGGACGAAGATGTGGACGGTGAGGAGGATGAAGAAGAGGATGAAGAAGATGACGGTGAAGAGGATGAAGAAGAGGACGAAGAAGAGGACGGTGAAGAGGACGAAGAAGAGGACGGTGAAGAGGACGGTGAAGAGGACGAAGAAGAGGACGAAGAAGAGGACGAAGAAGAGGACGGTGAAGAGGATGAAGAAGAGGATGAAGAAGAGGACGGTGAGGAGGATGAAGAAGAGGACGGTGAAGGGGACGAAGAAGAGGACGAAGAAGAGGACGGTGAAGAGGATGAAGAAGAGGACGAAGAAGAGGACGGTGAAGAGGACGAAGAAGAGGACGGTGAAGGGGACGAAGAAGAGGACGAAGAAGAGGACGGTGAGGAGGATGAAGAAGAGGACGAAGAAGAGGACGGTGAAGAGGATGAAGAAGAGGATGGTGAAGAGGATGAAGAAGAGGATGAAGAAGAGGACGGTGAAGAGGATGTAGAAGAGGACGAAGAAGAGGACGGTGAAGGGGACGAAGAAGAGGACGAAGAAGAGGACGGTGAAGAGGATGTAGAAGAGGACGAAGAAGAGGACGAAGAAGAGGACGGTGAAGAGGACGAAGAAGAGGACGGTGAAGAGGATGAAGAAGAGGATGAAGAAGATGATGGTGAGGAGGATGAAGAAGAGGACGAAGAAGAGGACGGTGAAGGGGACGAAGAAGAGGATGAAAAAGAGGACGAAGAAGAGGACGAAGAAGAGGACGGTGAAGAGGATGAAGAAGAGGACGAAGAAGAGGACGAAGAAGAGGATGAAGAATAGGACAGTGAAGGGGACGAAGAAGAGGACGGTGAAGAGGACGAAGAAGAGGACGGTGAGGAGGATGAAAAAGAGGACGAAGAAGAGGACGAAGAAGAGGATGAAGAAGAGGACGTAGAAGAGGACGGTGAGGAGGACGAATAAGAGGACGAAGAAGAGGACGGTGAAGAGGACGAAGAAGAGGACGGTGAGGAGGATGAAAAAGAGGACGAAGAAGAGGACAGTGAAGAGGACGAAGAAGAGGACGGTGAGGAGGATGAAAAAGAGGACGAAGAAGAGGACGGTGAGGAGGATAAAGAAGAGGACGAAGAAGAGGACGGTGAGGAGGACGAAGAAGAGGACGAAGAAGAGGACGGTGAAGAGGACGAAGAAGAGGACGGTGAAGAGGATGAAAAAGAGGACGAAGAAGAGGACGGTGAAGAGGATGAAGAAGAGGACAGTGAAGAGGACGGTGAAGGGGACGAAGAAGAGGACGGTGAGGAGGATGAAAAAGAGCACGAAGAAGAGGACGGTGAAGAGGACGGTGAAGGGGACGAAGAAGAGGACGGTGAGGAGGACGAAGAAGAGGACGAAGAAGAGGACGGTGAAGAGGACGAAGAAGAGGAAGGTGAGGAGGATGAAAAAGAGGACGAAGAAGAGGACGAAGAAGAGGACGGTGAAGAGGATGAAGAAGAGGACAGTGAAGAGGACGGTGAAGGGGACGAAGAAGAGGACGAAGAAGAGGACGGTGAAGGGGACGAAGAAGAGGACGAAGATGTGGACGGTGAGGAGGATGAAGAAGAGGACGGTGAAGAGGACGGTGAAGAGGACGGTGAAGAGGACGAAGAAGAGGACGGTGAAGAGGACGAAGAAGAGGACGAAGAAGAGGACGAAGAAGAGGACGAAGAAGAGGACGGTGAAGAGGATGTAGAAGAGGACGAAGAAGAGGACGAAGAAGAGGACGGTGAAGAGGACGAAGAAGAGGACGGTGAAGGGGACGAAGAAGAGGACGAAGAAGAGGACGGTGAAGAGGATGAAGAAGAGGATGGTGAAGAGGACGAAGAAGAGGACGAAGAAGAGGACGGTGAAGAGGACGAAGAAGAGGACGGTGAAGGGGACGAAGAAGAGGACGAAGAAGAGGACGGTGAGGAGGATGAAGAAGAGGACGAAGAAGAGGACGGTGAAGAGGATGAAGAAGAGGATGGTGAGGAGGATGAAGAAGAGGACGAAGAAGAGGACGGTGAAGGGGACGAAGAAGAGGACGAAGAAGTGGACGATGAAGAGGACGGTGAGGAGGATGAAGAAGAGGACGAAGAAGAGGACGGTGAAGAGGATGAAGAAGAGGATGGTGAAGAGGACGAAGAAGAGGACGAAGAAGAGGACGGTGAAGAGGACGAAGAAGAGGACGGTGAAGGGGACGAAGAAGAGGACGAAGAAGAGGACGGTGAGGAGGATGAAGAAGAGGACGAAGAAGAGGACGGTGAAGAGGATGAAGAAGAGGATGGTGAGGAGGATGAAGAAGAGGACGAAGAAGAGGACGGTGAAGGGGACGAAGAAGAGGACGAAGAAGTGGACGATGAAGAGGACGGTGAAGAGGATGAAGAAGAGGATGAAGAAGAGGACGGTGAAGAGGATGAAGAAGAGGATGGTGAGGAGGATGAAGAAGAGGACGAAGAAGAGGACGGTGAAGAGGATGAAGAAGAGGATGAAGAAGAGGACGGTGAAGAGGATGAAGAAGAGGATGAAGAAGAGGACGAAGAAGAGGACGAAGAAGAGGACGAAGAAGAGGACGGTGAAGAGGATGAAGAAGAGGATGAAGAAGAGGACGAAGAAGAGGACGAAGAAGAGGACGAAGAAGAGGACGGTGAAGAGGACGAAGAAGAGGACGGTGAAGAGGACGAAGAAGAGGACGAAGAAGAGGACGGTGAAGAGGATGAAGAAGAGGACGAAGAAGAGGACGAAGAAGAGGACGAAGAAGAGGACGAAGAAGAGGACGGTGAAGAGGATGAAGAAGAGGACAGTGAAGAGGACGGTGAAGGGGACGAAGAAGAGGACGGTGAGGAGGATGAAAAAGAGGACGAAGAAGAGCACGAAGAAGAGGACGGTGAAGAGGATGAAGAATAACACAGTGAAGAGGACGGTGAAGGGGACGAAGAAGAGGACGAAGAAGAGGACGAAGAAGAGGACGGTGAGGAGGATGAAAAAGAGGACGAAGAAGAGGACGAAGAAGAGGACGGTGAAGAGGATGAAGAAGAGGACAGTGAAGAGGACGGTGAAGGGGACGAAGAAGAGGACGAAGAAGAGGACGAAGAAGAGGACGGTGAGGAGGATGAAAAAGAGGATGAAGAAGAGGACGAAGAAGAGGACGGTGAAGGGGACGAAGAAGAGGACGAAGAAGAGGACGGTGAAGGGGACGAAGAAGAGGACGAAGATGTGGACGGTGAGGAGGATGAAGAAGAGGACGGTGAAGAGGACGGTGAAGACGACGGTGAAGAGGACGAAGAAGAGGACGGTGAAGAGGACGAAGAAGAGGACGAAGAAGAGGACGGTGAAGAGGATGTAGAAGAGGACGAAGAAGAGGACGAAGAAGAGGACGGTGAAGAGGACGAAGAAGAGGACGGTGAAGGGGACGAAGAAGAGGACGAAGAAGAGGACGGTGAAGAGGATGAAGAAGAGGATGGTGAAGAGGACGAAGAAGAGGACGAAGAAGAGGACGGTGAAGAGGACGAAGAAGAGGACGGTGAAGGGGACGAAGAAGAGGACGAAGAAGAGGACGGTGAGGAGGATGAAGAAGAGGACGAAGAAGAGGACGGTGAAGAGGATGAAGAAGAGGATGGTGAGGAGGATGAAGAAGAGGACGAAGAAGAGGACGGTGAAGGGGACGAAGAAGAGGACGAAGAAGTGGACGATGAAGAGGACGGTGAGGAGGATGAAGAAGAGGACGAAGAAGAGGACGGTGAAGAGGATGAAGAAGAGGATGGTGAAGAGGACGAAGAAGAGGACGAAGAAGAGGACGGTGAAGAGGACGAAGAAGAGGACGGTGAAGGGGACGAAGAAGAGGACGAAGAAGAGGACGGTGAGGAGGATGAAGAAGAGGACGAAGAAGAGGACGGTGAAGAGGATGAAGAAGAGGATGGTGAGGAGGATGAAGAAGAGGACGAAGAAGAGGACGGTGAAGGGGACGAAGAAGAGGACGAAGAAGTGGACGATGAAGAGGACGGTGAAGAGGATGAAGAAGAGGATGAAGAAGAGGACGGTGAAGAGGATGAAGAAGAGGATGGTGAGGAGGATGAAGAAGAGGACGAAGAAGAGGACGGTGAAGGGGACGAAGAAGAGGACGAAGAAGTGGACGATGAAGAGGACGGTGAAGAGGATGAAGAAGAGGATGAAGAAGAGGACGGTGAAGAGGATGAAGAAGAGGATGAAGAAGAGGACGAAGAAGAGGACGAAGAAGAGGACGAAGAAGAGGACGGTGAAGAGGATGAAGAAGAGGACGGTGAAGAGGATGAAGAAGAGGATGAAGAAGAGGACGAAGAAGAGGACGAAGAAGAGGACGAAGAAGAGGACGGTGAAGAGGACGAAGAAGAGGACGGTGAAGAGGATGAAGAAGAGTACGAAGAAGAGGACGATAAAGAGGACGGTGAAGAGGATGAAGAAGAGGATGGTGAAGAGGACGGTGAAGAGGATGAAGAAGAGGATGAAGAAGAGGACGAAGAAGAGGACGAAGAAGAGGACGGTGAAGAGGATGAAGAAGAGGATGAAGAAGAGGACGGTGAAGGGGACGAAGAAGAGGACGGTGAGGAGGATGAAGAAGAGGACGAAGAAGAGGACGGTGAAGAGGATGAAGAAGAGGACGAAGAAGAGGACGGTGAAGGGGACGAAGAAGAGGACGAAGAAGAGGACGGTGAGGAGGATGAAGAAGAGGACGAAGAAGAGTACGAAGAAGAGGACGGTGAGGAGGATGAAGAAGAGGACGAAGAAGAGGACGGTGAAGGGGACGAAGAAGAGGACGGTGAAGAGGATGAAAAAGAGGACGAAGAAGAGGACGGTGAGGAGGACGAAGAAGAGGACGAAGAAGAGGACGGTGAGGAGGACTAAGGAGAGGACGAAGAAGAGGACGGTGAAGAGGACGAAGAAGAGGACGGTGAGGAGGATGAAGAAGAGGACGAAGAAGAGGACGGTGAGGAGGACGAAGAAGAGGACGAAGAAGAGGACGGTGAGGAGGACTAAGAAGAGGACGAAGAAGAGGACGGTGAGGAGGACGAAGAAGAGGACGAAGAAGAGGACGGTGAAGAGGATGAAGAAGAGGACGAAGAAGAGGACGGTGAGGAGGACGAAGAAGAGGACGGTCAAGAGGACGAAGAAGAGGACGGTGAGGAGGATGAAAAAGAGGACGAAGAAGAGGACAGTGAGGAGGACGAAGAAGAGGACGGTCAAGAGGACGAAGAAGAGGACGGTGAGGAGGATGAAAAAGAGGACGAAGAAGAGGATGAAGAAGAGTACGAAGAAGAGGACGGTGAGGAGGATGAAGAAGAGGACGAAGAAGAGGACGGTGAGGAGGACGAAGAAGAGGACGAAGAAGAGGACGGTGAGGAGGACGAAGAAGAGGACGAAGAAGAGGACGGTGAGGAGGACGAAGAAGAGGACGGTGAAGGAGGACGAAGAAGAGGACGGTGAGGAGGATGAAAAAGAGGATGAAGAAGAGGACGAAGAAGAGGACGGTGAAGAGGATGAAGAAGAGGACGTTGAAGAGGACGGTGAAGAGGATGAAGAAGAGGACGGTGAAGAGGACGGTGAAGAGGATGAAGAAGAGGACGGTGAAGAGGATGAAGAAGAGGACGTTGAAGAGGACGGTGAAGAGGACGAAGAAGAGGACGAAGAAGAGGATGGTGAAGAGGACGGTGAATGGGACGAAGAAGAGAACGAAGAAGAGGACGGTGAAGAGGATGAAGAAGAGGATGAAGTAGAGGATGAAGAAGAGGACGGTGAAGAGGATGAAGAAGAGGACGAAGAAGAGGACGGTGAAGAGGACGAAGATAAGGACGGTGAAGGGGACGAAGAAGAGGAAGGTGAGGAGGATGAAGAAGAGGACGAAGAAGAGGACGGTGAAGAGGATGAAGAAGAGGATGAAGAAGAGGACGAAGAAGAGGACGGTGAAGGGGACGAAGAAGAGGACGAAGAAGAGGACGGTGAGGAGGATGAAGAAGAGGACGAAGAAGAGTACGAAGAAGAGGACGGTGAGGAGGATGAAGAAGAGGACGAAGAAGAGGACGGTGAAGAGGATGAAGAAGAGGATGGTGAGGAGGATGAAGAAGAGGACGAAGAAGAGGACGGTGAAGGGGACGAAGAAGAGGACGAAGAAGTGGACGATGAAGAGGACGGTGAAGAGGATGAAGAAGAGGATGAAGAAGAGGACGGTGAAGAGGATGAAGAAGAGGATGGTGAGGAGGATGAAGAAGAGGACGAAGAAGAGGACGGTGAAGGGGACGAAGAAGAGGACGAAGAAGTGGACGATGAAGAGGACGGTGAAGAGGATGAAGAAGAGGATGAAGAAGAGGACGGTGAAGAGGATGAAGAAGAGGATGAAGAAGAGGACGAAGAAGAGGACGAAGAAGAGGACGAAGAAGAGGACGGTGAAGAGGATGAAGAAGAGGATGAAGAAGAGGACGGTGAAGAGGATGAAGAAGAGGATGAAGAAGAGGACGAAGAAGAGGACGAAGAAGAGGACGAAGAAGAGGACGGTGAAGAGGACGAAGAAGAGGACGGTGAAGAGGATGAAGAAGAGTACGAAGAAGAGGACGATAAAGAGGACGGTGAAGAGGATGAAGAAGAGGATGGTGAAGAGGACGGTGAAGAGGATGAAGAAGAGGATGAAGAAGAGGACGAAGAAGAGGACGAAGAAGAGGACGGTGAAGAGGATGAAGAAGAGGACGAAGAAGAGGACGGTGAAGAGGACGAAGAAGAGGACGGTGAAGAGGATGAAGAAGAGGACGAAGAAGAGGACGGTGAAGAGGACGAAGAAGAGGATGAAGAAGAGGACGGTGAAGGGGACGAAGAAGAGGACGGTGAGGAGGATGAAGAAGAGGACGAAGAAGAGGACGGTGAAGAGGATGAAGAAGAGGACGAAGAAGAGGATGAAGAAGAGGACGAAGAAGAGGACGGTGAAGGGGACGAAGAAGAGGACGAAGAAGAGGACGGTGAGGAGGATGAAGAAGAGGACGAAGAAGAGTACGAAGAAGAGGACGGTGAGGAGGATGAAGAAGAGGACGAAGAAGAGGACGGTGAAGGGGACGAAGAAGAGGACGGTGAAGAGGATGAAAAAGAGGACGAAGAAGAGGACGGTGAGGAGGACGAAGAAGAGGACGAAGAAGAGGACGGTGAGGAGGATGAAGAAGAGGACGAAGAAGAGTACGAAGAAGAGGACGGTGAAGGGGACGAAGAAGAGGACGAAGAAGAGGACGGTGAGGAGGATGAAGAAGAGGACGAAGAAGAGGACGGTGAGGAGGATGAAGAAGAGGACGAAGAAGAGTACGAAGAAGAGGACGGTGAGGAGGATGAAGAAGAGGACGAAGAAGAGGACGGTGAGGAGGATGAAAAAGAGGACGAAGAAGAGGACGGTGAGGAGGACGAAGAAGAGGACGAAGAAGAGGACGGTGAGGAGGACGAAGAAGAGGACGAAGAAGAGGACGGTGAGGAGGACGAAGAAGAGGACGGTGAAGGGGACGAAGAAGAGGACGGTGAGGAGGACGAAGAAGAGGACGGTGAGGAGGACGAAGAAGAGGACGGTGAAGGGGACGAAGAAGAGGACGGTGAAGAGGATGAAAAAGAGGACGAAGAAGAGGACGGTGAGGAGGACGAAGAAGAGGACGAAGAAGAGGACGGTGAGGAGGACGAAGAAGAGGACGAAGAAGAGGACGGTGAGGAGGACGAAGAAGAGGACGGTGAAGGAGGACGAAGAAGAGGACGGTGAGGAGGATGAAAAAGAGGACGAAGAAGAGGACGGTGAAGGGGACGAAGAAGAGTACGAAGAAGAGGACGGTGAGGAGGATGAAGAAGAGGACGAAGAAGAGGACGGTGAAGGGGACGAAGAAGAGGACGGTGAAGAGGATGAAAAAGAGGACGAAGAAGAGGACGGTGAGGAGGACGAAGAAGAGGACGAAGAAGAGGACGGTGAGGAGGACTAAGAAGAGGACGAAGAAGAGGACGGTGAGGAGGACGAAGAAGAGGACGAAGAAGAGGACGGTGAAGAGGATGAAGAAGAGGACGGTGAAGAGGACGGTGAGGAGGACGAAGAAGAGGACGGTCAAGAGGACGAAGAAGAGGACGGTGAGGAGGACGAAGAAGAGGACGAAGAAGAGGACGGTGAGGAGGACTAAGAAGAGGACGAAGAAGAGGACGGTGAGGAGGACGAAGAAGAGGACGAAGAAGAGGACGGTGAAGAGGATGAAGAAGAGGACGAAGAAGAGGACAGTGAAGAGGACGAAGAAGAGGACGGTGAGGAGGATGAAAAAGAGGACGAAGAAGAGGACGGTGAAGAGGATGAAGAAGAGTACGAAGAAGAGGACGGTGAGGAGGATGAAGAAGAGGACGAAGAAGAGGACGAAGAAGAGGACGGTGAGGAGGACGAAGAAGAGGACGAAGAAGAGGACGGTGAGGAGGACGAAGAAGAGGACGGTGAGGAGGATGAAAAAGAGGACGAAGAAGAGGACGGTGAGGAGGATGAAAAAGAGGATGAAGAAGAGGACGAAGAAGAGGACGGTGAAGAGGATGAAGAAGAGGACGTTGAAGAGGACGGTGAAGAGGACGAAGAAGAGGACGGTGAAGAGGACGAAGAAGAGGACGAAGAAGAGGACGGTGAAGGGGACGAAGAAGAGGACGGTGAAGGGGACGAAGAAGAGGACGGTGAAGGGGACGAAGAAGAGGACGAAGAAGAGGACGGTGAAGAGGATGAAGAAGAGGATGAAGTAGAGGATGAAGAAGAGGACGGTGAAGAGGATGAAGAAGAGGACGAAGAAGAGGACGGTGAAGAGGACGAAGATAAGGACGGTGAAGGGGACGAAGAAGAGGAAGGTGAGGAGGATGAAGAAGAGGACGAAGAAGAGGACGGTGAAGAGGATGAAGAAGAGGACGAAGAAGAGGACGGTGAAGGGGACGAAGAAGAGGACGAAGAAGAGGACGAAGAAGAGGACGGTGAGGAGGATGAAGAAGAGGACGAAGAAGAGTACGAAGAAGAGGACGGTGAGGAGGATGAAGAAGAGGACGAAGAAGAGGACGGTGAAGAGGACGAAGAAGAGGACGGTGAAGGAGGACGAAGAAGAGGACGGTGAAGGAGGATGAAAAAGAGGACGAAGAAGAGGACGAAGAAGAGGACGAAGAAGAGGACGAAGAAGAGGACGGTGAGGAGGACGAAGAAGAGGACGAAGAAGAGGACGGTGAGGAGGACGAAGAAGAGGACGGTGAAGGAGGACGAAGAAGAGGACGGTGAAGGAGGATGAAAAAGAGGACGAAGAAGAGGACGAAGAAGAGGAGGGTGAAGAGGATGAAGAAGAGGACGTTGAAGAGGACGGTGAAGAGGATGAAGAAGAGGACGGTGAAGAGGACGGTGAAGAGGATGAAGAAGAGGACGGTGAAGAGGATGAAGAAGAGGACGTTGAAGAGGATGAAGAAGAGGACGGTGAAGAGGACGAAGAAGAGGACGGTGAAGAGGACGAAGAAGAGGACGAAGAAGAGGATGGTGAAGAGGACGGTGAAGGGGACGAAGAAGAGGACGGTGAAGGGGACGAAGAAGAGGACGAAGAAGAGGACGGTGAGGAGGATGAAGAAGAGGACGGTGAAGAGGATGAAGAAGAGGATGAAGTAGAGGATGAAGAAGAGGACAGTGAAGAGGATGAAGAAGAGGACGAAGAAGAGGACGGTGAAGAGGACGAAGATAAGGACGGTGAAGGGGACGAAGAAGAGGAAGGTGAGGAGGATGAAGAAGAGGACGAAGAAGAGGACGGTGAAGAGGATGAAGAAGAGGACGAAGAAGAGGACGGTGAAGGGGACGAAGAAGAGGATGAAGAAGAGGATGAAGAAGAGGACGAAGAAGAGGACGAAGAAGAGGACGGTGAGGAGGATGAAGAAGAGGACGAAGAAGAGGACGGTGAGGAGGACGAAGAAGAGGACGAAGAAGAGGACGGTGAAGAGGACGAAGAAGAGGATGGTGAGGAGGATGAAGAAGAGGACGAAGAAGAGGACGGTGAGGAGGACGAAGAAGAGGACGAAGAAGAGGACAGTCAAGAGGACGAAGAAGAGGACGGTGAGGAGGATGAAAAAGAGGACGAAGAAGAGGACGAAGAAGAGGACGGTGAAGAGGATGAAGAAGAGGACGAAGAAGAGGACGGTGAGGAGGACGAAGAAGAGGACGACGAAGAGGACGGTGAAGAGGATGAAGAAGAGGACGAAGAAGAGGACGGTGAGGAGGACGAAGAAGAGGACGAAGAAGAGGACGGTGAGGAGGACGAAGAAGAGGACGGTCAAGAGGACGAAGAAGAGGACGGTGAGGAGGATGAAAAAGAGGACGAAGAAGAGGACGAAGAAGAGGACGGTGAGGAGGATGAAAAAGAGGACGAAGAAGAGGACGAAGAAGAGGACGGTGAGGAGGATGAAAAAGAGGACGAAGAAGAGGTTGGTGAAGAGGATGAAGAAGAGTACGAAGAAGAGGACGGTGAGGAGGATGAAGAAGAGGACGAAGAAGAGGACGGTGAGGAGGACGAAGAAGAGGACGAAGAAGAGGACGGTGAGGAGGACGAAGAAGAGGACGAAGAAGAGGACGGTGAGGAGGATGAAAAAGAGGACGAAGAAGGGGACGAAGAAGAGGACGGTGAAGAGGACGAAGAAGAGGACAGTGAAGAGGATGAAGAAGAGGACGTTGAAGAGGACGGTGAAGAGGATGAAGAAGAGGACGAAGAAGAGGACGGTGAAGAGGACGAAGAAGAGGATGGTGAAGAGGACGAAGAAGAGGACGAAGAAGAGGACAGTGAAGAGGACGAAGAAGAGGACAGTGAAGAGGATGAAGAAGAGGACGTTGAAGAGGACGGTGAAGAGGATGAAGAAGAGGACGAAGAAGAGGACGGTGAAGAGGACGAAGAAGAGGATGGTGAAGAGGACGGTGAAGGGGACGAAGAAGAGGACGGTGAAGGGGACTAAGAAGAGGATGGTGAAGAGGACGGTGAAGAGGACGAAGAAGAGGTCGGTGAGGAGGATGAAGAAGAGGACGAAGAAGAGGTCGGTGAAGAGGACGAAGAAGAGGATGGTGAAGAGGACGGTGAAGAGGACGAAGAAGAGGTCGGTGAGGAGGATGAAGAAGAGGACGAAGAAGAGGTCGGTGAAGAGGATGAAGAAGAGTACGAAGAAGAGGACGGTGAGGAGGATGAAGAAGAGGACGAAGAAGAGGACGGTGAGGAGGACGAAGAAGAGGACGAAGAAGAGGACGGTGAGGAGGACGAAGAAGAGGACGAAGAAGAGGACGGTGAAGAGGATGAAGAAGAGGACGAAGAAGAGGACGGTGAAGAGGACGAAGAAGAGGATGGTGAAGAGGACGGTGAAGAGGACGAAGAAGAGGTCGGTGAGGAGGATGAAGAAGAGGACGAAGAAGAGGACGGTGAGGAGGACGAAGAAGAGGACGAAGAAGAGGACGGTGAGGAGGACGAAGAAGAGGACGAAGAAGAGGACGGTGAGGAGGACGAAGAAGAGGACGAAGAAGAGGACGGTGAAGAGGATGAAGAAGAGGACGGTGAGGAGGACGAAGAAGAGGACGAAGAAGAGGACGGTGAAGAGGACGAAGAAGAGGACGGTGAAGAGGACGGTGAGGAGGATGAAGAAGAGGACGAAGAAGAGGACGGTGAAGAGGATGAAGAAGAGGACGGTGAAGGGGACGAAGAAGAGGACGGTGAAGAGGACGAAGAAGAGGACGGTGAAGGGGACGAAGAAGAGGACGGTGAAGAGGATGAAGAAGAGGATGAAGAAGAGGACGGTGAAGAGGATGTAGAAGAGGACGAAGAAGAGGACGAAGAAGAGGACGGTGAAGAGGACGAAGAAGAGGACGGTGAAGAGGACGAAGAAGAGGACGGTGAAGGGGACGAAGAAGAGGACGAAGAAGAGGACGGTGAAGGGGACGAAGAAGAGGACGAAGAAGAGGACGGTGAGGAGGATGAAGAAGAGGACGAAGAAGAGGACGGTGAAGAGGATGAAGAAGAGGATGGTGAAGAGGATGAAGAAGAGGATGAAGAAGAGGACGGTGAAGAGGATGTAGAAGAGGACGAAGAAGAGGACGGTGAAGAGGACGAAGAAGAGGACGGTGAAGGGGACGAAGAAGAGGACGAAGAAGAGGACGGTGAGGAGGATGAAGAAGAGGACGAAGAAGAGGATGGTGAAGAGGATGAAGAAGAGGATGGTGAGGAGGATGAAGAAGAGGACGAAGAAGAGGACGGTGAAGGGGACGAAGAAGAGGACGAAGAAGTGGACGATGAAGAGGACGGTGAAGAGGATGAAGAAGAGGATGAAGAAGAGGACGGTGAAGAGGATGAAGAAGAGGACGAAGAAGAGGACGAAGAAGAGGACGAAGAAGAGTACGAAGAAGAGGACGATGAAGAGGATGAAGAAGAGGATGGTGAAGAGGACGGTGAAGAGGATGAAGAAGAGGACGAAGAAGAGGACGGTGAAGAGGATGAAGAAGAGGATGAAGAAGAGGACGGTGAAGAGGATGAAGAAGAGGATGAAGAAGAGGACGGTGAAGAGGATGAAGAAGAGGATGAAGAAGAGGACGAAGAAGAGGACGAAGAAGAGGACGAAGAAGAGGACGAAGAAGAGTACGAAGAAGAGGACGATGAAGAGGATGAAGAAGAGGATGGTGAAGAGGACGGTGAAGAGGATGAAGAAGAGGACGAAGAAGAGGACGAAGAAGAGGACGGTGAAGAGGATGAAGAAGAGGACGAAGAAGAGGACGAAGAAGAGGACGGTGAAGAGGATGAAGAAGAGGATGAAGAAGAGGACGGTGAAGAGGATGAAGAAGAGGATGAAGTAGAGGACGAAGAAGAGGACGGTGAAGAGGATGAAGAAGAGGACGAAGAAGAGGACGGTGAAGAGGATGAAGAAGAGGACGAAGAAGAGGACGAAGAAGAGGACGGTGAAGAGGATGAAGAAGAGGATGAAGAAGAGGACGGTGAAGAGGATGAAGAAGAAGACGAAGAAGAGGACGGTGAAGAGGATGAAGAAGAGGACGAAGAAGAGGACGGTGAGGAGGATGAAGAAGAGGACGAAGAAGAGGACGGTGAGGAGGATGAAGAAGAGGACGAAGAAGAGGACGAAGAAGAGGACGAAGAAGAGGACGGTGAAGGGGACGAAGAAGAGGACGGTGAAGAGGATGAAGAAGAGGACGAAGAAGAGGACGGTGAAGGGGACGAAGAAGAGGACGGTGAAGAGGACGGTGAGGAGGATGAAGAAGAGGACGGTGAGGAGGATGAAGAAGAGGACGAAGAAGAGGACGGTGAGGAGGATGAAGAAGAGGACGGTGAGGAGGATGAAAAAGAGGACGAAGAAGAGGACGTTGAGGAGGATGAAGAAGAGGACGGTGAGGAGGACGAAGAAGAGGACGAAGAAGAGGACGAAGAAGAGGACGGTGAGGAGGACGAAGAAGAGGACGGTGAGGAGGATGAAGAAGAGGACGAAGAAGAGGACGGTGAGGAGGACGAAGAAGAGGACGGTGAGGAGGACGAAGAAGAGGACGAAGAAGAGGACAGTCAAGAGGACGAAGAAGAGGACGGTGAGGAGGATGAAAAAGAGGACGAAGAAGAGGACGAAGAAGAGGACGGTCAAGAGGACGAAGAAGAGGACGGTGAGGAGGATGAAAAAGAGGACGAAGAAGAGGACGAAGAAGAGGACAGTGAAGAGGACGAAGAAGAGGACGAAGAAGAGGACGGTGAGGAGGATGAAAAAGAGGATGAAGAAGAGGACAAATAAGAGGACGGTGAAGAGGATGAAGAAGAGGACGTTGAAGAGGACGGTGAAGAGGATGAAGAAGAGGACGGTGAAGAGGACGGTGAAGAGGATGAAGAAGAGGACGGTGAAGAGGATGAAGAAGAGGACGGTGAGGAGGATGGTGAAGAGGACGGTGAAGGGGACGAAGAAGAGGACGGTGAAGAGGACGAAGAAGAGGACGGTGAGGAGGATGAAGAAGAGGATGAAAAAGAGGACGAAGAAGAGGACGGTGAGGAGGATGAAAAAGAGGATGAAGAAGAGGACGAAGAAGAGGACGGTGAAGAGGATGAAGAAGAGGACGATGAAGAGGACGTTGAAGAGGATGAAGAAGAGGACGGTGAAGAGGACGGTGAAGAGGATGAAGAAGAGGACGGTGAAGAGGATGAAGAAGAGGACGTTGAAGAGGACGAAGAAGAGGACGAAGAAGAGGATGGTGAAGAGGACGGTGAAGGGGACGAAGAAGAGGACGGTGAAGGGGACGAAGAAGAGGACGAAGAAGAGGACGGTGAGGAGGATGAAAAAGAGGACGAAGAAGAGGATGGTGAAGAGGACGGTGAAGGGGACGAAGAAGAGGACGAAGAAGAGGACGATGAGGAGGATGAAAAAGAGGACGAAGAAGAGGATGGTGAAGAGGACGGTGAAGAGGACGAAGAAGAGGACAGTGAAGAGGATGAAGAAGAGGACGTTGAAGAGGACGGTGAAGAGGATGAAGAAGAGGACGAAGAAGAGGACGGTGAAGAGGACGAAGAAGAGGACGAAGAAGAGGATGGTGAAGAGGACGGTGAAGGGGACGAAGAAGAGGACGGTGAAGAGGACGAAGAAGAGGTCGGTGAAGAGGATGAAGAAGAGTACGAAGAAGAGGACGGTGAGGAGGACGAAGAAGAGGACGAAGAAGAGGACGGTGAGGAGGACGAAGAAGAGGACGAAGAAGAGGACGGTGAGGAGGACGAAGAAGAGGACGGTGAAGAGGACGAAGAAGGGGACGGTGAAGAGGACGGTGAAGAGGACGAAGAAGAGGACAGTGAAGAGGACGAAGAAGAGGTCGGTGAAGAGGATGAAGAAGAGTACGAAGAAGAGGACGGTGAAGAGGACGGTGAAGAGGACGGTGAAGAGGACGAAGAAGAGGACGAAGAAGAGGACGGTGAAGAGGACGAAGAAGAGGACGGTGAAGGGGACGAAGAAGAGGACGAAGAAGAGGACAGTGAAGAGGACGAAGAAGAGGTCGGTGAAGAGGATGAAGAAGAGTACGAAGAAGAGGACGGTGAGGAGGATGAAGAAGAGGACGAAGAAGAGGACGGTGAGGAGGACGAAGAAGAGGACGAAGAAGAGGACGGTGAGGAGGACGAAGAAGAGGACGAAGAAGAGGACGGTGAAGAGGACGAAGAAGAGGACGGTGAAGAGGACGGTGAAGAGGACGAAGAAGAGGACGAAGAAGAGGACGGTGAAGGAGGACGAAGAAGAGGACGGTGAGGAGGATGAAAAAGAGGACGAAGAAGAGGACGGTGAGGAGGATGAAAAAGAGGATGAAGAAGAGGACGAAGAAGAGGACGGTGAAGAGGATGAAGAAGAGGACGTTGAAGAGGACGAAGAAGAGGACGAAGAAGAGGATGGTGAAGAGGACGGTGAAGGGGACGAAGAAGAGGACGGTGAAGAGGACGAAGAAGAGGACGTTGAAGAGGACGAAGAAGAGGACGAAGAAGAGGATGGTGAGGAGGATGAAAAAGAGGATGAAGAAGAGGACGAAGAAGAGGACGGTGAAGAGGATGAAGAAGAGGACGATGAAGAGGACGGTGAAGAGGATGAAGAAGAGGACGGTGAAGAGGACGGTGAAGAGGATGAAGAAGAGGACGGTGAAGAGGATGAAGAAGAGGACGTTGAAGAGGACGAAGAAGAGGACGAAGAAGAGGATGGTGAAGAGGACGGTGAAGGGGACGAAGAAGAGGACGGTGAAGGGGACGAACAAGAGGACGAAGAAGAGGACGGTGAGGAGGATGAAAAAGAGGACGAAGAAGAGGATGGTGAAGAGGACGGTGAAGGGGACGAAGAAGAGGACGAAGAAGAGGACAGTGAAGAGGACGAAGAAGAGGACAGTGAAGAGGATGAAGAAGAGGACGTTGAAGAGGATGAAGAAGAGTACGAAGAAGAGGACGGTGAGGAGGATGAAGAAGAGGACGAAGAAGAGGACGGTGAGGAGGACGAAGAAGAGGACGAAGAAGAGGACGAAGAAGAGGACAGTGAAGAGGACGAAGAAGAGGATGGTGAAGAGGACGAAGAAGAGGTCGGTGAAGAGGATGAAGAAGAGTACGAAGAAGAGGACGGTGAGGAGGATGAAGAAGAGGACGAAGAAGAGGACGGTGAGGAGGACGAAGAAGAGGACAAAGAAGAGGACGGTGAGGAGGACGAAGAAGAGGACGAAGAAGAGGACGGTGAAGAGGACGAAGAAGAGGTCGGTGAAGAGGATGAAGAAGAGTACTAAGAAGAGGACGGTGAAGAGGACGGTGAAGAGGACGGTGAAGAGGACGGTGAAGAGGACGAAGAAGAGGACGGTGAAGAGGACGAAGAAGAGGACGGTGAAGGGGACGAAGAAGAGGACGAAGAAGAGGACAGTGAAGAGGACGAAGAAGAGGTCGGTGAAGAGGATGAAGAAGAGTACGAAGAAGAGGACGGTGAGGAGGATGAAGAAGAGGACGAAGAAGAGGACGGTGAGGAGGACGAAGAAGAGGACGAAGAAGAGGACGGTGAGGAGGACGAAGAAGAGGACGAAGAAGAGGACGGTGAAGAGGACGAAGAAGAGGACGGTGAAGAGGACGGTGAAGAGGACGAAGAAGAGGACGAAGAAGAGGACGGTGAAGAGGACGAAGAAGAGGATGGTGAAGAGGACGGTGAAGGGGACGAAGAAGAGGACGGTGAAGAGGATGAAGAAGAGGACGGTGAAGAGGACGGTGAGGAGGACGAAGAAGAGGACGGTGAGGAGGATGAAAAAGAGGACGAAGAAGAGGACGGTGAAGAGGACGAAGAAGAGGACGGTGAAGAGGACGAAGAAGAGGACGGTGAGGAGGATGAAAAAGAGGACGAAGAAGAGGACGAAGAAGAGGACGGTGAAGAGGACGAAGAAGAGGACGGTGAAGAGGACGAAGAAGAGGACGGTGAGGAGGATGAAAAAGAGGACGAAGAAGAGGACGAAGAAGAGGACGGTGAAGAGGATGAAGAAGAGGATGAAGAAGAGGACGGTGAGGAGGATGAAAAAGAGGACGAAGAAGAGGACGGTGAAGAGGATGAAGAAGAGGACGAAGAAGAGGACGGTGAGGAGGATGAAGAAGAGGACGAAGAAGAGGACGGTGAGGAGGATGAAAAAGAGGACGAAGAAGAGGACGGTGAAGAGGATGAAGAAGAGGATGGTGAGGAGGATGAAGAAGAGGACGAAGAAGAGGACGGTGAGGAGGATGAAGAAGAGGACGAAGAAGAGGACGGTGAAGAGGATGAAGAAGAGGATGGTGAGGAGGATGAAGAAGAGGACGAAGAAGAGGACGGTGAGGAGGATGAAAAAGAGGACGAAGAAGAGGACGGTGAGGAGGATGAAAAAGAGGACGAAGAAGAGGACGGTGAAGAGGATGAAGAAGAGGACGAAGAAGAGGACAAAGAAGAGGACGGTGAAGAGGATGAAGAATAGGACGGTGAAGAGGACGAAGAAGAGGACGGTGAAGGGGACGAAGAAGAGGACGGTGAGGAGGATGAAAAAGAGGACGAAGAAGAGGACGGTGAAGAGGACGAAGAAGAGGACGGTGAGGAGGATGAAGAAGAGGATGAAGAAGAGGACGGTGAAGAGGACGAAGAAGAGGACGATGAAGAGGACGGTGAAGAGGATGAAGAAGAGGACGAAGAAGATGACGGTGAAGAGGATGAAGAAGAGGAAGAAGAAGAGGACGAAGAAGAGGACGGTGAAGAGGATGAAGAAGAGGATGAAGAAGATGACGGTGAAGAGGATGAAGAAGAGGACGAAGAAGAGGACGGTGAAGAGGACGAAGAAGAGGACGAAGAAGAGGACGGTGAAGAGGATGAAGAAGAGGACGTTGAAGAGGACGGTGAAGAGGATGAAGAAGAGGACGAAGAAGAGGACGGTGAAGAGGATGAAGAAGAGGACGTTGAAGAGGACGAAGAAGAGGACGGTGAAGAGGACGAAGAAGAGGATGAAGAAGAGGACGGTGAAGAGGACGAAGAAGAGGACGGTGAGGAGGATGAAAAAGAGGACGAAGAAGAGGACGGTGAAGAGGATGAAGAAGAGGACGAAGAAGAGGACGGTGAAGAGGATGAAGAAGAGGACGGTGAGGAGGATGAAAAAGAGGACGAAGAAGAGGACGGTGAGGAGGATGAAAAAGAGGACGAAGAAGAGGACGGTGAAGAGGACGAAGAAGAGGACGGTGAAGAGGATGAAGAAGAGGACGAAGAAGAGGACGGTGATGAGGACGAAGAAGAGGATGAAGAAGAGGACGGTGAAGAGGATGAAAAAGAGGACGAAGAAGAGGACGAAGAAGAGGACGGTGAAGAGGACGAAGACGAGGACGGTGAGGAGGATGAAAAAGAGGACGAAGAAGAGGACGAAGAAGAGGACGGTGAAGAGGACGAAGAAGAGGACGGTGAAGAGGACGAAGAAGAGGACGGTGAGGAGGATGAAAAAGAGGACGAAGAAGAGGACGAAGAAGACGACGGTGAAGAGGATGAAGAAGAGGATGAAGAAGAGGACAGTGAGGAGGATGAAAAAGAGGACGAAGAAGAGGACGGTGAAGAGGATGAAGAAGAGGACGAAGAAGAGGACGGTGAGGAGGATGAAGAAGAGGACGAAGAAGAGGACGGTGAGGAGGACGAAGAAGAGGACGAAGAAGAGGACGGTGAAGAGGATGAAGAAGAGGATGGTGAGGAGGATGAAGAAGAGGATGAAGAAGAGGACGGTGAGGAGGATGAAGAAGAGGACGAAGAAGAGGACGGTGAAGAGGATGAAGAAGAGGATGGTGAGGAGGATGAAGAAGAGGACGAAGAAGAGGACGGTGAGGAGGATGAAAAAGAGGACGAAGAAGAGGACGGTGAGGAGGATGAAAAAGAGGACGAAGAAGAGGACGGTGAAGAGGATGAAGAAGAGGACGAAGAAGAGGACGGTGAGGAGGACGAAGAAGAGGACGGTGAAGAGGACAAAGAAGAGGACGGTGAAGAGGATGAAGAATAGGACGGTGAAGAGGACGAAGAAGAGGACGGTGAAGGGGACGAAGAAGAGGACGGTGAAGAGGACGAAGAAGAGGACGGTGAGGAGGATGAAGAAGAGGATGAAGAAGAGGACGGTGAAGAGGACGAAGAAGAGGACGAAGAAGAGGACGAAGAAGAGGACGAAGATGTGGACGGTGAGGAGGATGAAGAAGAGGATGAAGAAGAGGACGGTGAAGAGGACGAAGAAGAGGACGAAGAAGAGGACGAAGATGTGGACGGTGAGGAGGATGAAAAAGAGGACGAAGAAGAGGACGAAGAAGAGGACGGTGAAGAGGATGAAGAAGAGGATGAAGAAGATGACGGTGAAGAGGATGAAGAAGAGGATGAAGAAGAGGACGAAGAAGAGGACGGTGAAGAGGATGAAGAAGAGGATGAAGAAGATGACGGTGAAGAGGATGAAGAAGAGGACGAAGAAGAGGACGGTGAAGAGGACGAAGAAGAGGACGAAGAAGAGGACGGTGAAGAGGATGAAGAAGAGGACGTTGAAGAGGACGGTGAAGAGGATGAAGAAGAGGACGGTGAAGAGGACGTAGAAGAGGACGGTGAGGAGGATGAAAAAGAGGACGAAGAAGAGGACGAAGAAGAGGACGGTGAAGAGGATGAAGAAGAGGATGAAGAAGAGGACGGTGAGGAGGATGAAAAAGAGGACGAAGAAGAGGACGGTGAAGAGGACGAAGAAGAGGACGAAGAAGAGGACAGTGAAGAGGACGGTGAAGAGGACGAAGAAGAGGACGGTGAAGAGGATGAAGAAGAGGACGAAGAAGAGGACGGTGATGAGGACGAAGAAGAGGATGAAGAAGAGGACGGTGAAGAGGATGAAAAAGAGGACGAAGAAGAGGACGAAGAAGAGGACGGTGAAGAGGACGAAGAAGAGGACGGTGAGGAGGACGAAGAAGAGGACGAAGAAGAGGACGGTGAAGAGGACGAAGAAGAAGACGATGAGGAGGATGAAAAAGAGGACGAAGAAGAGGACGAAGAAGAGGACGGTGAAGAGGATGAAAAAGAGGACGAAGAAGAGGACGGTGAAGAGGACGAAGAAGAGGACGGTGAGGAGGATGAAAAAGAGGACGAAGAAGAGGACGAAGAAGAGGACGGTGAAGAGGACGAAGAAGAGGACGGTGAAGAGGACGAAGAAGAGGACGGTGAGGAGGATGAAAAAGAGGACGAAGAAGAGGACGAAGAAGAGGACGGTGAAGAGGATGAAGAAGAGGACGGTGAGGAGGATGAAAAAGAGGACGAAGAAGAGGACGGTGAAGAGGATGAAGAAGAGGACGAAGAAGAGGACGGTGAGGAGGATGAAGAAGAGGACGAAGAAGAGGACGGTGATGAGGACGAAGAAGAGGATGAAGAAGAGGACGGTGAAGAGGATGAAAAAGTGGACGAAGAAGAGGACGAAGAAGAGGACGGTGAAGAGGACGAAGAAGAGGACGAAGAAGAGGACGAAGAAGAGGACGGTGAAGAGGACGAAGAAGAGGACGAAGAAGAGGACAGTGAAGAGGACGGTGAAGAGGACGAAGAAGAGGACGGTGAAGAGGATGAAGAAGAGGACGAAGAAGAGGACGGTGATGAGGACGAAGAAGAGGATGAAGAAGAGGACGGTGAAGAGGATGAAAAAGAGGACGAAGAAGAGGACGAAGAAGAGGACGGTGAAGAGGACGAAGAAGAGGACGGTGAGGAGGATGAAAAAGAGGACGAAGAAGAGGACGAAGAAGAGGACGGTGAAGAGGACGAAGAAGAGGACGGTGAAGAGGACGAAGAAGAGGACGGTTAGGAGGATGAAAAAGAGGACGAAGAAGAGGACGAAGAAGAGGACGGTGAAGAGGATGAAGAAGAGGATGAAGAAGAGGATGGTGAAGAGGACGAAGAAGAGGACAAAGAAGAGGACGGTGAAGAGGACGGTGAAGAGGATGAAGAATAGGACGGTGAAGAGGACGAAGAAGAGGACGGTGAGGAGGATGAAGAAGAGGATGAAGAGGACGGTGAAGAGGACGAAGAAGAGGACGAAGAAGAGGACGAAGATGTGGACGGTGAGGAGGATGAAGAAGAGGATGAACAAGAGGACGGTGAAGAGGACGAAGAAGAGGACGAAGAAGAGGACGAAGAAGAGGATGAAGAAGAGGACGGTGAGGAGGATGAAAAAGAGGACGAAGAAGAGGACGAAGAAGAGGACGGTGAAGAGGATGAAGAATAGGACAGTGAAGAGGACGGTGAAGGGGACGAAGAAGAGGACGAAGATGTGGACGGTGAAGAGGACGAAGAAGAGGACGGTGAAGAGGATGAAAAAGAGGACAGTGAAGAGGACGGTGAAGAGGACGAAGAAGAGGACGAAGAAGAGGACGAAGAAGAGGACGAAGAAGAGGACGGTGAAGAGGACGAAGAAGAGGACGAAGAAGAGGACGAAGAAGAGGACGGTGAAGAGGACGCAGAAGAGGACGAAGAAGAGGACGGTGAGGAGGATGAAAAAGAGGACGAAGAAGAGGACGAAGATGTGGACGGTGAGGAGGATGAAGAAGAGGATGAAGAAGAGGACGGTGAAGAGGACGAAGAAGAGGACGAAGAAGAGGACGGTGAAGAGGATGAAAAAGAGGACAGTGAAGAGGACGGTGAAGAGGACGAAGAAGAGGACGAAGAAGAGGACGAAGATTTGGACGAAGAAGAGGACGAAGAAGAGGACGGTGAAGAGGACGAAGAAGAGGACGAAGAAGAGGACGGTGAGGAGGATGAAAAAGAGGACGAAGAAGAGGACGAAGAAGAGGACGAAGAAGAGGACGAAGATGTGGACGGTGAGGAGGATGAAGAAGAGGATGAAGAAGAGGACGGTGAAGAGGACGAAGAAGAGGACGAAGAAGAGGACGGTGAAGAGGATGAAAAAGAGGACAGTGAAGAGGACGGTGCAGAGGATGAAGAAGAGGACGGTGAAGAGGACGAAGAAGAGGACGAAGAAGAGGACGGTGAAGAGGATGAAGAAGAGGACGAAGAAGAGGACGAAGAAGAGGACGAAGAAGAGGACGAAGAAGAGGACGGTGAAGAGGACGAAGAAGAGGACGAAGAAGAGGACGGTGAAGAGGACGAAGAAGAGGATGAAGAAGAGGACGGTGAAGAGGACGAAGAAGAGGACGAAGAAGAGGACGAAGAAGAGGACGGTGAAGAGGACGAAGAAGAGGACGAAGAAGAGGACGAAGAAGAGGACGGTGAAGAGGACGAAGAAGAGGACGAAGAAGAGGACGAAGAAGAGGACGGTGAAGAGGATGAAGAAGAGGATGAAGAAGATGACGGTGAAGAGGACGAAGAAGAGGACGAAGAAGAGGACGGTGATGAGGACGAAGAAGAGGATGAAGAAGAGGACGAAGAAGAGGACGGTGAAGAGGATGAAGAAGAGGATGAAGAAGATGACGGTGAAGAGGACGGTGATGAGGACGAAGAAGAGGATGAAGAAGAGGACGGTGAAGAGGATGAAGAAGAGGACGGTGAGGAGGATGAAGAAGAGGATGAAGAGGATGAAGAAGAGGACGAAGAAGAGGACGGTGAAGAGGACGAAGAAGAGGACGAAGAAGAGGACGAAGAAGAGGACGGTGAAGAGGATGAAGAAGAGGATGAAGAAGATGACGGTGAAGAGGACGGTGATGAGGACGAAGAAGAGGATGAAGAAGAGGACGGTGAAGAGGATGAAGAAGAGGACGGTGAGGAGGACGAAGAAGAGGATGAAGAAGAGGACGAAGAAGAGGACGAAGAAGAGGACGGTGAGGAGGACGAAGAAGAGGACGAAGAAGAGGACGGTGAAGAGGACGAAGAAGAAGACGATGAGGAGGATGAAAAAGAGGACGAAGAAGAGGACGAAGAAGAAGACGGTGAAGAGGATGAAGAAGAGGACGGTGAGGAGGATGAAAAAGAGGACGAAGAAGAGGACGGTGAAGAGGATGAAGAAGAGGACGTTGAAGAGGACGAAGAAGAGGACGGTGAAGAGGATGAAGAAGAGGACGGTGAAGAGGACGAAGAAGAAGACGATGAGGAGGATGAAAAAGAGGACGAAGAAGAGGACGGTGAAGAGGATGAAGAAGAGGACGTTGAAGAGGACGAAGAAGAGGACGAAGAAGAGGACGAAGAAGAGGACGGTGAAGAGGACGAAGAAGAAGACGATGAGGAGGATGAAAAAGAGGACGAAGAAGAGGACGGTGAAGAGGATGAAGAAGAGGACGTTGAAGAGGACGAAGAAGAGGACGGTGAAGAGGATGAAGAAGAGGACGTTGAAGAGGACGAAGAAGAGGACGGTGAAGAGGATGAAGTAGAGGACGAAGAAGAGGACGGTGAAGAGGATGAAGAAGAGGATGGTGAGGAGGATGAAGAAGAGGATGAAGAAGAGGACGGTGAAGAGGATGAAGAAGAGGACGGTGAAGAGGACGAAGAAGAGGACGAAGAAGAGGACGGTGATGAGGGTGAAGAAGAGGACGAAGAAGAGGATGAAGAAGATGACGTTGAAGAGGATGAAGAAGAGGACGAAGAAGAGGACGGTGATGAGGGTGAAGAAGAGGACGAAGATGTGGACGGTGAGGAGGATGAAGAAGAGGATGAAGAAGAGGACGGTGAAGAGGATGAAAAAGAGGACAGTGAAGAGGACGGTGAAGAGGATGAAGAAGAGGATGAAGAAGATGACGGTGAAGAGGATGAAGAAGAGGACGAAGAAGAGGACGGTGATGAGGACGAAGAAGAGGACGTTGAAGAGGACGAAGAAGAGGACGGTGAGGAGGATGAAGAAGAGGATGAAGAAGAGGACGGAGAAGAGGATGAAGAAGAGGATGAAGAAGATGACGTTGAAGAGGATGAAGAAGAGGACGAAGGAGAGGACGGTGATGAGGACGAAGAAGAGGACGTTGAAGAGGACGAAGAAGAGGACGGTGAGGAGGATGAAGAAGAAGATGAAGAAGAGGACGGAGAAGAGGATGAAGAAGAGGATGAAGAAGATGACGGTGAAGAGGATGAAGAAGAGGACGAAGAAGAGGACGGTGATGAGGACGAAGAAGAGGACGTTGAAGAGGACGAAGAAGAGGACGGTGAGGAGGATGAAGAAGAGGATGAAGAAGAGGACGGAGAAGAGGATGAAGAAGAGGATGAAGAAGATGACGTTGAAGAGGATGAAGAAGAGGACGAAGAAGAGGACGGTGATGAGGACGAAGAAGAGGACGGTGAAGAGGACGAAGAAGAGGATGAAGAAGATGACGGTGAAGAGGATGAATAAGAGGACGGTGAAGAGGACGAAGAAGAGGACGAAGAAGAGGACGGAGAAGAGGATGAAGAAGAGGATGAAGAAGATGACGGTGAAGAGGATGAAGAAGAGGACGAAGAAGAGGACGGTGATGAGGACGAAGAAGAGGACGGTGAAGAGGATGAAGAAGAGGATGAAGAAGATGACGGTGAAGAGGATGAAGAAGAGGATGAAGAAGATGACGGTGAAGAGGACGAAGAAGAAGACGATGAGGAGGATGAAAAAGAGGACGAAGAAGAGGACGAAGAAGAGGACGGTGAAGAGGATGAAGAAGAAGACGATGAGGAGGATGAAAAAGAGGACGAAGAAGAGGACGGTGAAGAGGATGAAGAAGAGGACGTTGAAGAGGACGAAGAAGAGGACGGTGAAGAGGATGAAGAAGAGGACGAAGAAGAGGACGGTGAAGAGGACGAAGAAGAGGACGGTGAAGAGGATGAAGAAGAGGACGAAGAAGAGGACGGTGAAGAGGATGAAGAAGAGGACGTTGAAGAGGATGAAGAAGAGGACGGTGAAGAGGATGAAGACGAGGACGAAGAAGAGGACGAAGAAGAGGACGGTGAAGAGGACGAAGAAGAGGACGGTGAGGAGGATGAAGAAGAGGACGAAGAAGAGGACGGTGAGGAGGATGAAGAAGAGGACGAAGAAGAGGACGGTGAGGAGGATGAAGAAGAGGACGAAGAAGAGGACGGTGAAGAGGATGAAGAAGAGGATGAAGAAGAGGATGAAGAAGAGGACGGTGAAGGGGACGAAGAAGAGGACGGTGAGGAGGATGAAGAAGAGGACGAAGAAGAGGACGTTGAGGAGGATGAAGAAGAGGACGAAGAAGAGGACGGTGAGGAGGATGAAGAAGAGGACGAAGAAGAGGACGAAGAAGAGGACGAAGAAGAGGACGAAGAAGAGGACGGTGAAGAGGACGAAGAAGAGGATGAAGAAGAGGACGGTGAAGAGGATGAAGAAGAGGACGGTGAAGAGGACGAAGAAGAGGACGGTGAAGAGGATGAAAAAGAGGATGAAGAAGAGGACGGTAAAGAGGACGAAGAAGAGGACGGTAAAGAGGACGAAGAAGAGGACGGTGAAGAGGATGAAGAAGAGGATGAAGAAGATGACGGTGAAGAGGATGAAGAAGAGGACGAAGAAGAGGACGGTGAAGAGGACGAAGAAGAGGATGAAGAAGAGGACGGTGAAGAGGACGAAGAAGAGGACGGTGAAGAGGACGATAAAGAGGATGAAGAAGAGGATGAAGAAGAGCACGAAGAAGAGGACGGTGAGGAGGACGAAGAAGAGGACGAAGAAGAGGACGGTGAAGAGGACGAAGAAGAGGACGGTGAAGAGGACGAAGAAGAGGACGGTGAAGAGGATGAAGAAGAGGACGAAGAAGAGGATGGTGAGGAGGACGAAGAAGAGGACGGTGAAGAGGACGAAGAAGAGGACGGTGAAGAGGATGAAGAAGAGGACGAAGAAGAGGACGGTGAGGAGGACGAAGAAGAGGACGAAGAAGAGGACGAAGAAGAGGACGGTGAAGGGGACGAAGAAGAGGACGGTGAGGAGGATGAAAAAGAGGATGAAGAAGAGGACGGTAAAGAGGACGAAGAAGAGGACGAAGAAGAGGACGAAGAAGAGGACGGTGAAGAGGACGAAGAAGAGGACGAAGAAGAGGACGGTGAAGAGGACGAAGAAGAGGACGGTGAAGAGGATGAAGAAGAGGACGAAGAAGAGGACGGTGAGGAGGATGAAGAAGAGGATGAAGAAGAGGACGAAGAAGAGGACGAAGAAGAGGACGGTGAAGAGGATGAAGAAGAGGATGAAGAAGAGGACGAAGAAGAGGACGAAGAATAGGACGGTAAAGAGGACGAAGAAGAGGACGGTGAGGAGGACGAAGAAGAGGACGAAGAAGAGGATGAAGAAGAGGACGAAGAAGAGGACGAAGAAGAGGACGGTGAGGAGGATGAAGAAGAGGATGAAGAAGAGGACGAAGAAGAGGACGAAGAAGAGGACGAAGAAGAGGACGGTGAAGAGGACGAAGAAGAGGACGGTGAAGAGGATGAAGAAGAGGACGAAGAAGAGGACGGTGAGGAGGATGAAGAAGAGGATGAAGAAGAGGACGGTGAGGAGGACGAAGAAGAGGACGAAGAAGAGGACGAAGAAGAGGACGGTGAAGGGGACGAAGAAGAGGACGGTGAGGAGGATGAAAAAGAGGATGAAGAAGAGGACGGTGAGGAGGACGAAGAAGAGGACGAAGAAGAGGACGGTGAACAGGACGAAGAAGAGGACGAAGAAGAGGACGGTGAAGAGGATGAAGAAGAGGACGAAGAAGAGGACGGTGAGGAGGATGAAGAAGAGGACGAAGAAGAGGATGGTGAGGAGGACGAAGAAGAGGACGGTGAAGAGGATGAAGAAGAGGACGAAGAAGAGGACGGTGAGGAGGATGAAGAAGAGGATGAAGAAGAGGACGGTGAGGAGGACGAAGAAGAGGACGAAGAAGAGGACGAAGAAGAGGACGGTGAAGGGGACGAAGAAGAGGACGGTGAGGAGGATGAAAAAGAGGATGAAGAAGAGGACGGTAAAGAGGACGAAGAAGAGGACGAAGAAGAGGACGAAGAAGAGGACGGTGAAGAGGACGAAGAAGAGGACGGTGAAGAGGACGAAGAAGAGGACGGTGAGGAGGATGAAGAAGAGGACGAAGAAGAGGACGGTGAAGAGGACGAAGAAGAGGACGAAGAAGAGGACGATGAGGAGGATGAAAAAGAGGACGAAGAAGAGGACGGTGAGGAGGACGAAGAAGAGGACGAAGAAGAGGACGGTGAAGAGGATGAAGAAGAGGACGAAGAAGAGGACGGTGAAGATGATGAAGAAGAGGACGTTGAAGAGGACGAAGAAGAGGACGGTGAAGAGGATGAAGAAGAGGACGAAGAAGAGGACGGTGAAGAGGATGAAGAAGAGGATGAAGAAGAGGACGGTGAAGAGGATGAAGAAGAGGACGTTGAAGAGGACGAAGAAGAGGACGGTGAAGAGGACGAAGAAGAGGATGAAGAAGAGGACGGTGAAGAGGACGAAGAAGAGGATGAAGAAGAGGACGAAGAAGAGGACGGTGAAGAGGATGAAGAAGAGGATGAAGAAGAGGACGGTGAAGAGGATGAAGAAGAGGACGGTGAAGAGGACGAAGAAGAGGACGAAGAAGAGGACGGTGAAGAGGATGAAGAAGAGGACGGTGAAGAGGACGAAGAAGAGGACGGTGAAGAGGATGAAGAAGAGGACGGTGAAGAGGACGAAGAAGAGGACGGTGAAGAGGACGAAGAAGAGGACGAAGAAGAGGACGAAGAAGAGGAAGAAAAAGAGGACGGTGAGGAGGATGAAGAAGAGGATGAAGAAGAGGATGGTGAGGAGGATGAAGAAGAGGACGAAGAAGAGGACGCTGAAGGGGACGAAGAAGAGGACGGTGAAGGGGACGAAGAAGAGGACGAAGAAGAGGACGGTGAGGAGGATGAAGAAGAGGACGAAGAAGAGGACGGTGAGGAGGATGAAGAAGAGGACGAAGAAGAGGACGGTGAAGAGGACGAAGAAGAGGACGAAGAAGAGGACGATGAGGAGGATGAAAAAGAGGACGAAGAAGAGGACGGTGAGGAGGACGAAGAAGAGGACGAAGAAGAGGACGGTGAAGAGGATGAAGAAGAGGACGAAGAAGAGGACGGTGAAGATGATGAAGAAGAGGACGTTGAAGAGGACGAAGAAGAGGACGGTGAAGAGGATGAAGAAGAGGACGAAGAAGAGGACGGTGAAGAGGATGAAGAAGAGGATGAAGAAGAGGACGGTGAAGAGGATGAAGAAGAGGACGTTGAAGAGGACGAAGAAGAGGACGGTGAAGAGGACGAAGAAGAGGATGAAGAAGAGGACGGTGAAGAGGACGAAGAAGAGGATGAAGAAGAGGACGAAGAAGAGGACGGTGAAGAGGATGAAGAAGAGGATGAAGAAGAGGACGGTGAAGAGGATGAAGAAGAGGACGGTGAAGAGGACGAAGAAGAGGACGAAGAAGAGGACGGTGAAGAGGATGAAGAAGAGGACGGTGAAGAGGACGAAGAAGAGGACGGTGAAGAGGATGAAGAAGAGGACGGTGAAGAGGACGAAGAAGAGGACGGTGAAGAGGACGAAGAAGAGGACGAAGAAGAGGACGAAGAAGAGGAAGAAAAAGAGGACGGTGAGGAGGATGAAGAAGAGGATGAAGAAGAGGATGGTGAGGAGGATGAAGAAGAGGACGAAGAAGAGGACGCTGAAGGGGACGAAGAAGAGGACGGTGAAGGGGACGAAGAAGAGGACGAAGAAGAGGACGGTGAGGAGGATGAAGAAGAGGACGAAGAAGAGGACGGTGAGGAGGATGAAGAAGAGGACGAAGAAGAGGACGAAGAAGAGGACTGTGAGGAGGATGAAGAAGAGGACGAAGAAGAGGACGAAGAAGAGGACAGTGAGGAGGATGAAGAAGAGGATGAAGAAGAGGACGGTGAAGAGGACGAAGAAGAGGACGGTGAAGAGGATGAAGAAGAGGACGAAGAAGAGGACGGTGAAGAGGATGAGGAATAGGACGGTGAGGAGGACGAAGACGAGGACGAAGACGAGGACGAAGAAGAGGACGGTGAAGGGGACGAAGAAGAGGACGGTGAAGAGGATGAAGAAGAGGACGAAGAAGAGGACGAAGAAGAGGACGAAGAAGAGGACGGTGAGGAGGATGAAGTAGAGGACGGTGAAGAGGACGAAGAAGAGGACGAAGAAGAGGACGGTGAGGAGGACGAAGAAGAGGATGAAGAAGAGGACGGTGAAGAGGATGAAGAAGAGGATGAAGAAGAGGACGAAGAAGAGGATGAAGAAGAGGACGAAGAAGAAGACGGTGAGGAGGATGAAAAAGAGGACAAAGAAGAGGACGGTGAAGAGGACGAAGACGAGGACGAAGAAGAGTACGGTGAAGAGGATGAAGAAGAGGACGAAGACGAGGACGAAGAAGAGTACGGTGAAGAGGATGAAGAAGAGGACGAAGAAGAGGACGGTGAAGAGGATGAAGAAGAGGACGTTGAAGAGGATGAAGAAGAGGATGAAGAAGAGGACGGTGAAGAGGACGAAGAAGAGGACGAAGAAGAGGACGGTGAAGAGGATGAAGAAGAGGACGGTGAAGAGGACGAAGAAGAGGACGTTGAAGAGGACGAAGAAGAGGACGGTGAAGAGGACGAAGACGAGGACGAAGAAGAGTACGGTGAAGAGGATGAAGAAGAGGACGAAGACGAGGACGAAGAAGAGTACGGTGAAGAGGATGAAGAAGAGGATGAAGAAGAGGACGGTGAAGAGGACGAAGAAGAGGACGGTGAAGAGGACGAATAAGAGGACGGTGAGGAGGATGAAGAAGAGGACGAAGAAGAGGACGGTGAAGAGGACGAATAAGAGGACGGTGAAGAGGATGAAGAAGAGGACGGTGAAGAGGACGAAGAAGAGGACGTTGAAGAGGACGAAGAAGAGGACGGTGAGGAGGATGAAGAAGAGGACGAAGAAGAGGACGGTGAAGAGGATGAAGAAGAGGATGAAGTAGAGGACGGTGAAGAGGATGAAGAAGAGGACGAAGAAGAGGACGAAGAAGAGGACGGTGAAGAGGATGAAGAAGAGGACGGTGAAGAGGATGAAGAAGAGGACGAAGAAGAGGACGGTGAGGAGGATGAAGAAGAGGACGTAGAAGAGGACGGTGAAGAGGATGAAGTAGAGGACGGTGAAGAGGACGAAGAAGAGGACGAAGAAGAGGACGGTGAAGAGGATGAAGAAGAGGACGGTGAAGAGGATGAAGAAGAGGACGAAGAAGAGGACGGTGAGGAGGATGAAGAAGAGGACGTAGAAGAGGACGGTGAAGAGGATGAAGAAGAGGACGAAGAAGAGGACGGTGAGGAGGATGAAGAAGAGGACGAAGAAGAGGATGAAGTAGAGGACGGTGAAGAGGATGAAGTAGAGGACGAAGAAGAGGACGGTGAAGAGGATGAAGAAGAGGACGGTGAAGAGGATGAAGAAGAGGACGGTGAAGAGGATGAAGTAGAGGACGGTGAAGAGGATGAAGTAGAGGACGAAGAAGAGGACGATGAAGAGGATGAAGAAGAGGACGGTGAAGAGGATGAAGAAGAGGACGGTGAAGAGGATGAAGTAGAGGACGAAGAAGAGGACGATGAAGAGGATGAAGAAGAGGACGGTGAAGAGGATGAAGTAGAGGACGAAGAAGAGGACGATGAAGAGGATGAAGAAGAGGACGGTGAAGAGGATGAAGTAGAGGACGAAGAAGAGGACGATGAAGAGGATGAAGAAGAGGACGGTGAAGAGGATGAAGAAGAGGACGAAGAAGAGGACCGTGAAGAGGACGAAGAAGAGGACGGTGAAGAGGACGGTGAAGAGGATGAAGAAGAGGATGGTGAAGAGGATGAAGAAGAGGACGAAGAAGAGGACGGTGAAGAGGATGAAGAAGAGGACGGTGAAGAGGACGAAGAAGAGGATGAAGAAGAGGACGGTGAAGAGGACGAAGAAGAGGACGAAGAAGAGGACGGTGAAGGGGACGAAGAAGAGGACGGTGAAGAGGATGAAGAAGAGGACGAAGGAGAAGACGGTGAGGAGGTTGAAGAAGAGGATGAAGAAGAGGATGAAGAAGAGGACGGTGAAGAGGATGAAGAAGAGGACGGTGAAGAGGACGAAGGAGAAGACGGTGAGGAGGATGAAGAAGAGGATGAAGAAGAGGATGAAGAAGAGGACGGTGAAGAGGATGAAGAAGAGGACGGTGAAGAGGATGAAGAAGAGGATGAAGTAGAGGACGGTGAAGAGGATGAAGAAGAGGATGAAGAAGAGGACGGTGAAGGGGACGAAGAAGAGGACGAAGAAGAGGACGATGAAGAGGATGAAGAAGAGGACGAAGAAGAGGACGATGAAGAGGATGAAGAAGAGGACGGTGAAGAGGACGAAGAATAGGATGAAGAAGAGGAAGAAGAAGAGGACGGTGAAGAGGATGAAGAAGAGGATGAAGAAGAGGACGGTGAAGAGGATGAAGAAGAGGACGTTGAAGAGGACGAAGAAGAGGACGGTGAAGAGGATGAAGAAGAGGACGGTGAAGAGGACGGTGAAGAGGATGAAGAAGAGGACGGTGAAGAGGACGAAGAAGAGGATGAAGTAGAGGACGGTGAAGAGGATGAAGAAGAGGACGGTGAAGGGGACGAAGAAGAGGACGAAGAAGAGGACGGTGAAGAGGACGGTGAGGAGGACGAAGAAGAGGATGAAGAAGAGGATGAAGAAGAGGACGAAGAAGAGGACGGTGAAGAGGATGAAGAAGAGGATGAAGAAGAGGACGGTGAAGAGGACGGTGAGGAGGACGAAGAAGAAGACGGTGAGGAGGATGAAGAAGAGGACGGTGAAGAGGACGAAGAATAGGATGAAGAAGAGGAAGAAGAAGAGGACGGTGAAGAGGATGAAGAAGAGGACGAAGAAGAGGACGTTGAAGAGGATGAAGAAGAGGACGTTGAAGAGGACGAAGAAGAGGACGGTGAAGAGGATGAAGAAGAGGACGAAGAAGAGGACGGTGAAGAGGATGAAGAAGAGGACGGTGAAGAGGACGGTGAAGAGGATGAAGAAGAGGACGGTGAAGAGGACGAAGAAGAGGATGAAGTAGAGGACGGTGAAGAGGATGAAGAAGAGGACGAAGAAGAGGACGGTGAAGGGGACGAAGAAGAGGACGAAGAAGAGGACGGTGAAGAGGACGGTGAGGAGGACGAAGAAGAGGATGAAGAAGAGGATGAAGAAGAGGACGAAGAAGAGGACGGTGAAGAGGATGAAGAAGAGGATGAAGAAGAGGACGGTGAAGAGGACGGTGAGGAGGACGAAGAAGAAGACGGTGAGGAGGATGAAGAAGAGGACGGTGAAGAGGAAGGTGAAGAGGACGAAGAACAGGACGAAGAAGAGGACGGTGAAGAGGATGAGGAAGAGGACGGTGAAGAGGACGAAGAATAGGATGAAGAAGAGGACGAAGAAGAGGACGGTGAGGAGGACGAAGAAGAGGACGGTGAAGAGGACAAAGAAGAGGACGAAGAAGAGTACGGTGAAGAGGACGAAGAAGAGGACGGTGAAGAGGATGAAGAAGAGGATGAAGAAGAGGACGAAGAAGAGGATGAAGAAGAGGACGGTGAAGAGGACGAAGAAGAGGATGAAGAAGAGGACGGTGAAGAGGATGAAGAAGAGGACGAAGAAGAGGACGGTGAGGAGGATGAAGAAGAGGACGAAGAAGAGGACGGTGAAGAGGATGAAGAAGAGGATGAAGAAGAGGACGGTGAAGGGGACGAAGAAGAGGACGAAGAAGAGGACGATGAAGAGGATGAAGAAGAGGACGAAGAAGAGGACGATGAAGAGGATGAAGAAGAGGACGGTGAAGAGGATGAGGAAGAGGACGGTGAAGAGGACGAAGAATAGGATGAAGAAGAGGAAGAAGAAGAGGACGGTGAAGAGGATGAAGAAGAGGACGGTGAAGAGGATGAAGAAGAGGACGTTGAAGAGGATGAAGAAGAGGACGTTGAAGAGGACGAAGAAGAGGACGGTGAAGAGGATGAAGAAGAGGACGAAGAAGAGGACGGTGAAGAGGATGAAGAAGAGGACGGTGAAGAGGACGGTGAAGAGGACGAAGAATAGGATGAAGAAGAGGACGAAGAAGAGGACGGTGAAGAGGATGAAGAAGAGGACGAAGAAGAGGACGAAGAAGAGGATGAAGTAGAGGACGGTGAAGAGGATGAAGAAGAGGACGAAGAAGAGGACGGTGAAGAGGACGGTGAGGAGGACGAATAAGAAGACGGTGAGGAGGATGAAGAAGAGGATGAAGAAGAGGATGAAGAAGAGGACGAAGAAGAGGACGGTGAAGAGGATGAAGAAGAGGATGAAGAAGAGGACGGTGAAGAGGATGAAGAAGAGGATGAAGAAGAGGACGTTGAAGAGGACGAAGAAGAGGACGGTGAAGAGGATGAAGAAGAGGACGAAGAAGAGGACGGTGAAGAGGACGAAGAAGAGGACGAAGAAGAGGACGGTGAAGAGGACGGTGAGGAGGACGAATAAGAAGACGGTGAGGAGGATGAAGAAGAGGATGAAGAAGAGGATGAAGAAGAGGACGAAGAAGAGGACGGTGAAGAGGATGAAGAAGAGGATGAAGAAGAGGACGGTGAAGAGGATGAAGAAGAGGATGAAGAAGAGGACGTTGAAGAGGACGAAGAAGAGGACGGTGAAGAGGATGAAGAAGAGGACGAAGAAGAGGACGGTGAAGAGGATGAAGAAGAGGACGGTGAAGAGGATGAAGAAGAGGACGGTGAAGAGGACGAAGAAGAGGATGAAGTAGAGGACGGTGAAGAGGATGAAGAAGAGGACGAAGAAGAGGACGGTGAAGAGGACGGTGAGGAGGACGAAGAAGAAGACGGTGAGGAGGATGAAGAAGAGGACGAAGAAGAGGACGTTGAAGAGGATGAAGAAGAGGACGAAGAAGAGGACGATGAAGAGGATGAAGAAGAGGACGAAGAAGAGGACGATGAAGAGGATGAAGAAGAGGACGGTGAAGAGGATGAAGAAAAGGACGAAGAAGAGGACGTTGAAGAGGATGAAGAAGAGGACGAAGAAGAGGACGGTGAGGAGGATGAAGAAGAGGACGAAGAAGAGGACGGTGAAGAGGATGAAGAAGAGGATGAAGAAGAGGACGGTGAAGGGGACGAAGAAGAGGACGAAGAAGAGGACGGTGAAGAGGATGAAGAAGAGGACGAAGAAGAGGACGATGAAGAGGATGAAGAAGAGGACGGTGAAGAGGATGAGGAAGAGGACGGTGAAGAGGACGAAGAATAGGATGAAGAAGAGGACGAAGAAGAGGATGAAGAAGAGGATGAAGAAGAGGACGAAGAAGAGGACGGTGAAGAGGATGAAGAAGAGGATGAAGAAGAGGACGGTGAAGAGGATGAAGAAGAGGACGGTGAAGAGGACGAAGAAGAGGATGAAGAAGAGGACGGTGAAGAGGATGAAGAAGAGGACGAAGAAGAGGACGGTGAAGGGGACGAAGAAGAGGACGAAGAAGAGGACGGTGAAGAGGACGGTGAGGAGGACGAAGAAGAAGACGGTGAGGAGGATGAAGAAGAGGATGAAGAAGAGGATGAAGAAGAGGACGAAGAAGAGGACGGTGAAGAGGATGAAGAAGAGGATGAAGAAGAGGACGGTGAAGAGGACGGTGAGGAGGACGAAGAAGAAGACGGTGAGGAGGATGAAGAAGAGGACGGTGAGGAGGAAGGTGAAGAGGACGAAGAACAGGACGAAGAAGAGGACGGTGAAGAGGATGAGGAAGAGGACGGTGAAGAGGACGAAGAATAGGATGAAGAAGAGGACGAAGAAGAGGACGGTGAGGAGGACGAAGAAGAGGACGGTGAGGAGGACGAAGAAGAAGACGGTGAGGAGGATGAAGAAGAGGACGGTGAAGAGGAAGGTGAAGAGGACGAAGAACAGGACGAAGAAGAGGACGGTGAAGAGGATGAGGAAGAGGACGGTGAAGAGGACGAAGAATAGGATGAAGAAGAGGACGGTGAAGAGGACGAAGAATAGGATGAAGAAGAGGACGAAGAAGAGGACGGTGAGGAGGACGAAGAAGAGGACGGTGAGGAGGACGAAGAAGAGGACGGTGAGGAGGACGAAGAAGAGGACGGTGAAGAGGACAAAGAAGAGGACGAAGAAGAGTACGGTGAAGAGGACGAAGAAGAGGACGGTGAAGAGGATGAAGAAGAGGATGAAGAAGAGGACGAAGAAGAGGATGAAGAAGAGGACGGTGAAGAGGACGAAGAAGAGGATGAAGAAGAGGACGGTGAAGAGGATGAAGAAGAGGACGAAGAAGAGGACGTTGAAGAGGATGAAGAAGAGGACGAAGAAGAGGACGGTGAGGAGGATGAAGAAGAGGACGAAGAAGAGGACGGTGAAGAGGATGAAGAAGAGGATGAAGAAGAGGACGGTGAAGGGGACGAAGAAGAGGACGAAGAAGAGGACGATGAAGAGGATGAAGAAGAGGACGAAGAAGAGGACGATGAAGAGGATGAAGAAGAGGACGGTGAAGAGGATGAGGAAGAGGACGGTGAAGAGGACGAAGAATAGGATGAAGAAGAGGAAGAAGAAGAGGACGGTGAAGAGGATGAAGAAGAGGATGAAGAAGAGGACGGTGAAGAGGATGAAGAAGAGGACGTTGAAGAGGATGAAGAAGAGGACGTTGAAGAGGACGAAGAAGAGGACGTTGAAGAGGATGAAGAAGAGGACGTTGAAGAGGACGAAGAAGAGGACGGTGAAGAGGATGAAGAAGAGGACGAAGAAGAGGACGGTGAAGAGGATGAAGAAGAGGACGGTGAAGAGGACGAAGAATAGGATGAAGAAGAGGACGAAGAAGGGGACGGTGAAGAGGATGAAGAAGAGGACGAAGAAGAGGACGGTGAAGAGGATGAAGAAGAGGATGAAGAAGAGGACGGTGAAGAGGATGAAGAAGAGGACGGTGAAGAGGACGAAGAAGAGGATGAAGTAGAGGACGGTGAAGAGGATGAAGAAGAGGACGAAGAAGAGGACGGTGAAGGGGACGAAGAAGAGGACGAAGAAGAGGACGGTGAAGAGGATGAAGAAGAGGACGAATAAGAAGACGGTGAGGAGGATGAAGAAGAGGATGAAGAAGAGGACGAAGAAGAGGACGGTGAAGAGGATGAAGAAGAGGATGAAGAAGAGGACGGTGAAGAGGATGAAGAAGAGGATGAAGAAGAGGACGTTGAAGAGGACGAAGAAGAGGACGGTGAAGAGGATGAAGAAGAGGACGAAGAAGAGGACGGTGAAGAGGATGAAGAAGAGGACGGTGAAGAGGATGAAGAAGAGGATGAAGAAGAGGACGAAGAAGAGGACGGTGAAGAGGATGAAGAAGAGGATGAAGAAGAGGACGGTGAAGAGGATGAAGAAGAGGATGAAGAAGAGGACGTTGAAGAGGACGAAGAAGAGGACGGTGAAGAGGATGAAGAAGAGGACGAAGAAGAGGACGGTGAAGAGGATGAAGAAGAGGACGGTGAAGAGGACGAAGAAGAGGATGAAGTAGAGGACGGTGAAGAGGATGAAGAAGAGGACGAAGAAGAGGACGGTGAAGAGGACGGTGAGGAGGACGAAGAAGAAGACGGTGAGGAGGATGAAGAAGAGGACGAAGAAGAGGACGTTGAAGAGGATGAAGAAGAGGACGAAGAAGAGGACGATGAAGAGGATGAAGAAGAGGACGAAGAAGAGGACGATGAAGAGGATGAAGAAGAGGACGGTGAAGAGGATGAAGAAGAGGACGAAGAAGAGGACGTTGAAGAGGATGAAGAAGAGGACGAAGAAGAGGACGGTGAGGAGGATGAAGAAGAGGACGAAGAAGAGGACGGTGAAGAGGATGAAGAAGAGGATGAAGAAGAGGACGGTGAAGGGGACGAAGAAGAGGACGAAGAAGAGGACGGTGAAGAGGATGAAGAAGAGGACGAAGAAGAGGACGATGAAGAGGATGAAGAAGAGGACGGTGAAGAGGATGAGGAAGAGGACGGTGAAGAGGACGAAGAATAGGATGAAGAAGAGGAAGAAGAAGAGGACGGTGAAGAGGATGAAGAAGAGGATGAAGAAGAGGACGGTGAAGAGGATGAAGAAGAGGACGTTGAAGAGGATGAAGAAGAGGACGTTGAAGAGGACGAAGAAGAGGACGGTGAAGAGGATGAAGAAGAGGACGAAGAAGAGGACGGTGAAGAGGATGAAGAAGAGGACGGTGAAGAGGACGGTGAAGAGGACGAAGAATAGGATGAAGAAGAGGACGAAGAAGAGGACGGTGAAGAGGATGAAGAAGAGGACGAAGAAGAGGACGGTGAAGAGGATGAAGAAGAGGATGAAGAAGAGGACGGTGAAGAGGATGAAGAAGAGGACGGTGAAGAGGACGAAGAAGAGGATGAAGTAGAGGACGGTGAAGAGGATGAAGAAGAGGACGAAGAAGAGGACGGTGAAGGGGACGAAGAAGAGGACGAAGAAGAGGACGGTGAAGAGGACGGTGAGGAGGACGAAGAAGAAGACGGTGAGGAGGATGAAGAAGAGGATGAAGAAGAGGATGAAGAAGAGGACGAAGAAGAGGACGGTGAAGAGGATGAAGAAGAGGATGAAGAAGAGGACGGTGAAGAGGATGAAGAAGAGGATGAAGAAGAGGACGTTGAAGAGGATGAAGAAGAGGACGGTGAAGAGGATGAAGAAGAGGACGAAGAAGAGGACGGTGAAGAGGACGGTGAGGAGGACGAAGAAGAAGACGGTGAGGAGGATGAAGAAGAGGACGGTGAAGAGGAAGGTGAAGAGGACGAAGAAGAGGACGGTGAAGAGGACGGTGAAGAGGACGGTGAGGAGGACGAAGAAGAAGACGGTGAGGAGGATGAAGAAGAGGACGGTGAAGAGGAAGGTGAAGAGGAAGGTGAAGAGGACGAAGAACAGGACGAAGAACAGGACGAAGAAGAGGACGGTGAAGAGGATGAGGAAGAGGACGGTGAAGAGGACGAAGAATAGGATGAAGAAGAGGACGAAGAAGAGGACGGTGAGGAGGACGAAGAAGAGGACGGTGAAGAGGACAAAGAAGAGGACGAAGAAGAGTACGGTGAAGAGGACGAAGAAGAGGACGGTGAAGAGGATGAAGAAGAGGATGAAGAAGAGGACGAAGAAGAGGATGAAGAAGAGGACGAAGAAGAGGACGGTGAAGAGGACGAAGAAGAGGATGAAGAAGAGGACGGTGAAGAGGATGAAGAAGAGGACGAAGAAGAGGACGGTGAGGAGGATGAAGAAGAGGACGAAGAAGAGGACGGTGAAGAGGATGAAGAAGAGGATGAAGAAGAGGACGGTGAAGAGGATGAAGAAGAGGACGGTGAAGAGGACGAAGAAGAGGATGAAGAAGAGGACGGTGAAGAGGATGAAGAAGAGGACGAAGAAGAGGACGGTGAAGAGGATGAAGAAGAGGACGGTGAAGAGGACGAAGAAGAGGATGAAGAAGAGGACGGTGAAGAGGATGAAGAAGAGGACGGTGAAGAGGATGAAGAAGAGGATGAAGAAGAGGACGGTGAAGAGGATGAAGAAGAGGATGAAGAAGAGGACGAAGAAGAGGACGGTGAAGAGGATGAAGAAGAGGACGGTGAAGAGGATGAAGAAGAGGACGGTGAAGAGGACGAAGAAGAGGATGAAGAAGAGGACGGTGAAGAGGACGAAGAAGAGGACGGTGAAGGGGACGAAGAAGAGGACGAAGAAGAGGACGGTGAAGAGGACAAAGAAGAGGACGAAGAAGAGGACGGTGAAGAGGATGAAGAAGAGGACGGTGAAGAGGAAGGTGAAGAGGATGAAGAAGAGGACGGTGAAGAGGATGAAGAAGAGGACGAAGAAGAGGACGGTGAAGGGGACGAAGAAGAGGACGAAGAAGAGGACGGTGAAGAGGACAAAGAAGAGGACGAAGAAGAGGACGAAGAAGAGGATGAAGAAGAGGACGGTGAAGAGGATGAAGAAGAGGACGAAGAAGAGGATGAAGAAGAGGATGAAGAAGAGGACGGTGAAGAGGATGAAGAAGAGGACGGTGAAGAGGACGAAGAAGAGGATGAAGTAGAGGACGGTGAAGAGGATGAAGAAGAGGATGAAGAAGAGGATGAAGAAGAGGATGAAGAAGAGGACGGTGAAGAGGATGAAGAAGAGGACGGTGAAGAGGACGAAGAAGAGGATGAAGTAGAGGACGGTGAAGAGGATGAAGAAGAGGATGAAGAAGAGGACGGTGAAGAGGATGAAGAAGCGGACGGTGAAGAGGACGAAGAAGAGGATGAAGTAGAGGACGGTGAAGAGGATGAAGAAGAGGACGAAGAAGAGGACGAAGAAGAGGACGAAGAAGAGGACGGTGAAGAGGAAGGTGAAGAGGACGAAGAACAGGACGGTGAAGAGGACGAAGAAGAGGACGGTGAAGAGGATGAAGAAGAGGATGAAGAAGAGGACGGTGAAGAGGACGAAGAAGAGGACGGTGAGGAGGATGAAGAAGAGGACGAAGAAGAGGATGAAGTAGAGGACGGTGAAGAGGATGAAGAAGAGGACGAAGAAGAGGACGAAGAAGAGGACGGTGAAGGGGACGAAGAAGAGGACGAAGAAGAGGACGGTGAAGAGGAAGGTGAAGAGGACGAAGAACAGGACGAAGAAGAGGACGGTGAAGAGGATGAGGAAGAGGACGGTGAAGAGGACGAAGAATAGGATGAAGAAGAGGACGAAGAAGAGGACGGTGAGGAGGACGAAGAAGAGGACGGTGAAGAGGACAAAGAAGAGGACGAAGAAGAGTACGGTGAAGAGGACGAAGAAGAGGACGGTGAGGAGGATGAAGAAGAGGACGAAGAAGAGTACGGTGAAGAGGACGAAGAAGAGGACGGTGAGGAGGATGAAGAAGAGGACGAAGAAGAGGACGGTGAGGAGGATAAAGAAGAGGACGAAGAAGAGGACGGTGAAGAGGACAAAGAAGAGGACGAAGAAGAGGACGGTGAGGAGGATGAAGAAGAGGACGAAGAAGAGGACGGTGAGGAGGACGAAGAAGAGGACGAAGAAGAGGACGGTGAGGAGGATGAAGAAGAGGACGAAGAAGAGGACGGTGAAGAGGACAAAGAAGAGGACGAAGAAGAGGACGAAGAAGAGGACGGTGAGGAGGACGAAGAAGAGGACGGTGAAGAGGACAAAGAAGAGGACGAAGAAGAGTACGGTGAAGAGGACGAAGAAGAGGACGGTGAGGAGGATGAAGAAGAGGACGAAGAAGAGTACGGTGAAGAGGACGAAGAAGAGGACGGTGAGGAGGATGAAGAAGAGGACGAAGAAGAGGACGGTGAGGAGGATAAAGAAGAGGACGAAGAAGAGGACGGTGAAGAGGACAAAGAAGAGGACGAAGAAGAGGACGGTGAGGAGGATGAAGAAGAGGACGAAGAAGAGGACGGTGAGGAGGATAAAGAAGAGGACGAAGAAGAGGACAAAGAAGAGGACGAAGAAGAGGACGGTGAGGAGGATGAAGAAGAGGACGAAGAAGAGGACGGTGAGGAGGATGAAGAAGAGGACGAAGAAGAGGACGAAGAAGAGGATGAAGAAGAGGACGAAGAAGAGGACGAAGAAGAGGATGAAGAAGAGGACGAAGAAGAGGACCGTGAGGAGGATGAAGAAGAGGACGAAGAAGAGGACGGTGAAGAGGACAAAGAAGAGGACGAAGAAGAGTACGGTGAAGAGGACGAAGAAGAGGACGGTGAAGAGGATGAAGAAGAGGATGAAGAAGAGGACGGTGAAGAGGACGAAGAAGAGGATGAAGAAGAGGACGGTGAAGAGGATGAAGAAGAGGACGAAGAAGAGGACGTTGAAGAGGATGAAGAAGAGGACGAAGAAGAGGACGGTGAGGAGGATGAAGAAGAGGACGGTGAGGAGGATGAAGAAGAGGACGAAGAAGAGGACGGTGAGGAGGATGAAGAAGAGGACGGTGAAGAGGACGAAGAAGAGGATGAAGAAGAGGACGGTGAAGAGGATGAAGAAGAGGAGGAAGAAGAGGACGGTGAAGAGGATGAAGAAGAGGACGGTGAAGAGGACGAAGAAGAGGATGAAGAAGAGGACGGTGAAGAGGATGAAGAAGAGGACGGTGAAGAGGATGAAGAAGAGGATGAAGAAGAGGACGGTGAAGAGGATGAAGAAGAGGATGAAGAAGAGGACGAAGAAGAGGACGGTGAAGAGGATGAAGAAGAGGACGGTGAAGAGGACGAAGAAGAGGATGAAGAAGAGGACGGTGAAGAGGACGAAGAAGAGGACGGTGAAGGGGACGAAGAAGAGGACGAAGAAGAGGACGGTGAAGAGGACAAAGAAGAGGACGAAGAAGAGGACGGTGAAGAGGATGAAGAAGAGGACGGTGAAGAGGACGGTGAAGAGGATGAAGAAGAGGACGGTGAAGAGGATGAAGAAGAGGACGAAGAAGAGGACGGTGAAGGGGACGAAGAAGAGGACGAAGAAGAGGACGGTGAAGAGGACAAAGAAGAGGACGAAGAAGAGGACGGTGAGGAGGATGAAGAAGAGGACGAAGAAGAGGACGAAGAAGAGGATGAAGAAGAGGATGAAGAAGAGGACGAAGAAGAGGACGGTGAAGAGGATGAAGAAGAGGATGAAGAAGAGGACGGTGAAGAGGATGAAGAAGAGGACGTTGAAGAGGATGAAGAAGAGGACGGTGAAGAGGATGAAGAAGAGGACGAAGAAGAGGACGGTGAAGAGGATGAAGAAGAGGATGAAGAAGAGGACGGTGAAGAGGATGAAGAAGAGGACGGTGAAGAGGATGAAGAAGAGGACGAAGAAGAGGATGAAGAAGAGGACGGTGAAGGGGACGAAGAAGAGGATGAAGTAGAGGACGGTGAAGAGGATGAAGAAGAGGACGAAGAAGAGGACGGTGAAGGGGACGAAGAAGAGGACGAAGAAGAGGACGGTGAAGAGGACGAAGAAGAAGACGGTGAGGAGGATGAAGTAGAGGACGGTGAAGAGGAAGGTGAAGAGGACGAAGAACAGGACGAAGAAGAGGACGGTGAAGAGGATGAGGAAGAGGACGGTGAAGAGGACGAAGAATAGGATGAAGAAGAGGACGAAGAAGAGGACGGTGAGGAGGATGAAAAAGAGGATGAAGTAGAGGACAGTGAAGAGGATGAAGAAGAGGACGAAGAAGAGGACGAAGAAAAGGACGAAGAAGAGGATGAAGAAGAGGATGAAGAAGAGGATGGTGAGGAGGATGAAGAAGAGGACGAAGAAGAGGACGGTGAAGAGGACGAAGAAGAGGACGAAGAAGAGGACGGTGAAGGGGACGAAGAAGAGGACGAAGAAGAGGACGGTGAAGAGGATGAAGAAGAGGACGAAGGAGAGGACGGTGAGGAGGATGAAGAAGAGGACGAAGAAGAGGACGGTGAGGAGGATGAAGAAGAGGACGAAGAAGAGGACGGTGAAGAGGATGAAGAAGAGGACGAAGAAGAGGACGGTGAGGAGGATGAAGAAGAGGACGAAGAAGAGGACGGTGAAGAGGATGAAGAAGAGGACGGTGAGGAGGATGAAGAAGAGGACGAAGAAGAGGACGGTGAAGAGGATGAAGAAGAGGACGAAGAAGAGGACGGTGAGGAGGATGAAGAAGAGGACCAAGAAGAGGACGAAGAAGAGGACGGTGAGGAGGATGAAGAAGAGGACGGTGAAGAGGATGAAGAAGAGGATGGTGAAGAGGATGAAGAAGAGGACGAAGAAGAGGACGAAGAAGAGGACGAAGAAGAGGATGAAGAAGAGGACGAAGAAGAGGACGGTGAAGAGGATGAAGAAGAGGACGAAGAAGAGGACGGTGAAGAGGATGAAGAAGAGGACGAAGAAGAGGATGAAGTAGAGGACGAAGAAGAGGACGAAGAAGAGGATGAAGAAGAGGACGAAGAAGATGACGGTGAAGAGGATGAAGAAGAGGACGAAGAAGAGGACGAAGAAGAGGATGAAGAAGAGGACGAAGAAGAGGACGGTGAGGAGGATGAAGAAGAGGACGGTGAAGAGGACGAAGAACAGGACGAAGAAGAGGACGGTGAAGAGGATGAGGAAGAGGACGGTGAAGAGGACGGTGAGGAGGACGAAGAAGAAGACGGTGAGGAGGATGAAGAAGAGGACGGTGAAGAGGAAGGTGAAGAGGACGAAGAAGAGGACGGTGAAGAGGATGAGGAAGAGGACGGTGAAGAGGACGAAGAATAGGATGAAGAAGAGGACGAAGAAGAGGACGGTGAGGAGGACGAAGAAGAGGACGGTGAGGAGGACGAAGAAGAGGACGAAGAAGAGGACGGTGAAGAGGATGAAGAAGAGGATGAAAAAGAGGACGAAGAAAAGGACGAAGAAGAGGATGAAGAAGAGGATGAAGAAGAGGACGAAGAAGAGGACGGTGAAGAGGACGAGGAAGAGGACGGTGAAGAGGACGGTGAGGAGGACGAAGAAGAGGACGAAGAAGAGGACGGTGAGGAGGACGAAGAAGAGGACGGTGAAGAGGACAAAGAAGAGGACGAAGAAGAGTACGGTGAAGAGGACGAAGAAGAGGACGGTGAGGAGGATGAAGAAGAGGACGAAGAAGAGGACGGTGAGGAGGACGAAGAAGAGGACGGTGAAGAGGACAAAGAAGAGGACGAAGAAGAGAACGGTGAAGAGGACGAAGAAGAGGACGGTGAAGAGGACAAAGAAGAGGACGAAGAAGAGTACGGTGAAGAGGACGAAGAAGAGGACGGTGAGGAGGACGAAGAAGAGGACGAAGAAGAGGACGGTGAGGAGGACGAAGAAGAGGACGGTGAAGAGGACAAAGAAGAGGACGAAGAAGAGTACGGTGAAGAGGACGAAGAAGAGGACGGTGAGGAGGACGAAGAAGAGGACGAAGAAGAGGACGGTGAGGAGGATGAAGAAGAGGACGGTGAGGAGGACGAAGAAGAGGACGAAGAAGAGGACGAAGAAGAGGACGGTGAGGAGGATGAAAAAGAGGATGAAGAAGAGGACGGTGAAGAGGATGAAGTAGAGGACAGTGAAGAGGATGATGAAGAGGACGAAGAAGAGGACGGTGAGGAGGACGGTGAGGAGGATGAAGAAGAGGACGAAGAAGAGGACGGTGAGGAGGATGAAGAAGAGGACGGTGAAGAGGATGAAGAAGAGGACGAAGAAGAGGACGGTGAGGAGGATGAAGAAGAGGACGGTGAGGAGGACGAAGAAGAGGACGAAGAAGAGGACGAAGAAGAGGACGGTGAGGAGGACGAAGAAGAGGACGAAGAAGAGGACGAAGAAGAGGACGGTGAAGGGGACGAAGAAGAGGACGAAGAAGAGGACGGTGAGGAGGATGAAGAAGGGGACGAAGAAGAGGACGGTGAGGAGGATGAAGAAGAGGACGAAGAAGAGGACGGTGAAGAGGATGAAGAAGAGGACGAAGAAGAGGACGGTGAAGGGGACGAAGAAGAGGACGGTGAGGAGGACGAAGAAGAGGACGAAGAAGAGGACGGTGAGGAGGACGAAGAAGAGGACGAAGAAGAGGACGGTGAGGAGGACGAAGAAGAGGACGAAGAAGAGGACGAAGAAGAGGACGGTGAAGGGGACGAAGAAGAGGACGAAGAAGAGGACGAAGAAGAGGACGGTGAAGGGGACGAAGAAGAGGACGGTGAGGAGGACGGTGAGGAGGATGAAGAAGAGGACGAAGAAGAGGACGGTGAGGAGGATGAAGAAGAGGACGGTGAAGGGGACGAAGAAGAGGACGAAGAAGAGGACGGTGAGGAGGATGAAGAAGAGGACGAAGAAGAGGACGGTGAGGAGGATGAAGAAGAGGACGAAGAAGAGGACGGTGAAGAGGATGAAGAAGAGGACGGTGAAGAGGATGAAGAAGAGGACGAAGAAGAGGACGGTGAAGAGGATGAAGAAGAGGACGAAGAAGAGGACGGTGAGGAGGATGAAGAAGAGGACGAAGAAGAGGACGGTGAAGAGGATGAAGAAGAGGACGAAGAAGAGGACGGTGAAGGGGACGAAGAAGAGGACGAAGAAGAGGACGGTGAGGAGGATGAAGAAGGGGACGAAGAAGAGGACGGTGAGGAGGATGAAGAAGAGGACGAAGAAGAGGACGGTGAAGAGGATGAAGAAGAGGACGGTGAAGAGGATGAAGAAGAGGACGAAGAAGAGGACGGTGAAGAGGATGAAGAAGAGGACGAAGAAGAGGACGGTGAGGAGGATGAAGAAGAGGACGAAGAAGAGGACGGTGAAGAGGATGAAGAAGAGGACGAAGAAGAGGACGGTGAGGAGGATGAAGAAGAGGACCAAGAAGAGGACCAAGAAGAGGACCAAGAAGAGGACGAAGAAGAGGACGGTGAAGAGGATGAAGAAGAGGACGGTGAAGAGGATGAAGTAGAGGACGGTGAAGAGGATGAAGAAGAGGACGAAGAAGAGGATGAAGTAGAGGACGAAGAAGAGGACGGTGAAGAGGATGAAGCAGAGGACGGTGAAGAGGATGAAGAAGAGGACGAAGAAGAGGACGATGAAGAGGATGAAGAAGAGGACGAAGAAGAGGACGAAGAAGAGGATGAAGAAGAGGACGGTGAGGAGGACGAAGAAGAGGACGAATAAGTGGACGGTGAGGAGGATGAAGAAGAGGAAGAAGAGGACGGTGAAGAGGATGAAGAACAGGACGGTGAAGAGGACGGTGAAGAGGACGGTGAAGAGGATGAAGAAGAGGACGAAGAAGAGGACGGTGAAGAGGATGAAGTAGAGGACGGTGAAGAGGATGAAGAAGAGGACGGTGAAGAGGATGAAGAAGAGGACGGTGAAGAGGATGAAGTAGAGGACGGTGAAGAGGATGAAGAAGAGGACGGTGAAGAGGATGAAGAAGAGGACGGTGAAGAGGATGAAGTAGAGGACGAAGAAGAGGACGGTGAAGAGGATGAAGAAGAGGATGGTGAAGAGGATGAAGTAGAGGACGAAGAAGAGGACGGTGAAGAGGATGAAGAAGAGGATGGTGAAGAGGATGAAGAAGAGGACGAAGAAGAGGACGGTGAAGAGGATGAAGAAGAGGATGGTGAAGAGGATGAAGAAGAGGACGAAGAAGAGGACGGTGAGGGGGATGAAGAAGAGGACGAAGAAGAGGACGAAGAAGAGGACGGTGAAGAGGACGAAGAAGAGGACGATGAGGAGGATGAAAAAGAGGACGAAGAAGAGGACGTTGAAGAGGACGAAGAAGAGGACGGTGAGGAGGATGAAGAACAGGACGAAGAAGAGGACGGTGAAGAGGACGAAGAAGAGGACGATGAGGAGGATGAAAAAGAGGACGAGGAAGAGGACGGTGAGGAGGACGAAGAAGAGGACGGTGAGGAGGATGAAGAACAGGACGAAGAAGAGGACGAAGAAGAGGACGAAGAAGAGGACGATGAGGAGGATGAAAAAGAGGACGAAGAAGAGGACGTTGAAGAGGACGAAGAAGAGGACGGTGAAGAGGATGAAGAAGAGGACGAAGAAGAGGACGGTGAAGAGGATGAAGTAGAGGACGGTGAAGAGGATGAAGAAGAGGACGAAGAAGAGGATGAAGTAGAGGACGGTGAAGAGGACGAAGAAGAGGACGAAGAAGAGGACGGTGAAGAGGACAAAGAAGAGGACGAAGAAGAGGACGGTGAGGAGGATGAAGAAGAGGACGAAGAAGAGGACGGTGAAGAGGATGAAGAAGAGGACGAAGAACAGGACGGTGAAGAGGATGAAGAAGAGGACGAAGAAGAGGACGAAGAAGAGGATGAAGAAGAGGACGAAGAAGAGGACGGTGAGGAGGATGAAGAAGAGGACGGTGAAGAGGACGAAGAGCAGGACGAAGAAGAGGACGGTGAAGAGGATGAGGAAGAGGACGAAGAAGAGGACGGTGAGGAGGACGAAGAAGAAGACGGTGAGGAGGATGAAGAAGAGGACGAAGAAGAGGACGGTGAAGAGGATGAAGAAGAGGACGAAGAAGAGGACGGTGAAGGGGACGAAGAAGAGGACGGTGAAGAGGATGAAGAAGAGGATGGTGAAGAGGATGAAGAAGAGGACGTTGAAGAGGACGAAGAAGAGGACGGTGAAGAGGATGAAGAAGAGGACGGTGAAGAGGAAGGTGAAGAGGATGAAGAAGAGGACGGTGAAGAGGACGAAGAACAGGACGAAGAAGAGGACGGTGAAGAGGATGAGGAAGAGGACGAAGAAGAGGACGGTGAGGAGGACGTAGAAGAGGACGAAGAAGAGGACGAAGAAGAGGACGGTGAGGAGGATGAGGAAGAGGACGAAGAAGAGGACGGTGAGGAGGACGAAGAAGAGGACGAAGAAGAGGACGAAGAAGAGGACGGTGAGGAGGATGAAGAAGAGGACGAAGAAGAGGACGGTGAAGAGGATGAAGAAGAGGACGAAGAAGAGGACGGTGAAGGGGACGAAGAAGAGGACGGTGAAGAGGATGAAGAAGAGGATGGTGAAGAGGATGAAGAAGAGGACGTTGAAGAGGACGAAGAAGAGGACGGTGAAGAGGATGAAGTAGAGGACGGTGAAGAGGATGAAGAAGAGGACGGTGAAGAGGATGAAGAAGAGGATGAAGAAGAGGACGGTGAAGAGGATGAAGAAGAGGATGGAGAAGAGGATGGTGAAGAGGATGAAGAAGAGGACGGTGAAGAGGACGAAGAAGAAGACGGTGAGGAGGATGAAGAAGAGGACGAAGAAGAGGACGAAGAAGAGGACGGTGAAGGGGACGAAGAAGAGGACGAAGAAGAGGAAGAAGAAGAAGACGGTGAGGAGGATGAAGAAGAGGACGAAGAAGAGGACGGTGAAGAGGAAGGTGAAGAGGACGAAGAAGAGGACGGTGAAGAGGATGAAGAAGAGGACGAAGAAGAGGACGGTGAGGAGGATGAAGAAGAGGACGAAGAAGAGGACGGTGAAGAGGATGAAGAAGAGGACGAAGAAGAGGACAGTGAGGAGGATGAAGAAGAGGACCAAGAAGAGGACGAAGAAGAGGACGGTGAAGAGGACGAAGAAGAGTACGGTGAGGAGGATGAAGAAGAGGACGAAGAAGAGGACGGTGAAGAGGATGAAGAAGAGGACGAAGAAGAGGACGGTGAGGAGGATGAAGAAGAGGACGAAGAAGAGGACGGTGAGGAGGATGAAGAAGAGGACGGTGAAGAGGATGAAGAAGAGGACGAAGAAGAGGACGGTGAGGAGGATGAAGAAGAGGACGAAGAAGAGGACGGTGAGGAGGACGAAGAAGAGGACGAAGAAGAGGACGAAGAAGAGGACGGTGAAGGGGACGAAGAAGAGGACGAAGAAGAGGACGGTGAGGAGGATGAAGAAGGGGACGAAGAAGAGGACGGTGAGGAGGATGAAGAAGAGGACGAAGAAGAGGACGGTGAAGAGGATGAAGAAGAGGACGAAGAAGAGGACGAAGAAGAGGACGGTGAAGGGGACGAAGAAGAGGACGGTGAGGAGGACGAAGAAGAGGACGGTGAGGAGGACGAAGAAGAGGACGAAGAAGAGGACGGTGAGGAGGATGAAGAAGGGGACGAAGAAGAGGACGGTGAGGAGGACGAAGAAGAGGACGAAGAAGAGGACGGTGAGGAGGACGAAGAAGAGGACGAAGAAGAGGACGGTGAAGGGGACGAAGAAGAGGACGAAGAAGAGGACGGTGAGGAGGATGAAGAAGGGGACGAAGAAGAGGACGGTGAGGAGGATGAAGAAGAGGACGAAGAAGAGGACGGTGAAGGGGACGAAGAAGAGGACGAAGAAGAGGACGGTGAGGAGGATGAAGAAGGGGACGAAGAAGAGGACGGTGAGGAGGATGAAGAAGAGGACGAAGAAGAGGACGGTGAAGAGGATGAAGAAGAGGACGAAGAAGAGGACGAAGAAGAGGACGGTGAAGGGGACGAAGAAGAGGACGGTGAGGAGGACGAAGAAGAGGACGGTGAGGAGGACGAAGAAGAGGACGAAGAAGAGGACGGTGAGGAGGATGAAGAAGGGGACGAAGAAGAGGACGGTGAGGAGGACGAAGAAGAGGACGAAGAAGAGGACGGTGAGGAGGACGAAGAAGAGGACGAAGAAGAGGACGAAGAAGAGGACGGTGAAGGGGACGAAGAAGAGGACGAAGAAGAGGACGAAGAAGAGGACGGTGAAGAGGATGAAGAAGAGGACGAAGAAGAGGACGAAGAAGAGGACGGTGAAGGGGACGAAGAAGAGGACGAAGAAGAGGACGGTGAGGAGGATGAAGAAGGGGACGAAGAAGAGGACGGTGAGGAGGACGAAGAAGAGGACGAAGAAGAGGACGGTGAGGAGGACGAAGAAGAGGACGAAGAAGAGGACGAAGAAGAGGACGGTGAAGGGGACGAAGAAGAGGACGGTGAGGAGGACGGTGAGGAGGATGAAGAAGAGGACGAAGAAGAGGACGGTGAGGAGGATGAAGAAGAGGACGGTGAAGGGGACGAAGAAGAGGACGAAGAAGAGGACGGTGAGGAGGATGAAGAAGAGGACGAAGAAGAGGACGGTGAGGAGGACGAAGAAGAGGACGAAGAAGAGGACGAAGAAGAGGACGGTGAAGGGGACGAAGAAGAGGACGAAGAAGAGGACGGTGAGGAGGATGAAGAAGGGGACGAAGAAGAGGACGGTGAGGAGGATGAAGAAGAGGATGAAGAAGAGGACGAAGAAGAGGACGAAGAAGAGGACGGTGAAGAGGATGAAGAAGAGGACGGTGAAGAGGATGAAGAAGAGGACGAAGAAGAGGACGGTGAGGAGGATGAAGAAGAGGACGAAGAAGAGGACGAAGAAGAGGACGGTGAAGAGGATGAAGAAGAGGACGGTGAAGAGGATGAAGTAGAGGACGGTGAAGAGGATGAAGAAGAGGACGAAGAAGAGGATGAAGTAGAGGACGAAGAAGAGGACGGTGAAGAGGATGAAGCAGAGGACGGTGAAGAGGATGAAGAAGAGGACGAAGAAGAGGACGATGAAGAGGATGAAGAAGAGGACGAAGAAGAGGACGAAGAAGAGGATGAAGAAGAGGACGGTGAGGAGGACGAAGAAGAGGACGAATAAGTGGACGGTGAGGAGGATGAAGAAGAGGAAGAAGAGGACGGGGAAGAGGATGAAGAACAGGACGGTGAAGTTGACGGTGAAGAGGACGGTGAAGAGGATGAAGAAGAGGACGAAGAAGAGGACGGTGAAGAGGATGAAGTAGAGGACGGTGAAGAGGATGAAGAAGAGGACGGTGAAGAGGATGAAGAAGAGGACGGTGAAGAGGATGAAGTAGAGGACGAAGAAGAGGACGGTGAAGAGGATGAAGAAGAGGACGGTGAGGAGGATGAAGAAGAGGACGGTGAAGAGGATGAAGAAGAGGATGGTGAAGAGGATGAAGAAGAGGACGAAGAAGAGGACGGTGAAGAGGATGAAGAAGAGGATGGTGAAGAGGATGAAGAAGAGGACGAAGAAGAGGACGGTGAGGAGGATGAAGAAGAGGACGAAGAAGAGGACGAAGAAGAGGACGGTGAAGAGGACGAAGAAGAGGACGATGAGGAGGATGAAAAAGAGGACGAAGAAGAGGACGTTGAAGAGGACGAAGAAGAGGACGGTGAGGAGGATGAAGAACAGGACGAAGAAGAGGACGGTGAAGAGGACGAAGAAGAGGACGATGAGGAGGATGAAAAAGAGGACGAGGAAGAGGACGGTGAGGAGGACGAGGAAGAGGACGGTGAGGAGGATGAAGAAGAGGACGTAGAAGAGGACGAAGAAGAGGACGAAGAAGAGGACGAAGAAGAGGACGATGAGGAGGATGAAAAAGAGGACGAAGAAGAGGACGTTGAAGAGGACGAAGAAGAGGACGGTGAAGAGGATGAAGAAGAGGACGAAGAAGAGGACGGTGAAGAGGATGAAGTAGAGGACGGTGAAGAGGATGAAGAAGAGGACGAAGAAGAGGATGAAGTAGAGGACGGTGAAGAGGACGAAGAAGAGGACGAAGAAGAGGACGGTGAAGAGGACAAAGAAGAGGACGAAGAAGAGGACGGTGAGGAGGATGAAGAAGAGGACGAAGAAGAGGACGGTGAAGAGGATGAAGAAGAGTACGAAGAAGAGGACGGTGAAGAGGATGAAGAAGAGGACGAAGAAGAGGACGAAGAAGAGGATGAAGAAGAGGACGAAGAAGAGGACGGTGAGGAGGATGAAGAAGAGGACGAAGAAGAGGACGGTGAGGAGGATGAAGAAGAGGACGAAGAGCAGGACGAAGAAGAGGACGGTGAAGAGGATGAGGAAGAGGACGAAGAAGAGGACGGTGAGGAGGACGAAGAAGAAGACGGTGAGGAGGATGAAGAAGAGGACGGTGAAGAGGAAGGTGAAGAGGATGAAGAAGAGGACGGTGAAGAGGACGAAGAACAGGACGAAGAAGAGGACGGTGAAGAGGATGAGGAAGAGGACGAAGAAGAGGACGGTGAGGAGGACGAAGAAGAGGACGAAGAAGAGGACGGTGAGGAGGATGAGGAAGAGGACGAAGAAGAGGACGGTGAGGAGGACGAAGAAGAGGACGAAGAAGAGGACGAAGAAGAGGACGGTGAGGAGGATGAAGAAGAGGACGAAGAAGAGGATGAAGAAGAGGATGGTGAAGAGGATGAAGAAGAGGACGTTGAAGAGGACGAAGAAGAGGACGGTGAAGAGGATGAAGTAGAGGACGGTGAAGAGGATGAAGAAGAGGACGGTGAAGAGGATGAAGAAGAGGATGAAGAAGAGGACGGTGAAGAGGATGAAGAAGAGGATGGAGAAGAGGACGGTGAAGAGGATGAAGAAGAGGACGAAGAAGAGGACGGTGAAGAGGACGAAGAAGAAGACGGTGAGGAGGATGAAGAAGAGGACGAAGAAGAGGACGAAGAAGAGGACGGTGAAGGGGACGAAGAAGAGGACGAAGAAGAAGACGGTGAGGAGGATGAAGAAGAGGACGAAGAAGAGGACGGTGAAGAGGATGAAGAAGAGGACGAAGAAGAGGACGGTGAGGAGGATGAAGAAGAGGACCAAGAAGAGGACGAAGAAGAGGACGGTGAAGAGGATGAAGAAGAGGACGAAGAAGAGTACGGTGAGGAGGATGAAGAAGAGGACGAAGAAGAGGACGGTGAAGAGGATGAAGAAGAGGACGAAGAAGAGGACGGTGAAGAGGACGAAGAAGAGGACGGTGAAGGGGACGAAGAAGAGGACGAAGAAGAGGACGGTGAAGAGGATGAAGAAGAGGACGAAGAAGAGGACAGTGAAGGGGACGAAGAAGAGGACGAAGAAGAGGACGGTGAAGAGGATGAAGAAGAGGACGAAGGAGAGGACGGTGAGGAGGATGAAGAAGAGGACGAAGAAGAGGACGGTGAGGAGGATGAAGAAGAGGACGAAGAAGAGGACGGTGAAGAGGATGAAGAAGAGGACGAAGAAGAGGACGAAGAAGAGGACGAAGAAGAGGATGAAGAAGAGGACGAAGAAGAGGACGGTGAAGAGGATGAAGAAGAGGACGAAGAAGAGGATGAAGAAGAGGACGAAGAAGAGGACGGTGAAGAGGATGAAGAAGAGGACGAAGAAGAGGACGAAGAGGACGGTGAAGAGGACGAAGAAGAGGACGAAGAAGAGGATGAAGTAGAGGACGAAGAAGAGGACGAAGAAGAGGACGAAGAAGAGGACGAAGAAGAGGACGGTGAGGAGGATGAAGAAGAGGACGAAGAAGAGGACGAAGAAGATGACGGTGAAGAGGATGAAGAAGAGGACGAGGAAGAGGACGAAGAAGAGGATGAAGAAGAGGACGGTGAGGAGGATGAAGAAGAGGACGGTGAAGAGGACGAAGAAGAGGACGGTGAAGAGGACGAAGAACAGGACGAAGAAGAGGACGGTGAAGAGGATGAGGAAGAGGATGAAGAAGAGGACGAAGAAGATGACGGTGAAGAGGATGAAGAAGAGGACGAAGAAGAGGACGAAGAAGAGGATGAAGAAGAGGACGAAGAAGAGGACGGTGAGGAGGATGAAGAAGAGGACGGTGAAGAGGACGAAGAACAGGACGAAGAAGAGGACGGTGAAGAGGATGAGGAAGAGGACGGTGAAGAGGACGGTGAGGAGGACGAAGAAGAAGACGGTGAGGAGGATGAAGAAGAGGACGGTGAAGAGGAAGGTGAAGAGGACGAAGAAGAGGACGGTGAAGAGGATGAGGAAGAGGACGGTGAAGAGGACGAAGAATAGGATGAAGAAGAGGACGAAGAAGAGGACGGTGAGGAGGACGAAGAAGAGGACGGTGTGGAGGACGAAGAAGAGGACGAAGAAGAGTACGGTGAAGAGGATGAAGAAGAGGATGAAAAAGAGGACGAAGAAAAGGACGAAGAAGAGGATGAAGAAGAGGACGAAGAAGAGGACGGTGAAGAGGATGAGGAAGAGGACGGTGAAGAGGACGGTGAGGAGGACGAAGAAGAGGACGAAGAAAAGGACGGTGAGGAGGACGAAGAAGAGGACGGTGAAGAAGACAAAGAAGAGGACGAAGAAGAGTACGGTGAAGAGGACAAAGAAGAGGACGAAGAAGAGGACGGTGAGGAGGATGAAAAAGAGGATGATGAAGAGGACGAAGAAGAGGACGGTGAGGAGGACGGTGAGGAGGATGAAGAAGAGGACGAAGAAGAGGACGGTGAGGAGGATGAAGAAGAGGACGGTGAAGAGGATGAAGAAGAGGACGAAGAAGAGGACGTTGAAGGGGACGAAGAAGAGGACGAAGAAGAGGACGGTGAGGAGGATGAAGAAGAGGACGAAGAAGAGGACGGTGAGGAGGACGAAGAAGAGGACGAAGAAGAGGACGGTGAAGGGGACGAAGAAGAGGACGAAGAAGAGGACGGTGAGGAGGATGAAGAAGGGGACGAAGAAGAGGACGGTGAAGAGGATGAAGAAGAGGACGGTGAAGAGGATGAAGAAGTGGACGAAGAAGAGGACGGTGAGGAGGATGAAGAAGAGGACGAAGAAGAGGACGAAGAAGAGGACAGTGAAGAGGATGAAGAAGAGGACGAAGAAGAGGACGGTGAAGAGGATGAAGAAGAGGACGAAGAAGAGGACGGTGAGGAGGATGAAGAAGAGGACGAAGAAGAGGACGGTGAAGAGGATGAAGAAGAGGACGAAGAAGAGGACGGTGAGGAGGATGAAGAAGAGGACCAAGAAGAGGACGAAGAAGAGGACGGTGAAGAGGATGAAGTAGAGGACGAAGAAGAGGACGGTGAAGAGGATGAAGCAGAGGACGGTGAAGAGGATGAAGAAGAGGACGAAGAAGAGGACGATGAAGAGGATGAAGAAGAGGACGAAGAAGAGGACGAAGAAGAGGACGAAGAAGAGGACGGTGAGGAGGACGAAGAAGAGGACGAATAAGTGGACGGTGAGAAGGATGAAGAAGAGGAAGAAGAGGACGGGGAAGAGGACGGTGAAGAGGATGAAGAACAGGACGGTGAAGAGGATGAAGTAGAGGACGGTGAAGAGGATGAAGAAGAGGACGAAGAAGAGGATGAAGTAGAGGACGGTGAAGAGGACGAAGAAGAGGACGAAGAAGAGGACGGTGAAGAGGACAAAGAAGAGGATGAAGAAGAGGACGAAGAAGAGGATGAAGAAGAGGACGAAGAAGAGGATGAAGAAGAGGACGGTGAGGAGGACGAAGAAGAGGACGAATAAGTGGACGGTGAGGAGGATGAAGAAGAGGAAGAAGAGGACGGGGAAGAGGACGGTGAAGAGGACGGTGAAGAGGATGAAGCAGAGGACGGTGAAGAGGATGAAGAAGAGGACGAAGAAGAGGACGATGAAGAGGATGAAGAAGAGGACGAAGAAGAGGACGAAGAAGAGGATGAAGAAGAGGACGGTGAGGAGGACGAAGAAGAGGACGAATAAGTGGACGGTGAGGAGGATGAAGAAGAGGAAGAAGAGGACGGGGAAGAGGACGGTGAAGAGGATGAAGTAGAGGACGGTGAAGAGGATGAAGAAGAGGACGAAGAAGAGGATGAAGTAGAGGACGGTGAAGAGGACGAAGAAGAGGACGAAGAAGAGGACGGTGAAGAGGACAAAGAAGAGGACGAAGAAGAGGACGGTGAAGAGGACAAAGAAGAGGACGAAGAAGAGGACGGTGAGGAGGATGAAGAAGAGGACGAAGAAGAGGACGGTGAAGAGGATGAAGAAGAGGACGAAGAAGAGGACGGTGAAGAGGATGAAGTAGAGGACGGTGAAGAGGATGAAGAAGAGGACGAAGAAGAGGACGAAGAAGAGGATGAAGAAGAGGACGAAGAAGAGGACGGTGAGGAGGATGAAGAAGAGGACGGTGAAGAGGACGAAGAGCAGGACGAAGAAGAGGACGGTGAAGAGGATGAGGAAGAGGACGAAGAAGAGGACGGTGAGGAGGACGAAGAAGAAGACAGTGAAGAGGATGAAGAAGAGGACGAAGAAGAGGACGGTGAAGAGGATGAAGTAGAGGACGGTGAAGAGGATGAAGAAGAGGACGAAGAAGAGGACGAAGAAGAGGATGAAGAAGAGGACGAAGAAGAGGACGGTGAGGAGGATGAAGAAGAGGACGGTGAAGAGGACGAAGAGCAGGACGAAGAAGAGGACGGTGAAGAGGATGAGGAAGAGGACGAAGAAGAGGACGGTGAGGAGGACGAAGAAGAAGACAGTGAGGAGGATGAAGAAGAGGACGGTGAAGAGGAAGGTGAAGAGGATGAAGAAGAGGACGGTGAAGAGGACGAAGAACAGGACGAAGAAGAGGACGGTGAAGAGGATGAGGAAGAGGACGAAGAAGAGGACGGTGAGGAGGACGAAGAAGAGGACGAAGAAGAGGACGAAGAAGAGGACGGTGAGGAGGATGAGGAAGAGGACGAAGAAGAGGACGGTGAAGAGGATGAAGAAGAGGATGGTGAAGAGGATGAAGAAGAGGACGTTGAAGAGGACGAAGAAGAGGACGGTCAAGAGGATGAAGTAGAGGACGGTGAAGAGGATGAAGAAGAGGACGAAGAAGAGGACGAAGAAGAGGATGAAGAAGAGGACGAAGAAGAGGACGAAGAAGAGGACGGTGAAGAGGACGAAGAACAGGACGAAGAAGAGGACGGTGAAGAGGATGAGGAAGAGGACGAAGAAGAGGACGGTGAAGAGGACGGTGAGGAGGACGAAGAAGAAGACGGTGAGGAGGATGAAGAAGAGGACGAAGAAGAGGACGGTGAAGAGGACAAAGAAGAGGACGAAGAAGAGGACGGTGAGGAGGATGAAGAAGAGGATGAAGAAGAGGACGAAGAAGAGGATGAAGAAGAGGACGGTGAAGAGGATGAAGTAGAGGACGGTGAGGAGGACGGTGAGGAGGATGAAGAAGAGGACGAAGAAGAGGACGAAGAAGAAGACGGTGAGGAGGATGAAGAAGAGGACGAAGAAGAGGACGGTGAAGGGGACGAAGAAGAGGACGGTGAGGAGGATGAAGAAGAGGACGAAGAAGAGGACGGTGAGGAGGATGAAAAAGGGGACGAAGAAGAGGACGAAGAAGAGGACGGTGAAGAGGATGAAGAAGAGGACGAAGAAGAGGACGAAGAAGAAGACGGTGAAGAGGATGAAGAAGAGGATGAAGAAGAGGACGAAGAAGAGGACGGTGAGGAGGATGAAAAAGGGGACGAAGAAGAGGACGAAGAAGAGGACGGTGAAGAGGATGAAGAAGAGGACGAAGAAGAGGACGGTGAAGAGGATGAAGAAGAGGACGAAGAAGAGGACGGTGAGGAGGACAAAGAAGAGGACAAAGAAGAGGACGAAGAAGAGGACGGTGAAGGGGACGAAGAAGAGGACGAAGAAGAGGACGGTGAGGAGGATGAAGAAGGGGACGAAGAAGAGGACGGTGAGGAGGATGAAGAAGAGGACGAAGAAGAGGACGGTGAAGAGGATGAAGAAGAGGATGGTGAAGAGGATGAAGAAGAGGACGAAGAAGAGGACGGTGAGGAGGATGAAGAAGAGGACGAAGAAGAGGACGGTGAAGAGGACGAAGAAGAGGATGAAGAAGAGGACGGTGAAGAGGACGAAGAAGAGGATGAAGAAGAGGAAGAAGAGGACGGGGAAGAGGACGGTGAAAGGGACGAAGAACAGGACGGTGAAGAGGACGGTGAAGAGGACGGTGAAGAGGATGAAGAAGAGGACGAAGAAGAGGACGGTGAAGAGGATGAAGAACAGGACGGTGAAGAGGACGAAGAAGAGGACGGTGAAGAGGATGAAGAACAGGACGGTGAAGAGGACGAAGAAGAGGACGGTGAAGAGGATGAAGAACAGGACGGTGAAGAGGACGGTGAAGAGGACGGTGAAGAGGATGAAGAAGAGGACGAAGAAGAGGACGGTGAAGAGGATGAAGTAGAGGACGGTGAAGAGGATGAAGAAGAGGACGAAGAAGAGGACGAAGAAGAGGACGGTGAAGAGGATGAAGTAGAGGACGGTGAAGAGGATGAAGTAGAGGACGAAGAAGAGGACGGTGAAGAGGATGAAGAAGAGGATGGTGAAGAGGATGAAGAAGAGGACGAAGAAGAGGACGAAGAAGAGGACGGTGAGGAGGATGAAGAAGAGGACGAGGAAGAGGAAGGTGAGGAGGACGAAGAAGAGGACGAAGAAGAGGACGAAGAAGAGGACGGTGAAGAGGACGAAGAAGAGGACGATGAGGAGGATGAAAAAGAGGACGAAGAAGAGGACGAAGAAGAGGACGGTGAAGAGGATGAAGAAGAGGATGAAGTAGAGGACGGTGAAGAGGATGAAGTAGAGGACGGTGAAGAGGACGAAGAAGAGGACGGTGAAGAGGATGAAGAAGAGGACGTTGAAGAGGACGAAGAAGAGGACGGTGAAGAGGATGAAGAAGAGGACGAAGAAGAGGACGGTGAAGAGGATGAAGTAGAGGACGGTGAAGAGGATGAAGAAGAGGACGAAGAAGAGGACGAAGAAGAGGATGAAGAAGAGGACGAAGAAGAGGACGGTGAGGAGGATGAAGAAGAGGACGGTGAAGAGGACGAAGAGCAGGACGAAGAAGAGGACGGTGAAGAGGATGAGGAAGAGGACGAAGAAGAGGACGGTGAGGAGGACGAAGAAGAAGACGGTGAAGAGGATGAAGTAGAGGACGGTGAAGAGGATGAAGAAGAGGACGAGGAAGAGGACGGTGAAGAGGATGAAGAAGAGGACGGTGAAGAGGATGAAGAAGAGGACGAAGAAGAGGACGGTGAAGAGGACGAAGAAGAGGACGGTGAAGAGGACGAAGAAGAGGACGGTGAAGAGGATGAAGTAGAGGACGGTGAAGAGGATGAAGAAGAGGACGAGGAAGAGGACGGTGAAGAGGATGGAGAAGAGGACGGTGAAGAGGATGAAGAAGAGGACGTTGAAGAGGACGAAGAAGAGGACGGTGAGGAGGATGAAGTAGAGGACGGTGAAGAGGATGAAGAAGAGGACGAAGAAGAGGACGAAGAAGAGGATGAAGAAGAGGACGAAGAAGAGGACGAAGAAGAGGATGAAGAAGAGGACGAAGAAGAGGACGGTGAGGAGGATGAAGAAGAGGACGGTGAAGAGGACGAAGAACAGGACGAAGAAGAGGACGGTGAAGAGGACGGTGAGGAGGACGAAGAAGAAGACGGTGAGGAGGATGAAGAAGAGGACAGTGAGGAGGATGAAGAAGAGGACGAAGAAGAGGACGGTGAAGAGGACAAAGAAGAGGACGAAGAAGAGGACGGTGAGGAGGATGAAGAAGAGGACGAAGAAGAGGACGGTGAGGAGGATGAAGAAGAGGACGAAGAAGAGGACGGTGAAGAGGACAAAGAAGAGGACGAAGAAGAGGACGGTGAGGAGGACGAAGAAGAGGACGAAGAAGAGGACGGTGAAGAGGACAAAGAAGAGGACGAAGAAGAGGACGGTGAGGAGGATGAAGAAGAGGACGAAGAAGAGGACGGTGAGGAGGATGAAGAAGAGGACGAAGAAGAGGATGAAGTAGAGGACAGTGAAGAGGATGATGAAGAGGACGAAGAAGAGGACGGTGAGGAGGACGGTGAGGAGGATGAAGAAGAGGACGAAGAAGAGGACGGTGAGGAGGATGAAGAAGAGGACGAAGAAGAGGACGGTGAAGAGGATGAAGAAGAGGATGTTGAGGAGGATGAAGAAGGGGACGAAGAAGAGGACGAAGAAGAGGACGGTGAGGAGGATGAAGAAGAGGACGAAGAAGAGGACGGTGAGGAAGACGAAGAAGAGGACGAAGAAGAGGACGGTGAAGGGGACGAAGAAGAGGACGAAGAAGAGGACGGTGAAGAGGATGAAGAAGAGGACGAAGAAGAGGACGGTGAAGAGGATGAAGAAGAGGACGAAGAAGAGGATGGTGAGGAGGATGAAGAAGAGGACGAAGAAGAGGACGGTGAAGAGGATGAAGAAGAGGACGAAGAAGAGGACGGTGAGGAGGATGAAGAAGAGGACCAAGAAGAGGACGAAGAAGTGGACGGTGAAGAGGATGAAGAAGAGGACGGTGAAGAGGATGAAGAAGAGGACGGTGAAGAGGATGAAGAAGAGGACGGTGAAGAGGATGAAGTAGAGGACGGTGAAGAGGATGAAGAAGAGGAAGAAGAAGAGGACGGTGAAGAGGAAGGTGAAGAGGACGGTGAAGAGGATGAAGAAGAGGACGAAGAAGAGGACGGTGAAAAGGATGAAGAAGAGGACGGTGAAGAGGATGAAGAAGAGGACGAAGAAGAGGACGGTGAAGAGGATGAAGAAGAGGACGGTGAAGAGGATGAAGAAGAGGACGAAGAAGAGGACGGTGAAGAGGATGAAGAAGAGGATGAAGAAGAGGACGGTGAAGAGGATGAAGAAGAGGACGGTGAAGAGGATGAAGAAGAGGACGGTGAAGAGGATGAAGTAGAGGACGAAGAAGAGGACGGTGAAGAGGATGAAGAAGAGGATGAAGAAGAGGACGGTGAAGAGGATGAAAAAGAGGACAGTGAAGAGGACGGTGAAGAGGATGAAGCAGAGGATGAAGAAGATGACGGTGAAGAGGATGAAGAAGAGGACGAAGAAGAGGACGGTGAAGAGGATGAAGAAGAGGACGAAGAAGAGGACGAAGAAGAGGACGAAGAAGAGGATGAAGAAGAGGACGAAGAAGAGGACGGTGAGGAGGATGAAGAAGAGAATGAAGAAGATGACGGTGAAGAGGATGAAGAAGAGGACGAAGAAGAGGACGGTGAAGAGGACGAAGAAGAGGATGAAGAAGAGGACGAAGAAGAGGACGGTGAAGAGGACGAAGAAGAGGACGGTGAAGAGGACGGTGAAGAGGACGAAGAAGAGGACGGTGCAGAGGACGAAGAAGAGGATGAAGAAGAGGACGAAGAAGAGGACGGTGAGGAGGATGAAGAAGAGGACGAGGAAGAGGACGGTGAGGAGGACGAAGAAGAGGACGAAGAAGAGGACGAAGAAGAGGACGGTGAAGAGGACGAAGAAGAGGACGATGAGGAGGATGAAAAAGAGGACGAAGAAGAGGACGAAGAAGAGGACGAAGAAGAGGACGGTGAGGAGGACGAAGAAGAGGACGAAGAAGAGGACGAAGAAGAGGATGCAGAAGAGGACGGTGAAGAGGACGAAGAATAGGATGAAGAAGAGGACGGTGAAGAGGACGAAGAAGAGGACGGAGAGGAGGATGAAGAAGAGGATGAAGAAGATGACGGTGAAGAGGACAAAGAAGAGGACGAAGAAGAGTACGGTGAAGAGGACGAAGAAGAGGACGGTGAGGAGGATGAAGAAGAGGACGAAGAAGAGGACGAAGAAGAGGACGGTGAGGAGGATGAAAAAGAGGACGAAGAAGAGGACGAAGAAGAGGACGGTGAGGAGGATGAAGAAGAGGACGAAGAAGAGTACGGTGAGGAGGATGAAGAAGAAGACGAAGAAGAGGACGGTGAGGAGGACGAAGAAGAGGACGAAGAAGAGGACGGTGAAGAGGACAAAGAAGAGGACGAAGAAGAGGATGAAGAAGAGGACGGTGAGGAGGATGAAGAAGAGGACGAAGAAGAGGACGGTGAGGAGGATGAAGAAGAGGACGAAGAAGAGGACGAAGAAGAGGACGGTGAGGAGGATGAAGAAGAGGACGAAGAAGAGTACGGTGAGGAGGATGAAGAAGAGGACGAAGAAGAGGACGGTGAGGAGGATGAAGAAGAGGACGAAGAAGAGGACGAAGAAGAGGACGAAGAAGAGGATGAAGAAGAGGACGGTGAAGAGGATGAAGTAGAGGACGAAGAAGAGGACGATGAAGAGGATGAAGAAGAGGACGGTGAAGAGGATGAAGAAGAGGACGAAGAAGAGGACGGTGAAGAGGATGAAGAAGAGGATGGTGAAGAGGATGAAGTAGAGGACGGTGAAGAGGATGAAGGAGAGGACGAAGAAGAGGACGAAGAAGAGGATGAAGAAGAGGACGAAGAAGAGGACGGTGAGGAGGATGAAGAAGAGGACGAGGAAGAGGAAGGTGAAGAGGACGGTGAAGAGGATGAAGAAGAGGACGGTGAAGGGGACGAAGAAGAGGACGGTGAAGAGGACGGTGAATAGGATGAAGAAGAGGACGAGGAAGAGGAAGGTGAAGAGGACGGTGAAGAGGACGAAGAAGATGACGGTGAAGAGGATGAAGAAAAGGACGAAGAAGAGGACGGTGAAGAGGACGAAGAAGAGGATGAAGAAGAGGACGAAGAAGATGACGGTGAGGAGGATGAAGAAGAGGACGAGGAAGAGGACGGTGAAGTGGAGGAAAAAGAGGACGGTGAAGAGGATGAAGAAGAGGACGGTGAAGGGGACGAAGAAGAGGACGGTGAAGAGGACGGTGAATAGGATGAAGAAGAGGATGGTGAAGAGGACGTTGAAGGGGACGAAGAAGAGGACGAAGAAGAGGACGGTGAAGAGGACGAAGAAGAGGACGAGGAAGAGGACGGTGAAGTGGAGGAAAAAGAGGACGGTGAAGAGGATGAAGAAGAGGACGAAGAAGAGGACGGAGAAGTGGACGAAGAAGAGGACGGTGAGGAGGATGAAAAAGAGGACGGTGAAGAGGACGGTGAAGAGGACGAAGAAGAGGACGGTGAAGAGGACGAAGAAGAGGACGGTGAGGAGGATGAAAAAGAGGACGGTGAAGAGGACGAAGAAGAGGACGGTGATGAGGACGAAGAAGAGGACGGTGAGGAGGACGAAGAAGAGGACGGTGAAGAGGACGGTGAAGAGGACGAAGGAGAGGACGAAGAAGAGGACGGTGAAGAGGACGAAGAAGAGGACGGTGAAGGGGACGAAGAAGAGGACGGTGAAGAGGACGGTGAAGGGGACGAAGAAGAGGACGGTGAAGAGGACGAAGAAGAGGACGGTGAAGGGGACGAAGAAGAGGACGGTGAAGAGGACGGTGAAGGGGACGAAGAAGAGGACGGTGAAGAGGACGAAGAAGAGGACGGTGAAGAGGATGGTGAAGGGGACGAAGAAGAGGATGAAGAAGAGGACGGTGAAGAGGATGAAGAAGAGGACGGTGAAGGGGAAGAAGAAGATGACGGTGAAGAGGACGGTGAAGGGGAAGAAGAAGAGGACGGTGAAGGGGAAGAAGAAGAGGACGGTGAAAGGGAAGAAGAAGAGGACGGTGAAAGGGACGAAGAAGAGGACGAAGAAGAGGACGGTGAATAGGATGAAGAAGAGGATGGTGAAGAGGACGTTGAAGGGGACGAATAAGAGGACGGTGAAGAGGACGAAGAAGAGGACGGTGAAGAGGACGAAGAAGAGGACGAGGAGGAGGACGGTGAAGTGGACGAAGAAGAGGACGGTGAAGAGGATGAAGAAGAGGACGAAGAAGAGGACGGTGAAGAGGACGAAGAAGAGGACGGTGAGGAGGATGAAAAAGAGGACGGTGAAGAGGACGAAGAAGAGGACGGTGAGGAGGACGAAGAAGAGGACGGTGAAGAGGACGAAGGAGAGGACGGTGAAGAGGACGAAGAAGAGGACGGTGAAGGGGACGGTGAAGAGGACGGTGAAGTGGACGAAGAAGAGGACGGTGAAGAGGACGGTGAAGGGGACGAAGAAGAGGACGAAGAAGAGGACGGTGAAGAGGACGGTGAAGGGGACGAAGAAGAGGACGAAGAAGAGGACGATGAAGAGGATGAAGAAGAGGACGAAGAAGAGGACGGTGAAGAGGATGAAGAAGAGGATGGTGAAGAGGACGAAGAAGAGGACGGTGAAGAGGATGAAGAAGAGGACGAAGAAAAGGACGGTGAAGAGGACGAAGAAGAGGATGAAGAAGAGGACGAAGAAGAGGACGGTGAGGAGGATGAAGAAGAGGACGAAGAAGAGGACGGTGAGGAGGACGAAGAAGAGGACGAATAAGTGGACGGTGAAGAGGATGAAGAAGAGGACGAAGATGAGGACGGTGAAGAGGACGGTGAAGAGGATGAAGAAGAGGATGAAGAAGAGGACGGTGAAGATGTACTTCAAAGAAAGACCTTTCTGTCTATGATCATCTCCACCAGTACAACTGTGTGTGTGTGTGCGTGTATGTGTGTGTGTCTGTGTATGTGTGTGTGTATGTGTGTGTGTGTGTGTGTGTGTATGTATGTGTGTGTGTCTGTGTATGTGTGTGTGTGTGTGTGTGTATGTATGTGTGTATGTGTGTGTGTGTGTGTGTGTGTGTGTGTGTGTGTCAGAGAGAGACATAATTTCATGTGAGGGCGAGCGAGGTGAAGAGAGAGAGAGGTGGGTGGAGCTGATTCAGAGAGAAGCATCTGAGCGTGTGCAGAGGAGACAGCAGACGGACCAGGAGCCAGACGGAGTCGAACCAGCGGCTTGCCGAGGACCAGCTGACCTCATCAACAAACAAACAGGTGAGTTCCTTCCATCAGGTGGAAGTACTGAGGAGTGGTACAGGTAGTACTACAGGGAGACTGGGAAATAAACTAACTCCTCCCACCTGCAGCTCAGCTGAATGACACTAACCAATCACCTCGTGGCAGGTCACATGACCCTCCTCATGTTTGTTTCTGTCTAATCATCTTACAAAAGCACACCTACCTTCTGCTCAGGTGTGTCTCCATGGCAACCAGTGTGTGTCTGCTGCTGAGTGTGAGTGTCGGCTTGTGCGTGGCGTACAACGTGGACACGGCAATCCCGCTGCTGAAGACGGGAGAGGACGGAAGTCTGTTTGGACTTTCCCTGGCCCTGCACCTGGACCTGAAGACTGGGACCTACCTGTAAGTCCATGTCTCTTTACACATGTCCTGTTCCACCTGTCCTGTTCTACCTGTCCTGTTCTTCCTGTCCTGTTTCCACCTGTCCCGTTCTACCTGTCCTGTTCTACCTGTCCCGTTCTACCTGTGCTGTTTCCACCTGTCCCGTTCTACCTGTGCTGTTTCCACCTGTCCCGTTCTACCTGTCCTGTTTCCACCTGTCCCGTTCTACCTGTCCTGTTCTTCCTGTCCTGTTTCCACCTGTCCCGTTCTACCTGTCCTGTTCTACCTGTCCTGTTCTACCTGTCCCGTTCTACCTGTCCTGTTCCACCTGTCCCGTTCTACCTGTCCTGTTCTACCTGTCCCGTTCTACCTGTGCTGTTTCCACCTGTACCGTTCTACCTGTCCTGTTTCCACCTGTCCCGTTCTACCTGTCCTGTTCTTCCTGTCCTGTTTCCACCGGTCTCGTTCTACCTGTCCTGTTCTTCCTGTCCTGTTTCCACCTGTCCCGTTCTACCTGTCCTGTTCTACCTGTCCTGTTCTACCTGTCCCGTTCTACCTGTCCCGTTCTACCTGTCCTGTTTCCACCGGTCCTGTTCTACCTGTCCCGTTCTACCTGTCCCGTTCTACCTGTCCTGTTCTACCTGTCCTGTTCTACCTGTCCTGTTTCCACCGGTCCCGTTCTACCTGTCCTGTTCTACCTGTCCTGTTCTACCTGTCCTGTTCTACCTGTCCTGTTTCCACCGGTCCCGTTCTACCTGTCCTGTTCTACCTGTCCTGTTCTACCTATCCTGTTTCCACCGGTCCCGTTCTACCTGTCCTGTTCTACCTGTCCTGTTCTACCTATCCTGTTTCCACCGGTCCCGTTCTACCTGTCCTGTTCTACCTGTCCTGTTCTACCTATCCTGTTTCCACCGGTCCCGTTCTACCTGTCCTGTTCTACCTGTCCTGTTCTACCTGTCCTGTTCTACCTGTCCTGTTTCCACCGGTCCCGTTCTACCTGTCCTGTTCTACCTGTCCTGTTCTACCTTTCCCGTTCTACCTGTGCTGTTTCCACCTGTCCCGTTCTACCTGTCCTGTTCTACATGTCCCGTTCTACCTATCCTGTTTCCACCGGTCCCGTTCTACCTGTCCTGTTCTACCTGTCCTGTTCTACCTGTCCCGTTCTACCTGTGCTGTTTCCACCTGTCCCGTTCTACCTGTCCTGTTCTACCTGTCCTGTTTCCACCTGTCCTGTTTCCACCGGTCCTGTTCTACCTGTCCCGTTCTACCTGTCCTGTTCTACCTGTCCTGTTCTACCTGTCCCGTTCTACCTGTCCTGTTTCCACCTGTCCTGTTCTACCTGTCCTGTTCTACCTATCCTGTTTCCACCGGTCCCGTTCTACCTGTCCTGTTCTACCTGTCCTGTTCTACCTGTCCCGTTCTACCTGTGCTGTTTCCACCTGTCCCGTTCTACCTGTCCTGTTCTACCTGTCCCGTTCTACCTGTGCTGTTTCCACCTGTCCCGTTCTACCTGTCCTGTTCTACCTGTCCTGTTTCCACCTGTCCTGTTTCCACCGGTCCTGTTCTACCTGTCCCGTTCTACCTGTCCTGTTCTACCTGTCCTGTTCTACCTGTCCCGTTCTACCTGTCCTGTTTCCACCGGTCCCGTTCTACCTGTCCTGTTCTACCTGTCCTGTTCTACCTGTCCTGTTTCCACCGGTCCCGTTCTACCTGTCCTGTTCTACCTGTCCTGTTCTACCTGTCCCGTTCTACCTGTCCTGTTTCCACCTGTCCCGTTCTACCTGTCCTGTTCTACCTGTCCCGTTCTACCTGTCCTGTTTCCACCGGTCCCGTTCTACCTGTCCTGTTTCCACCGGTCCCGTTCTACCTGTCCTGTTCCCACCTGTCCCGTACTACCTGTCCTGTTCTACCTGTCCTGTTCTACCTGTCCCGTTCTACCTGTCCTGTTTCCACCGGTCCCATTCTACCTGTCCTGTTCTACCTGTCCTGTTCTACCTGTCCCGTTCTACCTGTGCTGTTTCCACCTGTCCCGTTCTACCTGTGCTGTTTCCACCTATCCCGTTCTACCTGTCCTGTTTCCACCTGTCCCGTTCTACCTGTGCTGTTTCCACTTGTCCCGTTCTACCTGTCCTGTTCTACCTGTCCCGTTCTACCTGTCCTGTTCTTCCTGACCTGTTCTTCCTGTCCTGTTTCCACCTGTCCCGTTCTACCTGTCCTGTTCTACCTGTCCCGTTGTACGTGTCCTGTTCTTCTTGTCCTGTTCTTCCTGTCCTGTTCTACCTGTCCCGTTCTACCTGTTGCTGTTTCCACCTGTCCCGTTCTACCTGTGCTGTTTCCACCTGTCCTGTTTCCACCTGTCCCGTTCTACCTGTCCTGTTCTACCTGCCCCGTTCTACCTGTCCCGTTCTACCTGTGCTGTTTCCACCTGTCCCGTTCTACCTGTCCTGTTCTACCTGCCCCGTTCTACCTGTGCTGTTTCCACCTGTCCCGTTCTACCTGTCCTGTTTCCACCTGTCCCGTTCTACCTGTCCCGTTCTACCTGTCCTGTTCTACCTGTCCCGTTCTACCTGTGCTGTTTCCACCTGTCCCGTTCTACCTGTCCCGTTCTACCTGTCCCGTTCTACCTGTCCTGTTCTTCCTGTCCTGTTCTTCCTGTCCTGTTTCCACCTGTCCCGTTCTACCTGTCCTGTTCTACCTGTCCCGTTGTACCTGTCCTGTTCTACCTGTCCTGTTCTACCTGTCCCGTTCTACCTGTGCTGTTTCCACCTGTCCCGTTCTACCTGTCCTGTTCCACCTGTCCTGTTCCTCTTGTCCTGTTCTTCCTGTCCTGTTCTTCCTGTCCTGTTCCACCTGTCCTGTTCCACCTGTCCTGTTCTTCCTGTCCTGTTCCACCTGTCCTGTTCTTCCTGTCCTGTTCCACCTGTGCTGTTTCCACCTGTCCTGTTCTTCCTGTCCTGTTCTACCTGTCCCGTTCTACCTGTCCTGTTCTTCCTGACCTGTTCTTCCTGTCCTGTTCCACCTGTCCCGTTCTACCTGTCCTGTTCTACCTGTCCCGTTGTACCTGTCCTGTTCTTCTTGTCCTGTTCTTCCTGCCCTGTTCTACCTGTCCCGTTCTACCTGTGCTGTTCTACCTGTCCTGTTCTACCTGTCACTTTCTACCTGTGCTGTTTCCACTTGTCCTGTTTCCACCTGTCCCGTTCTACCTGTGCTGTTTCCACCTGTCCCGTTCTACCTGTCCCGTTCTACCTGTCCTGTTTCCACCTGTCCCGTTCTACCTGTCCTGTTCTACCTGTCCCGTTCTACCTGTCCTGTTCTACCTGTCCTGTTCTACCTGTGCTGTTTCCACCTGTCCCGTTCTACCTGTCCTGTTCCACCTGTCCTGTTCCTCTTGTCCTGTTCTTCCTGTCCTGTTCTTCCTGTCCTGTTCCACCTGTCCTGTTCCACCTGTCCTGTTCTTCCTGTCCTGTTCCACCTGTCCCGTTCCACCTGTCGTGTCTCCATGTGTTTGACAGGGTGTTGCCAGAACTGTCTCTGTGAGGTCTGTGGGTTGAATATTTCTGGTTGATCGGTCCTGGTCCGATGTCTCAGGTTCCTGATCCGAGATTCAACAACCTCACCAGCTTATGAAACCATCAGAGTGGAAGGAAAACCTCCATCAGGACAGGAACCAGGAAGGAAAACCTCCATCAGGACCAGCACCAGGAAGGAAAACCTCCATCAGGACCAGAACCAAGAGGGAAAACCTCCATCAGGACCAAAACCGGGAAGGAAAACCTCCATCAGGACCAGAACCAGGAAGGAAAACATCCCTCAGGACCAGAACCGGGAAGGAAAACCTCCATCAGGACCAAAACCGGGAAGGAAAACCTCCATCAGGACCAGAACCAGGAAGTAAAACCTCCATCAGGACCAGAACCAGGAAGGAAAACCTCCATCAGGACCAGAACCGGGAAGGAAAACCTCCTTTGGGCCAGAACCAGGAAGGAAAACCTCCATCAGGACCAGAACCAGGAAGGAAAACCTCCATCAGGACCAGAACCAGGAAGGAAAACATCCATCAGGACCAGAACTGTGATGGAAAACCTCCATCAGGACCAGAACCAGGAAGGAAGACCTCCATCAGGACCAGAACCAGGAAGAAAAACCTCCATCAGGACCAGAACCAGGAAGGAAGACCTCCATCAGGACCAGAACCAGGAAGGAAAACCTCCATCAGGACCAGAACAAGGAAGGAAGACCTCCATCAGGACCAGAACCGGGAAGGAAAACCTCCATCTGGACCAGAACCGGGAAGGAAAACCTCCATCCGGACCAGAACTGTGATGGAAAACCTCCATCAGGACCAGAACCAGGAAGGAAAACCTCCATCAGGACCAGAACCAGGAAGGAAAACCTCCATCAGGACCAGAACCAGGAAGGAAAACCTCCATCAGGACCAGAACCAGGAAGGAAAACCTCCATCAGGACCAGAACCAGTAAGGAAGACCTCCATCAGGACCAGAACCGGGAAGGAAAACCTCCTTTGGGCCAGAACCAGGAAGGAAAACCTCCAACAGGACAAGAACCGGGAAGGAAAACCTCCATCAGGACCAGAACAAGGAAGGAAAACCTCCATCAGGACCAGAACCAGGAAGGAAGACCTCCATCAGGACCAGAACCGGGAAGGAAAACCTCCATTGGGCCAGAACCAGGAAGGAAAACCTCCAACAGGACAAGAACCGGGAAGGAAAACCTCCATCAGGACCAGAACCAGGAAGGAAAACCTCCATCAGGACCAGAACCAGTAAGGAAGACCTCCATCAGGACCAGAACCAGGAAGGAAAACCTCCATCAGGACCAGAACCAGGAAGGAAAACCTCCATCAGGACCAGAACCAGGAAGGAAAACCTCCATCAGGACCAGAACCGGTAAGGAAGACCTCCATCAGGACCAGAACCGGGAAGGAAAACCTCCTTTGGGCCAGAACCAGGAAGGAAAACCTCCAACAGGACCAGAACCGGGAAGGAAAACCTCCATCAGGACCAGAACTGTGATGGAAAACCTCCATCAGGACCAGAACCAGGAAGGAAAACCTCCATCAGGACCAGAACTGTGAAGGAAAACCTCCATCAGGACCAGAACCAGGAAGGAAAACCTCCATCAGGACCAGAACCAGGAAGGAAGACCTCCATCAGGACCTGAACCGGGAAGGAAAACCTCCATCAGGACCAGAACCAGGAAGGAAAACCTCCATCAGGACCAGAACCAGGAAGGAAAACCTCCTTTGGTCCAGAACCAGGAAGGAAAACCTCCATCAGGACCAGAACCAGGAAGGAAAACCTCCATCAGGACCAGAACCAGGAAGGAAAACCTCCATCAGGACCAGAACCAGGAAGGAAGACCTCCATCAGGACCAGAACCGGGAAGGAAAACCTCCATCAGGACCAGAACTGTGAAGGAAAACCTCCATCAGGACCAGAACCAGGGGGAAACTTCCATCAGGACCAGAACCAGGAAGAAAAACCTCCATCAGGACCAGAACCAGGAAGGAAAACCTCCATCAGGACCAGAACCGGGAAGGAAAACCTCCATCAGGACCAGAACCAGGAAGGAAAACCTCCATCAGGACCAGAACCGGGAAAGAAAACCTCCATCAGGACAAGAACCCTGAAGGAAAACCTCCATCAGGACCAGAACCAGGAAGGAAAACCTCCATCAGGACCAGAACCAGGAAGGAAAACCTCCATCAGGACCAGAACCAGGAAGGAAAACCTCCATCAGGACCAGAACTGTGAAGGAAAACCTCCATCAGGACCAGAACCAGGAAGGAAAACCTCCATCAGGACCAGAACTGTGAAGGAAAACCTCCATCAGGACCAGAACCAGGGGGAAACTTCCATCAGGACCAGAACCAGGAAGAAAAACCTCCATCAGGACCAGAACCAGGAAGGAAAACCTCCATCAGGACCAGAACCGGGAAGGAAAACCTCCATCAGGACCAGAACCAGGAAGGAAAACCTCCTTCAGGACCAGAACGGGGAAAGAAAACCTCCATCAGGACAAGAACCCTGAAGGAAAACCTCCATCAGGACCAGAACCAGGAAGGAAAACCTCCATCAGGACCAGAACCAGGAAGGAAAACCTCCATCAGGACCAGAACCAGGAAGGAAAACCTCCATCAGGACCAGAACCAGGAAGGAAAACCTCAATCAGGACCAGAACCAGGAAGGAAAACCTCCATCAGGACCAGAACCAGGAAGGAAAACCTCCATCAGGACCAGAACCAGGAAGGAAAACCTCCATCAGGACCAGAACCAGGAAGGAAAACCTCCATCAGGACCAGAACCAGGAAGGAAAACCTCCATCAGGACCAGAACCAGGAAGGAAAACCTCAATCAGGACCAGAACCAGGAAGGAAAACGTCCATCAGGACCAGAACCAGGAAGGAAAACCTCCATCAGGACCAGAACCAGGAAGGAAAACCTCCATCAGGACCAGAACCAGGAAGGAAAACCTCCATCAGGACCAGAACCAGGAAGGAAAACCTCCATCAGGACCAGAGCCAGGAAGGAAGACCTCCATCAGGACCAGAGCCAGGAAGGAAGACCTCCATCAGGACCAGAACCGGGGGGGTTTGGGAGGTGGATCAGAATTAGTCCAAATGATGACATATCATCAACTCACTCCAGGTTAAGGTCCAAATCTGCTCATTGGGACAAATGTCAAATGGATCGGTTCTGGCTTGACTGTTAGGAGGTCAATGGTTTTCCTGATATTGGTTCTGGTTCTGGCTTCCTGGAATAATAAACCTGATCCACAGCAGGAATCCCTCCAGGCCGGTCTGATACAGCCGGGGGCCTCACGGGACTCAAGAAAGAAATACTGGTCCTGGAGACATGGGTTACCGGGTTCTAGATCAGGTTCTGGGTCTGCTGGTCTATTCATGACCTGAATGAGCTGCTGGTTCATTAGGACTCACTGAGCTGGATCAGCTGACGGGTCACATGGTACAGACCGGGCCCAGTAGAACCTGCCTGTGTGAGGACACATCACGGGTCAAGCAGAGGTCACTCAGCTGCCTGGCTCCTTGGTCGCCATGGCAACCACCTCCTATTTTCTTAATCAGATTGGTTCTTATGGGAACACACTGGTGTTTCCCTGGGGAGGGGAGGGAATCATCAGTTCAGTGTGCATTCTGATTGGCCCAGAGACCCCCCCCCCCCCCCATCTTATGCCTGGCCCTCTGAGTGGCCCAGAGACCCTCACATCTTATGCCTGGCCCTCTGATTGGCTCAGAGACCCCCCCCCCCCCCCCCCCCCCCACTAGCTGGATGTGGTGGACTGAGCTGGTCAGGCTCAGAGAAGTGATTCCTGATGGTAGCAACCTTTTCAGTAAAACAGGAAGCCAACATGTCTGCAGTCAGCGTGGCGGGAGGCTGAGCAGCTGCTGGAGAAAGAAGACAGTTAAAGGCCATGAACAGCTGCCGTGTGTTGGGAGCTTTGTGGATCTGCTTCTGATAGAAGTCTATGTTGGCAGCCGTCAGGCTGGATGTGAAGACTGAGAGGTTCTGCTGGGACTCTGACAAGTCAGGGACTTCTTTTCTTTCTGCTGGCCTGAGACCTGCTCTGTGACGTCTCAGTGAGCCATGGACTGGGAGGGTTTAGTCTGGCTGCTTCAGACAGCAGAGGACAGAGTTTGTCCAGAGAGGAGGCCAGAGAGGAGCAGAGTGTTTCTGGAGCCTCATTAACAGACAGGAAGGAGGAGTCTGAGTGGGAAGGGACGCTAGAGGAAACCTGCTCACACAGCTGTGTAGGGGTGACACATCCCAGCTTTCTGTGCTAGGAAACCAGCTTTGGAGCCTCCTGAGTGTCATGAGGAAGGAGGGCTGAGAATGTGACCAGGAGGTGGTCTGACAGGTGCAAGGGGGGACTGGCAGATCAGCTGTGGACCAGTTTCTGATCAGTACCGCTATATGTCCAGAATGTCTGCAGTGATGCTGCAGAGACCTTTACTGCGTGATGAGCAGGTCGCCATGGGATGGAGAGGTAAAGCTTCATGTTTTAGGAACCGAGACACCCGTTCCACGTCGTCGTCCAGCAGAGCGAGGTGTCTGGGTGAATCCTGCATCGACAGAGAGGACTGCATGACGGATCCAGGTCTCAGTCAGGACCAGGACCGAGACGCTTGGAGAATCATCATGAACTCTGTTTTATTTACTGCAGGTCCAGAGATGGAAGGTGACAGAGGACATGGCTAGCGTGCAAGACACGTTTTGCGGATTGTGTTGTCTACAGGAGACGCACTTCACTGTGAACCCAAATAAGACAGTGATGGCTTGGCGGCACATTGTAATAGGGGTTTAGTTGTGGCTGGTTGTGTCTTTGCTTGATGGACTGGTGCAGGTAGAGTTGCATGTTCAGACCCTCTGGGTCTGACTCGTCCAGAAAGAAACCAAGACAGAAACTCTCGACTCGTCCAGACAGAAACCAAGTCAGAAACTCCTGACTCGTCCAGAAAGAAACCAAGACAGAAACTCTCGACTCGTCCAGACAGAAACCAAGATAGAACCTCTTGACTCGTCCAGAAAGAAACCAATACAGAAACTCCCGACTCGTCCGGACAGAAACTCCCGAATCGTCCAGACAGAATCCAAGACAGAAACTCTCGACTCGTCCAGACAGAAACCAAGATAGAACCTCTTGACTCGTCCAGACAGAAACCAAGACAGAAACTCCCGACTCATCCAGACAGAAACAAAGACAGAAACTCCAGACTCGTCCGAAAAGAAACTCCCGACTCGTCCAGACAGAAACCAAGGCATAAACTCCTGACTCGTCCAGACAGAAAACAAGACAGAAACTCCCGACTCGTCCAGACAGAAACAAAGACAGAAACTCCCGACTCGTCCAGACAGAAACCAATACAGAAAGTCGAGACTCGTCCGAAAAGAAACTCCCAACTCGTCCAGACAGAAACCAAGGCAGAAACTCCTGACTCGTCCAGACTGAAACCAAGACAGAAACTCCCGACTCGTCCAGACAGAAACCAATACAGAACCTCCAGACTCGTCCAGACAGAAACAAAGACAGAAACTCCCGACTCGTCCAGACAGAAACCAATACAGAACCTCCAGACTCGTCCACACAGAAACAAAGACAGAAACTATTGACTCGTCCAGAAAGAAACCAAGACAGAAACTCCTGACTCATCCAGACAGAAACCAAGACAGAAACTCCTGACTCATCCAGACAGAATCCAAGACAGAAACTCCCGACTCGTCCGGACAGAAACTCCCGACTCGTCCAGACAGAAACCAAGACAGAAACTCCTGACTCATCCAGACAGAAACCAAGACAGAAACTCCTGACTCATCCAGACAGAATCCAAGACAGAAACTCCCAACTTGTCCAGACAGAAACCAAGACAGAAACTCCCGACTCGTCCGGACAAAAACTCCCGAATCGTCCAGACAGAATCCAAGACAGAAACTCTCGACTCGTCCAGACAGAAACCAAGATAGAACCTCTTGACTCGTCCAGACAGAATCCAAGACAGAAACTCTCGACTCGTCCAGACAGACACCAAGATAGAACCTCTTGACTCGTCCAGACAGAAACCAATACAGAAACTCCAGACTCGTCCGAAAAGAAAGTCCCGACTCGTCCAGACAGAAACTCCCGACTCGTCCAGATAGAAACTCCCGCCTCGTCCAGACAGAAACCAAGGCAGAAACTCCCGACTCGTCCAGACAGAAACAAAGACAGAAACTCCAGACTCGTCCACACAGAAACAAAGACAGAAACTATTGACTCGTCCAGAAAGAAACTCCCGACTCGTCCAGACAAAATCCAAGACAGAAACTCTCGACTCGTCCAGACAGAAACCATTATAGAACCTCTTGACTCGTCCAGACAGAAACCAATACAGAAACTCCCGACTCGTCTGGACAGAAACTCCCGAATCGTCCAGACAGAATCCAAGACAGAAACTCTCGACTCGTCCAGACAGAAACCAAGATAGAACCTCTTGACTCGTCCAGACAGAAACCAATACAGAAACTCCAGACTCGTCCGAAAAGAAACTCCCGACTCGTCCAGATGGAAACTTCCACCTCGTCCAGACAGGAACCAAGACAGAAACTCCCGACTCATCCAGACAGAATCCAAGACAGAAACTCCCAACTTGTCCAGACAGAAACCAAGACAGAAACTCCCGACTAGTCCGGACAGAAACTCCCGACTCGTCCAGACAGAAACTCCCGACTTGTCCTCAAAGAAACTCCCGACTCGTCCAGACAGAAACCAAGAAAGAACCTCCCGACTCGTCCAGACAGAAACCAAGACAAAAACTCCAGACTCGTCCACACAGAAACTCCCTACTAGTCCAGACAGAAACTCCCGACTCGTCCAGATAGAATCCAAGAAAAAAACTTTCGACTCGTTCGGACAGAAACTCCCTACTAGTCCAGACAGAAACCAAGACAGAAACTCCCGACTCGTCCAGAGAGTATCCAAGACAGAAACTCTTGACTTGTCCAGACAGAAATCAAGACAGAAACTCCAGACTCGTCTGGAAAGAAACCAAGACAGAACCTCCCGACTCATCCAGACAGAAACCAATAGAAAAACTCCTGACTCGTCCAGACAGAAAACAATACGGAAACTCCCGACTCGTACAAACAAAAACCAAGACAGAAACTTTTGACTCGACCAGACAGAAAACAAGACAGAACCTCCCGATTCATCCAGACAGAATCCAAGACAGAAGCTCTCGACTCGTCCAGACAGAAACTCCCGCCTCTTTCAGACAGAAACTCCCGACTTGTCCACAAAGAAACTCCAGACTCGTCCAGACAGAAACCAAGACAGAACCTCCCGACTCGTCCAGAAAGAAACTCCCTACTAGTCCAGACAGAAACCAAGACAGAAACTCCCGACTCATCCGGACAGAAACTCCCGACTCGTCCAGACAGAATCCAAGAAAAAAACTCCCGACTCGTCCAGACAGAAACCAAGACAGAAACTCCCTACTAGTCCAGACTGAAACCAAGACAGAAACTCCCGACTCGTCCAGAGAGAATCCAAGGCAAAAACTCTCGACTTGTCCAGACAGAAATCAAGACAGAAACTCCAGACTCGTCTGGACAGAAACCAAGACAAAACCTCCCGACTCATCCAGACAGAAACCAAGACAAAAACTCCTGACTCATACAGACAGAATCCAAGACAGAAACTTTCGACTCGTCCAGACAGAAAACATGACGGAAACTCCTGACTCGTCCGGACTGAAACCAAGGCAGAAACTCCTGACTTTTCCAGAGAGAATCCAAGATAAAAACTCCAGACTCGTCCAGACAGAAACTCCCTACTAGTCCAGACAGAAACTCCCGACTCGTCCAGATAGAATCCAAGAAAAAAACTTTCGACTCGTCCAGACAGAAACTCCCTACTAGTCCAGACAGAAACCAAGACAGAAACTCCCGACTCGTCCAGACAGAATCCAAGACAGAAACTCCCAACTTGTCCAGACAGAAACCAAGACAGAAACTCCCGACTAGTCCGGACAGAAACCCCAGACTCGTCCAGACAGAAACTCCCGACTTGTCCTCAAAGAAACTCCCGACTCGTCCAGACAGAAACCAAGACAAAAACTCCAGACTCGTCCACACAGAAACTCCCTACTAGTCCAGACAGAAACTCCCGACTCGTCCAGATAGAATCCAAGAAAAAAACTTTCGACTCGTTCGGACAGAAACTCCCTACTAGTCCAGACAGAAACCAAGACAGAAACTCCCGACTCGTCCAGAGAGTATCCAAGACAGAAACTCTTGACTTGTCCAGACAGAAATCAAGACAAAAACTCCAGACTCGTCTGGAAAGAAACCAAGACAGAACCTCCCGACTCATCCAGACAGAAACCAATAGAAAAACTCCTGACTCGTCCAGACAGAAAACAATACGGAAACTCCCGACTCGTACAAACAAAAACCAAGACAGAAACTTTTGACTCGACCAGACAGAAAACAAGACAGAACCTCCCGATTCATCCAGACAGAAACCAAGAGAGAAACTCCCGACTCGTCCAGACAGAATCCAAGACAGAAGCTCTCGACTCGTCCAGACAGAAACTCCCGCCTCTTTCAGACAGAAACTCCCGACTTGTCCACAAAGAAACTACCGACTCGTCCAGAAAGAAACTCCCTACTAGTCCAGACAGAAACCAAGACAGAAACTCCCGACTCGTCCAGAAAGAAACTCCCTACTAGTCCAGACAGAAACCAAGACAGAAACTCCCGACTCATCCGGACAGAAACTCCCGACTCGTCCAGACAGAATCCAAGAAAAAAACTCCCGACTCGTCCAGACAGAATCCAAGACAGAAACTCTCGACTCGTCAAGACAGAATCCAGAACAGAAACTCCCGACTCCTCCAGACAGAAACCAAGTCAGAAACTCCCGACTCGTCCAGACAGAAACCAAGACAGAACCTCCCGACTCGTCCAGACAGAAACCAAGAAAGAAACTCCCACCTCGTCCAGACAGAATCCAGAACAGTAACTCCCGACTTGTCCAGACAGAAACTCCCGATTCGTCCACAAAGAAACTCCCGACCCGTCCAGACAGAAACTCCCGTCTCGTCCAGACAGAAACTCCCTACTAGTACAAACAGAAACCACGACAGAAACCACTGACTCATCCGGACAGAAACTCCCGACTCGTCCAGACAAAATCCAAGACAGAAACTCTCGACTCGTCCAGACAGAATCCAAGACAGAAACTCCGGACTCGTCTGGACAGAAACCAAGACAGAACCCCCCGACTCGTCCAGACAGAAACCAAGAGAGAAACTCCCGACTCGTCCAGACAGAAACCAAGACAAAAACTCCAGACTCATCCAGACAGAAACTCCCTACTAGTCCAGACAGAAACTCCCGACTTGTCCAGATAGAATCCAAGAAAAAAACTTTCGACTCGTCCAGACAGAAACTCCCTACTAGTCCAGACTGAAACCAAGACAGAAACTCCCGACTCGTCCAGAGAGAATCCAAGACAGAAACTCTCGACTTGTCCACACAGAAATCAAGACAGAAACTCCAGACTCGTCTGGACAGAAACCAAGACAATACCTCCCGACTCATCCAGACAGAAACCAAGACAAAAACTCCCTACTAGTCCAGACTGAAACCAAGACAGAAACTCCCGACTCGTCCAGAGAGAATCCAAGACAGAAACTCTCGACTTGTCCAGACAGAAATCAAGACAGAAACTCCAGACTCGTCTGGACAGAAACCAATACAAAACCTCCCGACTCATCCAGACAGAAACCATGACAGAAACTCCCGACTCGTCCAGACAGAAACCAAGACAGAACCTCCCGACTCGTCCAGACAGAAACTCCCTACTAGTCCAGACAGAAACTCCCGACTTGTCCAGATAGAATCCCAGAAAAAAACTTTCGACTCGTCCAGACAGAAACTCCCTACTAGTCCAGACTGAAAATCCGGACTCGTCCAGACAGAAACTCCCGACTCATCCAGACAGAAACCAAGACAGAAACTCCCGACTCGTCCAGACAGAAACCAAGACAGAACCTCCCGACTCGTCCAGACAGAAACCAAGAAAGAAACTCCCGACTCGTCCAGACAGAAACCAAAACAGAACCTCCCGACTCGTCCAGACAGAAACCAAGACAAAAACTCCAGACTCATCCAGACAGAAACTCCCTACTAGTCCAGACAGAAACTCCCGACTTGTCCAGATAGAATCCAAGAAAAAAACTTTCGACTCGTCCAGACAGAAACTCCCTACTAGTCCAGACTGAAACCAAGACAGAAACTCCCGACTCGTCCAGAGAGAATCCAAGACAAAAACTCTCGACTTGTCCAGACAGAAATCAAGACAGAAACTCCAGACTCGTCTGGACAGAAACCAAGACAAAACCTCCTGACTCATCCAGACAGAAACCAAGACAAAAACTCCTGACTCGTACAGACAGAATCCAAGACAGAAACTTTCGACTCGTCCAGACAGAAACCATGACGGAAACTCCTGACTCGTCCGGACTGAAACCAAGGCAGAAACTCCTGACTTTTCCAGAGAGAATCCAAGATAAAAACTCCAGACTCGTCCAGACAGAAACTCCCTACTAGTCCAGACAGAAACTCCCGACTCGTCCAGATAGAATCCAAGAAAAAAACTTTCGACTCGTCCAGACAGAAACTCCCTACTAGTCCAGACAGAAACCAAGACAGAAACTCCCGACTCGTCCAGACAGAATCCAAGACAGAAACTCCCAACTTGTCCAGACAGAAACCAAGACAGAAACTCCCGACTAGTCCGGACAGAAACTCCCGACTCGTCCAGACAGAAACTCCCGACTTGTCCTCAAAGAAACTCCCGACTCGTCCAGACAGAAACCAAGAAAGAACCTCCCGACTCGTCCAGACAGAAACCAAGACAAAAACTCCAGACTCGTCCACACAGAAACTCCCTACTAGTCCAGACAGAAACTCCCGACTCGTCCAGATAGAATCCAAGAAAAAAACTTTCGACTCGTTCGGACAGAAACTCCCTACTAGTCCAGACAGAAACCAAGACAGAAACTCCCGACTCGTCCAGAGAGTATCCAAGACAGAAACTCTTGACTTGTCCAGACAGAAATCAAGACAGAAACTCCAGACTCGTCTGGAAAGAAACCAAGACAGAACCTCCCGACTCATCCAGACAGAAACCAATAGAAAAACTCCTGACTCGTCCAGACAGAAAACAATACGGAAACTCCCGACTCGTACAAACAAAAACCAAGACAGAAACTTTTGACTCGACCAGACAGAAAACAAGACAGAACCTCCCGATTCATCCAGACAGAAACCAAGAGAGAAACTCCCGACTCGTCCAGACAGAATCCAAGACAGAAGCTCTCGACTCGTCCAGACAGAAACTCCCGCCTCTTTCAGACAGAAACTCCCGACTTGTCCACAAAGAAACTCCCGACTCGTCCAGAAAGAAACTCCCTACTAGTCCAGACAGAAACCAAGACAGAAACTCCCGACTCGTGCAGAAAGAAACTCCCTACTAGTCCAGACAGAAACCAAGACAGAAACTCCCGACTCATCCGGACAGAAACTCCCGACTCGTCCAGACAGAATCCAAGAAAAAAACTCCCGACTCGTCCAGACAGAATCCAAGACAGAAACTCTCGACTCGTCAAGACAGAATCCAGAACAGAAACTCCGGACTCGTCCAGACAGAAACTCCCTACTAGGCCAGAAAGAAAGCAAGACAGAAACTCCTGACTCATCCAGACAGAAACCAAGAGAGAAACTCCCGCCTCGTCCAGACAGAATCCAGAACAGAAACTCCCGACTTGTCCAAACAGAAACTCCCGACTTGTCCACAAAGAAACTCCCGACTCGTCCAGATAGAAAATCCGGACTCGTCCAGACAGAAACTCCCGACTCGTCCAGACAGAAACCAAGACAGAAACTCCCGACTCGTCCAGACAGAAACCAAGACAGAACCTCCCGACTCGTCCAGACAAAAACCAAGAAAGAAACTCCCACCTCGTCCAGACAGAATCCAGAACAGTAACTCCCGACTTGTCCAGACAGAAACTCCCGATTCGTCCACAAAGAAACTCCCGACCCGTCCAGACAGAAACTCCCGTCTCGTCCAGACAGAAACTCCCTACTAGTCCAAACAGAAACCAAGACAGAAACCACTGACTCATCCGGACAGAAACTCCCGACTCGTCCAGACAAAATCCAAGACAGAAACTCTCGACTCGTCCAGACAGAATCCAAGACAGAAACTCCGGACTCGTCTGGACAGAAACCAAGACAGAACCCCCCGACTCGTCCAGACAGAAACCAAGAGAGAAACTCCCGACTCGTCCAGACAGAAACCAAAACAGAAAATCCCGACTCGTCCAGACAGAAACCAAGACAAAAACTCCAGACTCATCCAGACAGAAACTCCCTACTAGTCCAGACAGAAACTCCCGACTTGTCCAGATAGAATCCAAGAAAAAACTTTCGACTCGTCCAGACAGAAACTCCCTACTAGTCCAGACTGAAACCAAGACAGAAACTCCCGACTCGTCCAGAGAGAATCCAAGACAGAAACTCTCGACTTGTCCAGACAGAAATCAAGACAGAAACTCCAGACTCGTCTGGACAGAAACCAAGACAATACCTCCCGACTCATCCAGACAGAAACCAAGACAAAAACTCCCTACTAGTCCAGACTGAAACCAAGACAGAAACTCCCGACTCGTCCAGAGAGAATCCAAGACAGAAACTCTCGACTTGTCCAGACAGAAATCAAGACAGAAACTCCAGACTCGTCTGGACAGAAACCAATAAAAAACCTCCCGACTCATCCAGACAGAAACCATGACAGAAACTCCCGACTCGTCCAGACAGAAACCAAGACAGAACCTCCCGACTCGTCCAGACAGAAACTCCCTACTAGTCCAGACAGAAACTCCCGACTTGTCCAGATAGAATCCCAGAAAAAGAACTTTCGACTCGTCCAGACAGAAACTCCCCACTAGTCCAGACTGAAAATCCGGACTCGTCCAGACAGAAACTCCCGACTTGTCCAGATAGAATCCCAGAAAAAAACTTTCGACTCGTCCAGACAGAAACTCCCTACTAGTCCAGACTGAAACCAAGACAGAAACTCCCGACACGTCCAGAGAGAATCCAAGACAGAAACTCTCGACTTGTCCAGACAGAAATCAAGACAGAACCTCCCAACTCATCCAGACAGAAACCAAGACAAAAACTCCTGACTCGTCCAGACAGAAAACAATACGGAAACTCCCGACTCGTACAAACAAAAAACAAGACAGAAACTTTTGACTCGTCCAGACAGAAACCATGACAGAAACTCCCGACTCCTTCCGAGAGAAACCAAGAGAGAAACTCCCGACTCGTCAAGACAGAATCCAAGACAGAAACTTTCGACTCGTCCAGACAGAAACCATGACAGAAACTCCCGACTCGTCCGGACTGAAACCAAGGCAGAAACTCCCGACTCGTCCAGACAGAAACTCCCTACTAGTCCAGACAGAAACTCCCGACTTGTCCAGATAGAATCCAAGAAAAAAACTTTCGACTCGTCCAGACAGAAACTCTCTACTAGTCCAGACTGAAACCAAGACAGAAACTCCCGACTCGTCCAGAGAGAATCCCAGACACAACCTCCCGACTCATCCAGACAGAAACCAATACAAAAACTCCTGACTCGTCCAGACAGAAAACAATACGGAAACTCCCGACTCGTACAAACAAAAACCAAGACAGAAACTTTTGACTCGTCCAGACAGAAACCATGACAGAAACTCCCGGCTCCTTCCGAGAGAAACCAAGAGAGAAACTCCCGACTCGTCAAGACAGAATCCAAGACAGAAACTTTCGACTCGTCCAGACAGAAACCATGAAAGAAACTCCCGACTCGTCCGGACTGAAACCAAGGCAGAAACTCCTGACTTGCCCAGAGAGAATCCAAGATAAAAACTCCAGACTCGTCCAGACAGAAACTCCCTACTAGTCCAGACAGAAACCAAGACAGAAACTCCCGACACGTCCAGAGAGAATCCAAGACAGAAACTCTCGACTTGTCCAGACAGAAATCAAGACAGAACCTCCCAACTCATCCAGACAGAAACCAAGACAAAAACTCCTGACTCGTCCAGACAGAAACCAATACGGAAACTCCCGACTCGTACAGACAGAAACCAAGACAGAAACTTTTGACTCGTCCCGAGAGAAAACAAGAGAGAAACTCCCGACCCGTCAAGACAGAATCCAAGACAGAAACTTTCGACTCGTCCAGACAGAAACCATGACAGAAACTCCCGACTCGTCCGGACTGAAACCAAGGCAGAAACTCCTGACTTGTCCAGAGAGAATCCAAGACAAAAACTCCAGACTCGTCCAGACAGAAACTCCCTACTTGTCCAGACAGAAATCAAAACAGAAACTCTAGACTCGTCTGGACAGAAACCAAGACAGAACCTCCCGACTCATCCAGACAGAGACCAAGACAAAAACTCCTGACTCGTCCAGACAGAAACCAATACGGAAACTCCCGACTCGTCCAGACAGAAACCAAGACAAAAACTCCCGACTCGTACAGAAAGAAACCAAGAGAGAAACTCCCGAATCCTCCCGAGAGAAACCAAGAGAGAAACTCCCGACTAGTCCAGACAGAGACTCCCAAATCATCAAGACTGAAAGTCCCGACTCGTCCAGACAGAATCCAGAACAGAAACTCCGGACTCGTCCAGACAGAAACTCCCTACTAGGCCAGACAGAAACCAAGACAGAAACTCCCGACTCATCCAGACAGAAACCAAGACAGAACCTCCCGACTCGTCCAGACAGAATCCAGAACAGAAACTGCCGACTTGTCCAGACAGAAACTCCTGACTTGTCCACAAAGAAACTCCCGACCCGTCCAGACAGAAACTCCCCTCTCGTCCAGACAGAAACTCCCTACTAGTCCAAACAGAAACCAAGACAGAAACTACTGACTCATCCGGACAGAAACTCCCGACTCGTCCAGACAAAATCCAAGACAGAAACTCTCGACTCGTCCAGACAGAATCCGAGACAGAAACTCCGGACTCGTCCAGACAGAAACCAATACGGAAACTCCCAACTCGTCCAGACAGAAACCAATACGAAAACTCCCAACTCGTCCAGACAGAAACCATTGCAGAAACTCCCGACTCATCCAGACAGAATCCAAGACAGGAACTCCCTACTCATCCAGACAGAAACTTCCGACTTTTCCAGACAGAAACTCCCGACTCTTCCAGACAGAAACTTCTGACTTGTCCACAAAGCAAATCCCGACTCGTCCAGACAGAAACCCAGACAGAATCTCCCGACTCGTCCAGACAGAAACTCCCGACTCATCCAGACAGAAACTCCCGACTCGTCCAGACAGAAACTCCCGACTCGTCCAAACAGAAACTCCCGACTCGTCCAGACAGAAACTCCCTACTAGTCCAAGCAGAAACCAAGACAGAAACTCCCAACTCGTCCAGACATAAACTCCCTACTAGTCCAGCAGAAACCAAGACGGAAACTCCCGACTCATCCGGACAGAAACTCCCGACCCGTCCAGAAAGAATCCAAGACAGAAAGTCTCGACTCGTCCAGACAGAAATCAAGACAGAAACTCCGGACTCGTCTGGAGAGAAACCAAGACAGAACCTCCCGATTCGTCCAGACAAAATCCAAGACAGAAACTCTGGACTCGTCCAGACAGAATCCAAGACAAAAACTCCGGACTCGTACAGACAGAAACCAAGAGAGAAACTCCCGACTCCTCCCGAGAGAAACCAAGAGAGAAACTCCCGACTAGTCCAGACAGAGACTCCCAAATCATCAAGACTGAAAGTCCCGACTCGTCCAGACAGAATCCAGAACAGAAACTCCGGACTCGTCCAGACAGAAACCAAGACAGAACCTCCCGACTCGTCCAGACAGAAACCAAGAGAGAAACTCCCGCCTCGTCCAGACAGAATCCAGAACAGAAACTCCCCACTTGTCCAAACATAAACTCCCGACTTGTCCACAAAGAAACTCCCGACTCTTCCAGATAGAAACCAAGACAGAATCTCCCGATTCGTCCAGACAGAGACTCCCGACTCATCCAGACTGAAAATCCGGACTCGTCCAGACACAAACTCCCGACTCGTCCAGACAGAAACCAAGACAGAAACTCCCGACTCGTCCAGACAGAAACCAAGAAATAAACTCCCGACTCGTCCAGACAGAATCCAGAACAGAAACTGCCGACTTGTCCAGACAGAAACTCCCGACTTGTCCACAAAGAAACTCCCGACCCGTCCAGACAGAAACTCCCCTCTCGTCCAGACAGAAACTCCCTACTAGTCCAAACAGAAACCAAGACAGAAACTACTGACTCATCCGGACAGAAACTCCCGACTCGTCCAGACAAAATCCAAGACAGAAACTCTAAACTCGTCCAGACAGAATCCGAGACAGAAACTCCGGACTTGTCCAGACAGAAACCAATACGGAAACTCCCAACTCGTCCAGACAGATACCAATACGGAAACTCCCAACTCGTCCAGACAGAAACCAAGACAGAAACCCCTGACTCATCCGGACAGAAACTCCCGACTCGTCCAGACAGAAACCAAGACAGAAACTCCCGACTTGTCCGGACCGAAACCATTGCAGAAACTCCCGACTCATCCAGACAGAATCCAAGACAGGAACTCCCTACTCATCCAGACAGAAACTTCCGACTTTTCAAGACAGAAACTCCCGACTCGTCCAGACAGAAACTTCTGACTTGTCCACAAAGCAAATCCCGACTCGTCCAGACAGAAACCCAGACAGAATCTCCCGACTCGTCCAGACAGAAACTCCCGACTCATCCAGACAGAAACTCCCGACTTGTCCAAACAGAAACTCCCGACTCGTCCAGACAGAAACTCCCTACTAGTCCAAGCAGAAACCAAGACAGAAACTCCCAACTCGTCCAGACATAAACTCCCTACTAGTCCAGCAGAAACCAAGACGGAAACTCCCGACTCATCCGGACAGAAACTCTCGACTCGTCCAGACAGAATCCGAGACAGAAACTCCGGACTTGTCCAGACAGAAACCAAGACAGAATCTCCCGACTCGTCCAGACAGAATCCAAGACAGAAACTCGCGACACGTACAGACAGAAACCAAGACAGAACCTCCCGACTCGTCCAGACAGAATCCAGACAGAAACTTCCAACTTTTCCAGAAAGAAACCAAGACACAAACTCCCGACTCGTCCAGACAGAAACCAAGACAGAACCTCCCGACTCGTCCAGACAGAAACCAATACGGAAACTCCCGACTCCTCCGGAGAGAAACCAAGAGAGAAAATTTCGACTCGTCCAGACAGAAACTCCCGACTCATCCAGACAGAAACCAAGACAGAACCTCCCGACTCGTCCAGACAGAAACCAAGACAGAACCTCCAGACTCGTCCAGACAGAATCCAGAACAGAAACTCCCGACTTGTCCAAACATAAACTCCCGACTTGTCCACAAGGAAACTCCCGACTCGTCCAGATAGAAACCAAGACAGAATCTACCGATTCGTCCAGACAGAGAGTCCCGACTCATCCAGACTGAAAATCCGGACTCGTCCAGACACAAACTCCCGACTCGTCCAGACAGAAACCAAGACAGAAGCTCCCGACTCGTCCAGACAAAATCCAAGACAGGAACTCTCGACTCGTCCAGACAGAATCCAAGACAGAAACTCCGGACTCGTCCAGACAGAAACCAATACGGAAACTCCCAACTCGTCCAGACAGAAACCAAGACAGACACTCCCGACTCGTCCAGACAGAAACTCCCTACTAGTCCAGACAGAAACCAAGACAGAAACCCCCGACTCATCCGGACAGAAACTCCTGACTCGTCCAGACAGAAACCAAGACAGAAACTCCCGACTTGTTCGGACCGAAACCATTGCAGAAACTCCCGACTCATCCAGACAGAATCCAAGACAGGAACTCCCGACTCGTCCAGACAGAAACCAAGACAGAACCTCCTGACTCGTCCAGACAGAAACTCCCGACTTATCCACAAAGAAACTTCCGACTTTTCCAGACAGAAACTCCCGACTCGTCCAGACAGAAACTCCCGACTTGTCCACAAAGCAACTCCCGACTCGTCCAGACAGAAACCAACACAGAATCTCCTAACTTGTCCAGACAGAATCCAAGACAGAAACTCGCGACTCGTCCAGACAGAATCCAGAACAGAAACTCCGGACTCGTCCAGACAGAAACCAAGACAGAAACTCCCGACTCGTCCAGACAGAAACCAAGACAGAAACTCCCGACTCGTCCAGACAGAATCCAGACAGAAACTTCCGACTTTTCCAGACAAAAAACTCCCGACTCGTCCAGACAGAAACTCCCAACTTGTCCACAAAGCAACTCCCGACTCGTCCAGACAGAAACCAATACAGAATCTCCCAACTCGTCCAGACAGAAACTCCCGACTCATCCAGACAGAAACTCTCGACTCGTCCAGACAGAATCCAGAACAGAAACTCCGGACTCGTCCAGACAGAAACCAAGACAGAAACTCCCGACTCGTCCAGACAGAAACCAAGACAGAAACTGCTGACTCATCCGGACAGAAACTCCCAACTCGTCCAGACAAAATCCAAGACAGAAACTCTCGACTCGTCCAGACAGAATCCAAGACAGAAACGCCGGACTCGTCTGGACAGAAACCAAGACAAAAACTCCCGACTCGTCCAGGCAGAAACCAATATGGAAACTTCCAACTCGTCCAGACAGAAACCAAGACAGAAACTCCCGACTCGTCCAGACAGAAACTCCCTGCTAGTCCAGACAGAAACCAAGACAGAAACCCCCGACTCATCCGGACAGAAACTCCCGACTCGTCCAGAAAGAATCCAAGACAGAAACTCTCGACTCGTCCAGACAGAAATCAAGACAGAAACTCCGGACTTGTCTGGACAGAAACCAAGACAGAACCCCCAGATTTGTCCAGACAGAAACCAATTCAAAAACTCCTGATTCGTCCAGACAGAAACCAAGACAGAAAGTCCCGACTCCTCCGGAGAGAAACCAAGAGAGAAGATCCCGACTAGTCCAGACAGAATCCAAGACAGAAACTCCCGACTCATCCGGAAGAAACTCCCGACTCGTCCAGAAAGAAACCAAGACAGAACCTCCCGACTTGTCCAGAAACAAACCAAGACAAAAACTCCCGACTCGTCCAGACAGAAACCAAGACAGAAACTGCCAACTCGTCCAGACATAAATTCCCTACTAGTCCAGAAAGAATCCAAGACAGAAACTCTCGACTCATCCAGAAAGAAATCAAGACAGAAATTCCGGACTCGTCTGGACAGAAACCAAGACAGAAAGTCCCTACTCCTCCGGAGAGAAACCAAGAGAGAAACTCCCGACTAGTCCAGACAGAATCCAAGACAGAAACTCCCGACTAGTCCGGACAGAAACCCCACGACTCGTCCAGACAGAAACCAAGAGAGAAACTCCCGACTCGTCCAGACAGAATCCAGAATTTAAACTCCCGACTTGTCCAGACTGAAACTCCCGACTTGTCCACAAAGAATCTCCCGACTCGTCCAGACAGAAACTCCCTACTGGTCCAAACAGAAACCAAGACAGAAACTCCCGACTCATCCGGACAGAAACTCCCGACTCGTCCAGAAAGAATCCAAGACAGAAACTCTCGACTTGTCCAGACAGAAACCAAGACAGATGCTCCCGACTAGTGCAGACAGAAATTCCCTACTAGTCCAGACAGAAACCAAGACAGAAACTCCCGACTAGTCCAGACAGAATCTCCCGACTCGTCCAGACAGAAACTGCCGACTTGTCCACAAAGAAACTCCCGACTCGTCCAGACAGAAACTAAGACCGAACATCCCGACTTGTCCAGACAGAAACGAAGACAAAATCTCCCGACTCGTCCAGACAAAAACCAAGACGGAAACTCCCGACTCGTCCAGACAGAAACAAAGACAAAAACTCCCGACTCATCCAGACAGAAACCTAGACAGAACCTTCCGACTCATCCGGATAGAAACTCCTGACTTGTCCAGACATAATCCAAGAAAAAAACTTTCGACTCCTACAGACAGAAACCAAGACAGAAACCCCCGACTCATCCGGACAGAAACTCCCGACTCGTCCAGAAAGAATCCAAGACAGAAACTCTCGACTCGTCCAGACAGAAATCAAGACAGAAATTCCGGACTCGTCTGGACATAAACCAAGACAGAACCCCCAGACTCGTCCAGACAGAAACCAAGACAGAAAGTCCCGACTCCTCCGGAGAGAAACCAAGAGAGAAACTCCCGACTAGTCCGGACAGAAACCCCACGACTCGTCCAGACAAAATCCAAGACAGAAACTCTCGACTCGTCCAGACAGAAACCAAGACAGAAACTCCCAACTTGTCCGGACCGAAACCATTGCAGAAACTCGCGACTCGTCCAGAAAGAATCCAAGACAGGAACTCCCGACTCGTCCAGACAGAAACTTCCGACTTTTCCAGACAGAGACTCTCGACTCGTCCAGACAGAAACCAAGACAGAAACTCCCGACTTGTCCGGACGGAAACCATTGCAGAAACTCCCGACTCGTCCGGACAGAAACCCCCGACTCGTCCAGACAGAATCCAAGACAGAAACTCTCGACTCGTCCAGACAGAAACCAAGACAGAAACTCCCGACTCATCCGGACAGAAACTCCCGACTCGTATAGAAAGAAACCAAGACAGAAACTCTCGACTTGTCCAGAAAGAAATCAAGACAGAAACTCCGGACTCGTCTGGACAGAAACCAAGACAGAACCTCCCGGCTCATCCAGACAGAAACCAAGACAAAAACTCCGGACTCGTCCAGACAGAAACCAATACGGAAACTCCCGACTCGTCTAGAAAGAAACCAAGACAGAACCTCCCAACTAGTCCAGAAAGGAACCAAGACAAAAATTCCACACCCGTCCATACGGATACCAATACGGAAACTCCTGACTCGTTCAGACAGAAACCAAGACAGAAACTCCCGACTCGTCCAGACAGAAACTCCCGACTCGTCCAGACAGAAACCAATACAGAACTTCCCGACTCGTCCAGACAGAAACCAAGACAGAAACTCCCGACTCGTCCAGACAGAAACTCCCGACTCGTCCAGACAGAAACCAAGACAAAACCTCCTGACTCGTCCAGACAGAAACCAATATGGAAACTCCCGACTCCTCCGGAGAGAAACCAAGAGAGAAAATCCCGACTCGTCCAGACAGAAACCAAAACAGAAACTCTCGACTCGTCTAGAAAGAAACCAAGACAGAACCTCCCGACTTGTCCAGAAACAAACCTAGACAAAAACTCCCGACTCGTCCAGACAGAAACCAATACGGATCCTCCCTCCTAGTCCAGACAGAAACTCCCTACTAGTCCAGACAGAAACCAAGACAGAAACTCCCGACTCATCCGGACAGAAACTCTCGACTTGTCCAGACAGAAACCAAGACAGAAGCTCCCGACTAGTCCAGACAGAAACTCCCGACTCATCCGGACAGAAACTCCCGACTTGTCCACAAAGAAACTCCCGACTCGTCCAGACAGAAACTAAGACCGAACATCCCGACTTGTCCAGACAGAAACCAAGACAAAATCTCCCGACTCGTCCAGACAAAAAACCAAGACGGAAACTCCCGACTCATCCAGACAGAAACAAAGACAAAAACTCCCGACTCATCCAGACAGAAACCAAGACAGAAACTCCCGACTCATCCGGACAGAAACTCCCGACTCGTCCAGAGAGAATCCAAGACAGAAACTCTCGACTTGTCCAGACAGAAACCAAGACAGAATCTCCCGACTCCTCCCGAGAGAAACCAAGAGAGAAACTCCCGACTCGTCCGGACAGAAACCCCCGACTCGTCCAGACAGAATCCAAGACAGAAACTTTCGACTCGTCCAGACAGAAACCATAACAGAAACTCCCGACTCGTCCGGACTGAAACCAAGGCAGAAACTCCTGACTTTTCCTGACAGAATCCAAGACAGAAACTCCCGACTCTTCCATACAGAAACTCCCAACTTGTCCACAAAGAAACTCCCGACTCGTCCAGACAGAAACCAGGACAGAATCTCCCGACTCGTCCAGACAGAAACTCCCGATTCATCCAGACAGAAACTCCCGACTCGTCCACAAAGAAACTCCCGACTCGTCCAGACAGAAACCAGGACAGAATCTCCCGACTCGTCCAGACAGAAACTCCCGATTCATCCAGACAGAAACTCCCGACTCGTCCAGACAGAAACTCCCGACTCGTCCAGACAGAAACTACCTACTAGTCCAAACAGAAACCAAGAGAGAAACTCCCGACTCATTCGGACAGAAACTCCCGACTCGTCCAGACAGAAACCAAGATAGAAACTCCCGACTCATACGGACAGAAACTCCCGACTCGTCTAGAAAGAAACCAAGACACAACCTCCCGACTCGTCCAGAAAGAAACCAAGACAAAAACTCCTGACACGTCCAGAAAGAAACCAATACGGAAACTCCCGTCTCGTCCATACAGAAACTGCCGACTTGTCCACATAGAAACTTCCGGCTCGTCCAGACAGAAACTCCCTATTAGTCCAAACAGAAACCAAGACAGAAACTCCCGACTCGTTCGGACAGAAACTCCCGACTCGTCCAGACAGAAACCAAGACAGAAACTTCCGACTCATCCGGACAGAAACTCCCGACTCGTCTAGAAAGAAACCAAGACAGAACCTCCCGACTCGTCCAGAAAGAACCCAAGACAAAAACTCCCGACTCGTCCAGACAGAGACCAATACGGAAACTCCCGACTCGTCCAGACAGAAACTAAGACCGAACATCCCGACTTGTCCAGACAGAAACCAAGACAAAATCTCCCGACTCGTCCAGACAAAAACCAATACGGAAACTCCCGACTCGTCCAGACAGAAACCAGGACAGAATCTCCCGACTCGTCCAGACATAAACTCCCGATTCATCCAGACAGAAACTGCCGACTCGTCCAGACAGAAACTCCCGACTCGTCCAGTCAGAAACTCCCGACTCGTCCAGACAGACACTACCTACTAGTCCAAACAGAAACCAAGAGAGAAACTCCCGACTCATCCGGAGAGAAACTCCCAACTCATCCAGACAGAAACCAAGACAGAAACTCCCGACTCGTCCAGACAGAAACCAATACGGAAACTCCCGACTCGTCTAGAAAGAAACCAAGACACAACCTCCCGACTCGTCCAGAAAGAAACCAAGACAAAAACTCCCTACTCGTCCAGACAGAAACCAATACGGAAACTCCCGACTCGTCCAAACACAAACTCCCTACTTGTCCACATAGAAACTTCCGGCTCGTCCAGACAGAAACTCCCTACTAGTCCAAACAGAAACCAAGACAGAAACTCCCGACTCGTTCGGACAGAAACTCCCGACTCGTCCAGACAAAACCAAGACAAAAACTCCTGACTCGTCCAGACAGAAACCAATACGGAAACTCCTGACTCGTCAAGACAGAAACCAAGACAGACACTCCCGACTCCTCCGGAGAGAAACCAAAACAGAAACCCCCGACTAGTCCAGACAGAATCCAAGACAGAAACTCCCGAATCGTCCGGACTGAAACCAAGACAGAAACTCCCTACACATCCGGACAGAAACTCCCGACTTGTCTAGACAGAATCCAAGACAGAAACTCCCGACTCGTCCGGACAGAAACCAAGACAGAAACTCCCGACTCATCCGGACAGAAACTCCCGACTCGTCCAGACAGAAACCAAGACAAAAACTCCTGACTCGTCCAGACAGCAACCAATACGGAAACTCCTGACTCGTCAAGACAGAAACCAAGACAGACACTCCCGAATCGTCCGGACTGAAACCAAGACAGAAACTCCCTACACATCCGGACAGAAAATCCCGACTTGTCTAGACAGAATCCAAGACAGAATCTCCCGACTCGTCCGGAAGGAAACCCCCAACTCGTCCAGACAGAAACCAAGACAGAAACTCCCGACTTGTCGGGACCGAAACCATTGCAGAAACTCCCGACTCATCCAGACAGAATCCAAGACAGGAACTCCCGACTCATCCAGACAGAAACTTCCGACTCGTCCAGACAGAAACTCCCGACTCGTCCAGACAGAAACTCCCGACCCGTCCAGAAAGAATCCAAGACAGAAATTCTCGACTCGTCCAGACAGAAATCAAGACAGAAACTCCGGACTCGTCTGGACAAAAAACAAGACAGAACCCCCAGACTCGTCAAGAGAGAAAACAAGACAAAACCTCCCGACTCGTCCAGACAGAAACCAATACGAAAACTCCCAACTCGTCCAGACAGAAATCAAGAAAGAAACTCCGGACTCGTCTGGACAGAAAACAAGACAGAACCTCCCGACTTGTCCAGACAGAAACCAAGACAAAACCTCCCGACTCGTCCAGACAGAAACCAATACGGAAACTCCCGACTCCTCCGGAGAGAAACCAAGAGAGAAAATCCCGACTCGTCCAGACAGAAACTCCCGACTCATCCAGACAGAAACCAAGAGAGAAACTCTCGACTCGTCCAGACAGAAACCAAGACAGAAACTCCCGACTTGTCCGGACTGAAACCATTGCAGAAACTCCCGACTCGTCCAGACAGAAACCCCACGACTCGTCCACACAGAATCCAAGACAGAAACTCTCGACTCGTCCAGACAGAAACCAAGACAGAAACTCCCGACTTGTCCGGACCGAAACCATTGCAGAAACTCCCGACTCGTCCAGAAAGAATCCAAGACAGGAACTCCCGACTCGTCCAGACAGAAACTTCTGACTTTTCCAGACAGAGACTCCCGACTCGTCCAGAAAGAAACCCAGACAGAACTTCCCGACTCGTCCAGACAGAAACCAATACGGAACCTTCCGACTCGTCAAGACAGAAACCAAGACAGACACTCCCGACTCCTCCGGAAAGAAACCAAGAGAGAAAATCCCGACTCGTCCATACAGAAACTCCCGAATCATCCAGACAGAAACCAAAACAGAAACTCCCGACTCGTCCGGACAGAAACCCCCGACTCGTCCAGACAGAATTCATGGCAGAAACTCTCGACTTGTCCAGACAGAAACCAAGACAGAAACTCCCGACTGGTCCAGACATAAACTCCCTACTACTCCAGCAGAAACCAAGACAGAAACTCCCGACTCATCCGGACAGAAATTCCCGACTCGTCCAGAAAGAATCCAAGACAGAAACTCTCGACTCGTCCAGAAAGAAATCAACACAGAAACTCCCGACTCGTCCAGACTGAAACTCCGGACTCGTCCAGACAAAAACTCCAGACTCGTCCAGAAATAAACCAAGACAGAACCTCCCGACTTGTCCAGACAGAAACCAAGGGAGAAACTCCGGACTCGTCTGGACAGAAACCAAGGCAAAAACTCCCGACTCTTCCAGACTGAAACTCCGGACTCGTACAGACAAAAACTCCCGACTCGTCCAGAAAGAAACCAAGACAGAAACTCCCGACTCGACCAGACAGAAAACAAGACAGAAACTCCCGACTCGTCCAGACAGAATCCAAGACAGAAACTCCCGACTCTTCCCGACAGAAACTCCCGACTTGTCCACAAAGAAACTCCCGACTCGTCCAGACAGAAACCAAGACAGAATCTCCCGACTCGTCCAGACAGAAACTCTCGACTCATCCAGACAGAAACTCCCGACTCGTCCAAACAGAAACTCCCGACTCGTCCAGACAGAAACGCCCTACTAGTCCAAACAAAAACCAAGACAGAAACTCCCGACTCTTCCGGACAGAAACTCTCGAGTCGTTCAGACAGAATCCAGGACAGAAACTCTCGACTCGTCCAGACAGAATCCAAGACAGAAACTCCCGACTCGTCCAGACATAAACTCTCTACTAGTCCAGCAGAAACCAAGACAGAAACTTCCGACTCATCCGGACAGAAACTCCCGACTCGTCCAGAAAGAATCCAAGACAGAAAGTCTCGACTCGTCCATACAGAAATCAAGACAGAAACTCCGGACTCGTCTGGACAGAAACCAATACGGAAACTCCCGACTCCTCCGGAGAGAAACCAACAGAGAGAATCCCGACTCGTCCAGACAGCAACTCCCGACTCATCCAGACAGAAACCAAAACAGAAACTCCCGACTAGTCCAGAAGGAATCCAAAACGGAAACTCCCGACTCGTCCGGACAGAAACCCCCGACTCGTCCAGACAGAATCCAAGACAGAAACTCTCGACTCGTCCAGACAGAAACCAAGACAGAAACTCCCGACTTGTCCGGACTGAAATCAAGACAGAAACTCCCGACTAGTCCAGAAAGAAACCAAAACAAAAACTCCAGACCCGTCCAGACAGAAACCAATACGGAAACTCCCGACTCGTCCAGACAGAAACCAAGACAGAAACTCCCGACTCGTCCAGACAGAAACTCCCGACTCGTCCAGACAGAAACCCTTCGACTCGTCCAGACAGAATCCAAGACAGAAACTCTCGACTTGTCCAGACAGAAACCAAGACAGACACTCCCGACTTGTCCGAACTGAAATCAAGACAGAAACTCCCGACAAGTCCAGAAGGAATCCAAAACAGAAACTCCCGACTCGTCCGGACAGAAACCCTTCGACTCGTCCAGACAGAATCCAAGACAGAAACTCTCGACTTGTCCAGACAGAAACCAAGACAGAAACTCCCGACTTGTCCGAACTGAAATCAAGACAGAAACTCCCGACTAGTCCAGAAAGAATCCAAGACAGGAACTCCCGACTCGTCCAGACAGAAACTTCCGACTTTTCCAGACAGAGACTCCCGACTCGTCTAGAAAGAAACCAAGACAGAACCTCCCGACTTGTCCAGAAACAAACCAAGACAGAAACTCCTGACTCGTCCAGACAGAAACCAAGACAGAAACTCCCGACTCGTCCAGAAAGAATCCAAGACAGGAACTCCCGACTCGTCCAGACAGAAACTTCCGACTTTTCCAGACAGAGACTCCCGACTCGTCCAGAAAGAAACCCAGACAGAAATTCCCGACTCGTCCAGACAGAAACCAATACGGAAACTCCCGACTCGTCAAGTCAAAAACCAAGACAGACACTCCCGACTTCTCCGGAGAGAAACCAAGTGAGAAAATCCGGACTCGTCCATACAGAAACTCCAGAATCATCCAGACAGAAACCAAAACAGAAACTCCCGACTCGTCCGGACAGAAACCCCCGACTCATCCAGACAGAATTCATGGCAGAAACTCTCGATTTGTCCAGACATAATCTCCCTACTAGTCCAGCAGAAACCAAGACAGAAACTCCCGACTCATCCGGACAGAAACTCCCGACTCGTCCAGAAAGAATCCAAGACAGAATCTCCCGACTCGTCCAGACAGAAACTCTCGACTCATCCAGACAGAAACTCCCGACTCGTCCGGACAGAAACTCCCTACTAGTCCAGCAGAAACCAAGACAGAAACTCCCGACTCGTCCAGAAAGAATCCAAGACAGAAACTCTCGACTCGTCCAGAAAGAAATCAAGACAGAAACTCCGGACTCGTCCAAACAGAAACCAAGAGACAAACTCCCGACTCGTCCAGACTGAAACTCTGGACTCATCCAGACAAAAACTCCAGACTCGTCCAGAAATAAACCAAGACAGAAACTCCCGACTCGACCAGACAGAAAACAAGACAGAACCTCCCGATTCATCCAGACAGAAACCAAGAGAGAAACTCCCGACTCGTCCAGACAGAATCCAAGACAGAAACTCCCGACTCGTCCAGACAGAAACTCCCGACTCGTCCAGACGGAAACCAAGACAGAACCTCCCCACTCGTCCGGACAGAAACATAGACAGAAACTCCCGACTCGTCCAGACAGAAACTCCCTACTAGTCCAAACAGAAACCAAGACAGAAACTCCCGACTCGTCCAGACAGAATCCAAGACAGAAACTCTCGACTCGTCCAGACAGAATCCAAGACAGAAACTCCGGACTCGTCTGGACAGAAACCAAGACAGAACCTCCCAACTCGTCCAGACAGAAACAAAGACAAAAACTCCCGACTTGTCCACACAGGAACCAAGACAGAAACCCCCGACTCATCCGGACAGAAACTCCCGACTCGTCCAGAAAGAATCCAAGACAGAAACTGTCGACTCGTCCAGACAGAAATCGAGACAGAAACTCCGGACTCGCCTGGACAGAAACCAAGACAGAACCTCCCCACTCGTCCAGACAGAAACATAGACAGAAACTCCCGACTCGTCCAGACAGAAACTCCCTACTAGTCCAAACAGAAACCAAGACAGAAACTCCCGACTCATCCGGACAGAAACTCCCGACTCGTCCAGACAGAATCCAAGACAGAAACTCTCGACTCGTCCAGACAGAATCCAAGACAGAAACTCCGGACTCGTCTGGACAGAAACCAAGACAGAACCTCCCAACTCGTCCAGACAGAAACAAAGACAAAAACTCCCGACTCGTCCACACAGAAACCAAGACAAAATCTCCCGACTCATCCGGACAGAAACTCCCGGACTCGTCCAGAAAGAAACCAAGACAGAAGCTCCTGACTCGTCCAGACAGAAACTCCCTACTAGTCCAGACAGAAACCAAGACAGAAACCCCCGACTCATCCGGAATGAAACTCCCGACTCGTCCAGACAGAATCCAAGACAGAAACTCTCGACTTGTCCAGACAGAAACCAAGACAGACACTCCCGACTTGTCCGAACTGAAATCAAGACAGAAACTCCCGACAAGTCCAGAAGGAATCCAAAACAGAAACTCCCGACTCGTCCGGACAGAAACCCTTCGACTCGTCCAGACAGAATCCAAGACAGAAACTCTCGACTTGTCCAGACAGAAACCAAGACAGAAACTCCCGACTTGTCCGAACTGAAATCAAGACAGAAACTCCCGACTAGTCCAGAAAGAATCCAAGACAGGAACTCCCGACTCGTCCAGACAGAAACTTCCGACTTTTCCAGACAGAGACTCCCGACTCGTCTAGAAAGAAACCAAGACAGAACCTCCCTACTTGTCCAGAAACAAATCAAGACAGAAACTCCTGACTCGTCCAGACAGAAACCAAGACAGAAACTCCCGACTCGTCCAGAAAGAATCCAAGACAGGAACTCCCGACTCGTCCAGACAGAAACTTCCGACTTTTCCAGACAGAGACTCCCGACTCGTCCAGAAAGAAACCCAGACAGAAATTCCCGACTCGTCCAGACAGAAACCAATACGGAAACTCCCGACTCGTCAAGTCAAAAACCAAGACAGACACTCCCGACTTCTCCGGAGAGAAACCAAGTGAGAAAATCCGGACTCGTCCATACAGAAACTCCCGAATCATCCAGACAGAAACCAAAACAGAAACTCCCGACTCGTCCGGACAGAAACCCCCGACTCATCCAGACAGAATTCATGGCAGAAACTCTCGATTTGTCCAGACATAATCTCCCTACTAGTCCAGCAGAAACCAAGACAGAAACTCCCGACTCATCCGGACAGAAACTCCCGACTCGTCCAGAAAGAATCCAAGACAGAATCTCCCGACTCGTCCAGACAGAAACTCCCGACTCATCCAGACAGAAACTCCCGACTCGTCCGGACAGAAACTCCCTACTAGTCCAGCAGAAACCAAGACAGAAACTCCCGACTCGTCCAGAAAGAATCCAAGACAGAAACTCTCGACTCGTCCAGAAAGAAATCAAGACAGAAACTCCGGACTCGTCCAAACAGAAACCAAGAGACAAACTCCCGACTCGTCCAGACTGAAACTCTGGACTCATCCAGACAAAAACTCCAGACTCGTCCAGAAATAAACCAAGACAGAAACTCCCGACTCGACCAGACAGAAAACAAGACAGAACCTCCCGATTCATCCAGACAGAAACTCCCGACTCGTCCAGACGGAAACCAAGACAGAACCTCCCCACTCGTCCGGACAGAAACATAGACAGAAACTCCCGACTCGTCCAGACAGAAACTCCCTACTAGTCCAAACAGAAACCAAGACAGAAACTCCCGACTCGTCCAGACAGAATCCAAGACAGAAACTCTCGACTCGTCCAGACAGAATCCAAGACAGAAACTCCGGACTCGTCTGGACAGAAACCAAGACAGAACCTCCCAACTCGTCCAGACAGAAACAAAGACAAAAACTCCCGACTTGTCCACACAGGAACCAAGACAGAAACCCCCGACTCATCCGGACAGAAACTCCCGACTCGTCCAGAAAGAATCCAAGACAGAAACTGTCGACTCGTCCAGACAGAAATCGAGACAGAAACTCCGGACTCGCCTGGACAGAAACCAAGACAGAACCTCCCCACTCGTCCAGACAGAAACATAGACAGAAACTCCCGACTCGTCCAGACAGAAACTCCCTACTAGTCCAAACAGAAACCAAGACAGAAACTCCCGACTCATCCGGACAGAAACTCCCGACTCGTCCAGACAGAATCCAAGACAGAAACTCTCGACTCGTCCAGACAGAATCCAAGACAGAAACTCCGGACTCGTCTGGACAGAAACCAAGACAGAACCTCCCAACTCGTCCAGACAGAAACAAAGACAAAAACTCCCGACTCGTCCACACAGAAACCAAGACAAAATCTCCCGACTCATCCGGACAGAAACTCCCGGACTCGTCCAGAAAGAAACCAAGACAGAAGCTCCTGACTCGTCCAGACAGAAACTCCCTACTAGTCCAGACAGAAACCAAGACAGAAACCCCCGACTCATCCGGAATGAAACTCCCGACTCGTCCAGAAAGAATCCAATACAGAAACTCTCGACTTGTCCAGACAGAAACTTCCGACTTTTCCAGACAGAGACTCCCGACTCGTCCAGACAGAAACCCAGACAGAACTTCCCGACTCGTCCAGACAGAAACAAAGAGAGAAACTCCCCACTCGTCCAGACAGAATCCAAGACAGAAACTCCCGACTCGTCCAACAGAAACCAATACAGAAATTCCCGACTCGTCCAGACAGAAACCAAGACAGAAACTCCCGACTGGTCCAACAGAAACCAATACGGAAACTCCCGACTCGTCCAGACAGAACCCAAGACAGAAACTGCCAACTCGTCCAGACATAAATTCCCTACTAGTCCAGAAAGAATCCAAGACAGAAACTCTCGACTCATCCAGAAAGAAATCAAGACAGAAACTCCAGACTCGTCTGGACAGAAACCAATACGGAAACTCCCGACTCGTCAAGACAGAAACCAAGACAGACACTCCCGACTCCTCCGGAGAGAAACCAAGAGAGAAAATCTCGACTCGTCCAGACATAAACTCACTACTAGTCCAGCAGAAACCAAGATTGAAACTCCCGACTCATCCGGACAGAAACCAAAACAGAAACTCCCGACTCGTCCGGACGGAAACCCCTGACTCGTCCAGACAGAATTCAAGACAGAAACTCTCGACTCGTCCAGACAGAAACTAAGACAGAAACTCCCGACTCGTCCAGACAGAAACCAAGACAGAACCTCACGACTCGTCCAGAACAAACCAAGACAAAAACTCCTGACTCGTCCAGACAGAAACCAATACGGAACCTCCCGACTCATCCAGAAAGAAACCAAGACAAAAACTCCCGACTCGTCCAGACAGAAACCAAGACAGAAACTCCGGACTCATCCAGAAAGAATCTAAGACAGAAACTTCCGACTTTTCCAGACAGAGACTCCCGACTCGTCCAGACAGAAACCAAGACAGAAACTCCCGAATCGTCCAACAGAAACCAATACGGAAACTCCCGACTCGTCCAGACAGAAACTCCCCACTCGTCCGGACAGAAACATAGACAGAAACTCCCGACTCGTCCAGACAGAAACTCCCTACTAGTCCAAACAGAAACCAAGACAGAAACTCCCGACTCATCCGGACAGAAACTCCCGACTCGTCCAGACAGAATCCAAGACAGAAACTCTCGACTCGTCCAGACAGAATCCAAGACAGAAACTCCGGACTCGTCTGGACAGAAACCAAGACAGAACCTCCCAACTCGTCCAGACAGAAACAAAGACAAAAACTCCCGACTTGTCCACACAGGAACCAAGACAGAAACCCCCGACTCATCCGGACAGAAACTCGCGACTCGTCCAGAAAGAATCCAAGACAGAAACTGTCGACTCGTCCAGACAGAAATCGAGACAGAAACTCCGGACTCGTCTGGACAGAAACCAAGACAGAACCCCCCGACTCGTCCACACAGAAACCAAGACAAAATCTCCCGACTCATCCGGACAGAAACTCCCGGACTCGTCCAGAAAGAAACCAAGACAGAAGCTCCTGACTCGTCCAGACAGAAACTCCCTACTAGTCCAGACAGAAACCAAGACAGAAACCCCCGACTCATCCGGAAAGAAACTCCCGACTCGTCCAGAAAGAATCCAAGACAAACTCTCGACTCGTCCAGACAGAAACTTCCGACTTTTCCAGACAGAGACTCCCGACTCGTCCAGACAGAAACCCAGACAGAACTTCCCGACTCGTCCAGACAGAAACAAAGAGAGAAACTCCCGACTCGTCCAACAGAAACCAATACGGAAATTCCCGACTCGTCCAGACAGAATCCAAGACAGAAACTCCCGACTCGTCCAACAGAAACCAAGACAGAAACTCCCGACTCATCCGGACAGAAACTCCCGACTCGTCCAGACAGAATCCAAGACAGAAACTCCCGACTCGTCCAACAGAAACCAATACGGAAATTCCCGACTCGTCCAGACAGAAACCAAGACAGAAACTCCCGACTCGTCCAACAGAAACCAATACGGAAACTCCCGACCCGTCCAGACAGAAACTCCCTAATAGTCCAGACAGAAACCAAGACAGAAACTCCCGACTCGTCCAGACGGAAACCAAGACAGAATCTCCCCACTCGTCCGGACAGAAACACAGACAGAAACTCCCGACTCGTCCAGACAGAAACTCCCTACTAGTCCAAACAGAAACCAAGACAGAAACTACCGACTCATCCGGACAGAAACTCCCGACTCGTCCAGACAGAATCCAAGACAGAAACTCTCGACTCGTTCAGACAGAATCCAAGACAGAAACTCCGGACTCGTCTGGAAAGAAACCAAGACAGAACCTCCCAACTCGTCCAGACAGAAACAAAGACAAAAACTCCCGACTTGTCCAGACAGAAACCAATACGGAAACTCCCGACTCGTCCAGACAGAAACTCCCTACTAGTCCAGACAGAAACCAAGACAGAAACCCCCGACTCATCTGGACAGAAACTCTCGACTCGTCCAGACAGAAATCGAGACAGAAACTCTGGACTCGTCTGGACAGAAACCAAGAGAGAACCCCCCGACTCGTCCAGACAGAAATCAAGACAAAATCTCCCGACTCATCCGAACAGAAACTCCCGGACTCGTCCAGAAAGAAACTAAGACAGAAGCTCCTTACTCGTCCAGACAGAAACTCCCTACTAGTCCAGACAGAAACCAAGACAGAAACCCCCGACTCATCCGGACAGAAATTCCCGACTCGTCCAGAAAGAATCCAAGACAGAAATTCCGGCCTCGTTTGGACAGAAACCAAGACAGAACCCCCCGACTCGTCCAGACAGAAACCAAGACAAAAACTCCCAACTTGTCCGGACCGAAACCATTGCAGAAACTCCGACTCGTCCAGACAGAAAGCCAGACAGAACTTCCCGACTCGTCCAGACAGAAACAAAGAGAGAAACTCCCGACTCGTCCAGACAGAATCCAAGACAGAAACTCCCGACTCGTCCAACAGAAACCAATACGGAATCTCCCGACTCGTCCAGACAGAATCCAAGACAGAAACTCCCGACTCGTCCAACAGAAACCAAGACAGAAACTCCCGACTCATTCGGACACAAACTCCCGACTCGTCCAGACAGAAACCAAGACAGAAACTCTCGACGCATCCGGACACAAACTCCCAACTCGCCCAGACAGAAACCAAGACAGAAACTCCCGACTCATCCGGACACAAACTCCCGACTCGTCCAGACTGAAACTCCGAACTTGTCCAGACACAAACTCCCGACTCGTCCAGACTGAAACTCCGGACTTGTCCAGACACAAACTCCCGACTCGTCAAAGAAGAAACCAAGACAGAAACTCCCGACTCGACCAGACAGAAACTCCCTACTACTCCAAACAGAAACCAAGACAGAAACTACCGACTCATCCGGACAGAAACTCCCGACCCGTCCAGACAGAATCCAAGACAGAAACTCTGGACTCGTCTGGACAGAAACCAAGACAGAACCTCCCAACTCGTCCAGACAGAAACAAAGACAAAAACTCTCGACTCGTCCAGACAGAAACCAATACGGAAACTCCCAACTCGTCCAGACAGAAACTCCCTACTAGTCCAGACAGAAACCAAGACAGAACCCCCCGACTCGTCCAGACAGATACCAAGACAAAATCTCCCGACTCATCCGGACAGAAACTCCCGACTCGTCCAGAAAGCATCCAAGACAGAAACTCTCGACTCGTCCAGAAAGAAATCAAGACAGAAACTCCCGACTCGTCCAGACAGAAACCAAGACAAAAACTCCTGACTCCTCCGGAGAGAAACCAAGAGAGAAACTACCGACTCGTCCATACAGAATCCAGAACAGAATCTCCCGACTCGTCCAGACAGAAACTCCCGACACGTCCAGACAGAAACTCCCTACTAGTCCAAACAGAAACCAAGACAGAAACTACCGACTCATCCGGACAGAAACTCCCGACTCGTCCAGACAGAATCCAAGACAGAAACTCTCGACTCGTCCAGACAGAATCCAAGACAGAAACTCCGGACTCGTCTGGACAGGAACCAAGACAGAACCTCCCAACTCGTCCAGACAGAAACCAAGACAGAAACTCCCGACTCATCCAGACAGAAACCAAGACAGAACCTCCCGACTCGTCCAGACAGAAACCAAGACAAAATCTCCCGACTCATCCGGACAGAAGCTCCCGACTCGTCCAGAAAGAATCCAAGACAGAAACTGTCGACTCGTCCAGAAAGAAATCAAGACAGAAACTCCGGACTCGTCTGGACAGATACCAAGACAGAAACTCCCGACTCGTCCAGACAGAAACTCCCGACTCATCCAGACAGAAACCAAAACAGAAACTCCCGACTCGTCCGGACAGAAACACCCGACTCGTCCAGAAAGAAACCAAGGCACAAACTCCTGACTCATCCAGACAGAATCCAAGACAGAAACTCCCGACTCCTGCGGAGAGAAACCAAGTGAAAAACTCCCGACTCGTCCATACAGAAATACCCGACTCAACAAGACAGAAACCAAAACAGAAACTCCCGACTTGTCAAGATAGAAACTTCCGACTTTTCCAGACAGAAACTACCGACTCATCCGGACAGAAACTCCCGATTCGTCCAGACAGAAACCAAGACAAAAACTCCCGACTAGTCCAGACATAAACTCCCTACTACTCCAGCAGAAACCAAGACAGAAACTCCCGACACATCCGGACAGAAACTCCCGACTCGTCCAGAAAGAATCCAAGACAGAAACTCTCGACTCGTCTAGAAAGAAATCAAGACAGAAACTCCGGACTCGTCTGGACAGAAACCAAGGCAGAAACTCCCGACTCTTCCAGACAGAAACCAAGAGAGAAACTCCCGACTCGTCCAGACAAAAACTCCCGACTCGTCCAGAAAGAATCCAAGACAGAAACTCCCGATTCGACCAGACAGAAAACAAGACAGAACCTCCCGACTCGTCCAGACAGAAACCAAGAGAGAAACTCCCGACTCGTCCAGACAGAATCCAAGACAGAAATTCCCGACTCGTCCAGACAGAAACTCCCGACTTCTCCACAAAGAAACTCCCGACTCGTCCAGACAGAAACCAAGACAGAATCTCCCGACTCGTCCAGACAGAAACTCCCTACTCATCCAGACAGAAACTCCCGACTCGTCCAAACAGAAACTCCCGACTCGTCCAGACAGAAACTCCCTACTAGTCCAAACAGAATCCAAGACAGAAACTCCCGACTCGTCCGGACAGAAACTCCTGACTCGTACAGACAAAATCCAAGATAGAAACCCCCGACGAGTCCAGACAGAATCCAAGACAGAAACTCTTGACTCGTCCAGACAGAAACTCACGACTTTTCCAGACAGAGACTCCCGACTCATCCTGACAGAATCTCCCGGCTTGTCCAGACAGAAACTCACGACTAGTCCAGACAGAAACTCCCGACTCGTCTGGACAGAAACCAAGACAGAATCTCCCAACTCGTCCAGACAGAAACTCCCGACTCGTCCAGACAGAAACCAAGACAGAATCTCCCAACTCGTCCAGACAGAAACTCCCGACTTATCCAGACAGAAACTCCCGACTCGTCCAGACAGAAACTCCCGACTCGTCCAGATAGAATCCAAGACAGAAACTCTCGACTATTCCAGACAGAAATCAAGACAGAAACTCCGGACTCGTCTGGACAGAAACCAAGACAGAACGTCGGACTAGTCCACAGAGAATACAAGACACAAACTCTCGACTTGTCCAGACAGAAATGAAGGCAGACACTCCGGACTCCTCCGGACAGAAACCAAGAGAGAAACTCCCGAGTAGTCCACACAGGATCCAACACAGAAACTCCCGACTAGTCCGGACAGAAACCCCACGACTCGTCCAAACAGAAATCAAGACAGAAACTCCGGACTCGTCCAAACAGAAACCAAGGCAGAAACTCCCGACTTGTCCAGACAGAAACCAAGAGAGAAACTCCCGACTCGTCCAGACTGAAACTCCAGACTCGTCCAGACAGAAACTCCCGACTCGTCCAAACAGAAACTCCCGACTCGTCCAGACAGAAACTCCCTACTAGTCCAAACAGAAACCAAGACAGAAACTCCCGACTCTTCCGGACAGAAACTCCCGAGTCGTTCAGACAGAATCCAAGACAGAAACTCCGGACTCGTCTGGATAGAAACCAAGACAGAACCTCCCGACTCGTCCAGACAGAAACAAAGACAAAAACTCCCGACTCGTCCAGACAGAATCCAAGACAGAAACTCTCGACTCGTCCAGACAGAATCCAAGACAGAAACTCCGGACTCGTCTGGACAGGAACCAAGACAGAACCTCCCAACTCGTCCAGACAGAAACCAAGACAGAAACTCCCGACTCATCCAGACAGAAACCAAGACAGAACCTCCCGACTCGTCCAGACAGAAACCAAGACAAAATCTCCCGACTCATCCGGACAGAAGCTCCCGACTCGTCCAGAAAGAATCCAAGACAGAAACTGTCGACTCGTCCAGAAAGAAATCAAGACAGAAACTCCGGACTCGTCTGGACAGATACCAAGACAGAAACTCCCGACTCGTCCAGACAGAAACTCCCGACTCATCCAGACAGAAACCAAAACAGAAACTCCCGACTCGTCCGGACAGAAACACCCGACTCGTCCAGAAAGAAACCAAGGCACAAACTCCTGACTCATCCAGACAGAATCCAAGACAGAAACTCCCGACTCCTGCGGAGAGAAACCAAGTGAAAAACTCCCGACTCGTCCATACAGAAATACCCGACTCAACAAGACAGAAACCAAAACAGAAACTCCCGACTTGTCAAGATAGAAACTTCCGACTTTTCCAGACAGAAACTACCGACTCATCCGGACAGAAACTCCCGATTCGTCCAGACAGAAACCAAGACAAAAACTCCCGACTAGTCCAGACATAAACTCCCTACTACTCCAGCAGAAACCAAGACAGAAACTCCCGACACATCCGGAGAGAAACTCCCGACTCGTCCAGAAAGAATCCAAGACAGAAACTCTCGACTCGTCTAGAAAGAAATCAAGACAGAAACTCCGGACTCGTCTGGACAGAAACCAAGGCAGAAACTCCCGACTCTTCCAGACAGAAACCAAGAGAGAAACTCCCGACTCGTCCAGACAAAAACTCCCGACTCGTCCAGAAAGAATCCAAGACAGAAACTCCCGATTCGACCAGACAGAAAACAAGACAGAACCTCCCGACTCGTCCAGACAGAAACCAAGAGAGAAACTCCCGACTCGTCCAGACAGAATCCAAGACAGAAATTCCCGACTCGTCCAGACAGAAACTCCCGACTTCTCCACAAAGAAACTCCCGACTCGTCCAGACAGAAACCAAGACAGAATCTCCCGACTCGTCCAGACAGAAACTCCCTACTCATCCAGACAGAAACTCCCGACTCGTCCAAACAGAAACTCCCGACTCGTCCAGACAGAAACTCCCTACTAGTCCAAACAGAATCCAAGACAGAAACTCCCGACTCGTCCGGACAGAAACTCCTGACTCGTACAGACAAAATCCAAGATAGAAACCCCCGACGAGTCCAGACAGAATCCAAGACAGAAACTCTTGACTCGTCCAGACAGAAACTCACGACTTTTCCAGACAGAGACTCCCGACTCATCCTGACAGAATCTCCCGGCTTGTCCAGACAGAAACTCACGACTAGTCCAGACAGAAACTCCCGACTCGTCTGGACAGAAACCAAGACAGAATCTCCCAACTCGTCCAGACAGAAACTCCCGACTCGTCCAGACAGAAACCAAGACAGAATCTCCCAACTCGTCCAGACAGAAACTCCCGACTTATCCAGACAGAAACTCCCGACTCGTCCAGACAGAAACTCCCGACTCGTCCAGATAGAATCCAAGACAGAAACTCTCGACTATTCCAGACAGAAATCAAGACAGAAACTCCGGACTCGTCTGGACAGAAACCAAGACAGAACGTCGGACTAGTCCACAGAGAATACAAGACACAAACTCTCGACTTGTCCAGACAGAAATGAAGGCAGACACTCCGGACTCCTCCGGACAGAAACCAAGAGAGAAACTCCCGAGTAGTCCACACAGGATCCAACACAGAAACTCCCGACTAGTCCGGACAGAAACCCCACGACTCGTCCAAACAGAAATCAAGACAGAAACTCCGGACTCGTCCAAACAGAAACCAAGGCAGAAACTCCCGACTTGTCCAGACAGAAACCAAGAGAGAAACTCCCGACTCGTCCAGACTGAAACTCCAGACTCGTCCAGACAGAAACTCCCGACTCGTCCAAACAGAAACTCCCGACTCGTCCAGACAGAAACTCCCTACTAGTCCAAACAGAAACCAAGACAGAAACTCCCGACTCTTCCGGACAGAAACTCCCGAGTCGTTCAGACAGAATCCAAGACAGAAACTCCGGACTCGTCTGGATAGAAACCAAGACAGAACCTCCCGACTCGTCCAGACAGAAACAAAGACAAAAACTCCCGACTCGTCCAGACAGAAACCAATACGGAAACTCCCGACTTGTCCAGACATAACCCAAGACAGAAACTCCCAACTCGTCCAGACATAAACTCCCTACTAGTCCAGCAGAAACCAAGACAGAAACTCCCGACTCATCCGGACAGAAACTCCCGACTCGTCCAGAAAGAATCCAAGACAGAAAGTCTCGACTCGTCCAGACAGAAATCAAGACAGAAACTCCGGACTCGTCTGGACAGAAACCAAGACAGAACTTCCCGACTCGTCCAGACAGAAACCAAGACAAAACCTCCTGACTCGTCCAGACAGAAACCAATACGGAAACTCCCGACTCCTCCGTAGAGAAACCAAGAGAGAAAATCCCGACTGGTCCAGACAGAAACTCCTGACTCATCCAGACAGAAACCAAAACAGAAACTCCCAACTAGTCCAGAAGAAATCCAAGACAGAAACCCCCGACTCGTCCAGACAGAATCCAAGACATAAACTCTCGACTCGTCCAGCAGAAACCAAGACAGAAACTCCCGACTCGTCTGGACAGAAACCCCCGACTCGTCCAGACAGAATCCAAGACATAAACTCTCGACTCGTCCAGACAGAAACCAAGACAGAAACTCCCGACTCGTCCAGACTGAAACCAAGACAGAAACTCCTGACTCGTCTAGAAAGAAACCAAGACAGAAACTCCCTACTAGTCCTGACAGAAACCAAGACAGAACCTCCCGACTCATCCGGACAGAAACTCCCGACTCGTCTAGAAAGAAACCAAGACAGAACCTCCCGACTCGTCCATAAAGAAACCAAGACAGAAACTCCTGACTCGTACAGACAAAATCCAAGATAGAAACCCCCGACGAGTCCAGACAGAATCCAAGACAGAAACTCCTGATTCGTCCAGACAGAAACCCCACGACTCATCCAGACAGAAATCAAGACAGAAACTCCCGACTCATCCAGACAGAAACCAAGACAAAAACTCCTGACTCGTCCAGACAGAGACCAATACGGAACCTCCCGACTCGTCAAGACAGAAACCAAGACAGAAACTCCCGAGTCATGTGGACAGATACTCCTGTCTCGTCCAGACAGAATCCAAGAAAAAAACTTTCGACTCGTCCAGACAGAAACCAAGACAGAAATTCCCGACTCATCCGGAAAGAAACTACCGACTCGTCCACAGAGAATCCAAGACACAAACTCTCGACTTGTCCAGACAGAAATCAAGGCAGACACTCCGGACTCGTCTGAACAGAAACCAAGACAAAACCTCCCGACTAATCCAGACAGAAACCAAGACAAAAACTCCTGACTCGTCCAGACAGAAACCAATACGAAAACTCCCGACTCGTACAGACAGAAACCAAGACAGAAACTCCCAACTCCTCCCGAGAGAAACCAAAAGAGAAACTCCCGACTAGTCCAGACAGAATCCAAGACAGAAACTCCCGACTCGTCCGGACAGAAACCCCTGACTCGTCCAGACAGAATCCAAGACAGAAACTGTCGACTCGTCCAGACAGAAACCATAACAGAAACTCCCGACTCGTCCAGAAAGAATCCAAGACAGAAACTCCCGACTCCTCCCGAGAGAAACCAAAAGAGAAACTCCCGACTAGTCCAGACAGAATCCAAGACAGAAACTCCCGACTCGTCCGAACAGAAACACCTGACTCGTCCAGACAGAATCCAAGACAGAAACTGTCGACTCGTCCGGACTGAAACCAAGGCAGAAACTCCCGACTTGTCCAGACAGAATCCAAGACAGAAACTCCCGACTCGTCCAGACAGAAACTCCTGACTTTTCCAGACAGAGACTCCCAAATCATCAAGACTGAAACTCCAGACTCGTCCAGACAGAAACTCCCTACTCTTTCAGACAGAGACTCCCAACTTGTCCACAAAGAAACTCCTGACTCGTCCACACAGAAACCAAGACAGAACCTCCCGACTCGTCCAGACAGAATCCAAGACAGAAACTGTCGACTCGTCCAGACAGAAACTCCCAACTTGTCCAGACAGAAACCAAGACAGAAACTCCTTACTCATCCGGACAGAAACTCCCGACTCGTCCAGACAGAAAGCAAGATAGATACTCCCGACTCGTCCAGACAGAAAGCAAGATAGATACTCCCGACTCTTCCAGACAGAAAGCAAGATAGATACTCCCGACTCATCCAGACAGAAAGCAAGATAGATACTCCCGACTCGTCCAGACAGAAAGCAAGACAGAAACTCCCGTCTCATCCAGACTGAAACTCCGGACAAACAGTCAGCCTTGCTACCACTATGCTTAAAATCAGTGCTTGTTCTGAAATAAAGACCCTTCCAGGACCAAGTTACATTTCAGGGTCCTGGAAGGATCTCCAGGACAGCTGAACTTTCAGATAATACCTACCTCTCTAATAGGTTATTGGTTGGAGCTCCCAGGGAGAAGGCGGAGCCTAATGTCCCAGCCAATCGGACAGGAGGAGTCCATAGCTGCCCGATCACGCCTGACCAATCAGATTGCAGGAGGATGGCGCTCATTCATCCAGGTGAGTCACAAGCGAAGTACCTGTTTTAGGGAGTTCTAGATTTTCTGGTTTCCTTCAAATTTTATTTCTAAAACACTTTTCATGCTACCGGTAAACAGAGTGCTTTTGGTAGTAAACCATTTTCTGCTAAAGCCTTCACACAAGTATTAATGTAAAACTACACACCATATAATCTCCACCACATCGTGGCCTACCCATATTTTCAGTTCTCACTTTAGGAACAATAAAGAGGCCAGTACCAGTGGACCTCAGGGTCTACATGGGCTCATAATTTAAAAGTAGATCTGATAAACAAGAAGACCCAAAACCATTAAGACATTTATAAACAACCAAAAAAAATCTTAAAATCAACCGTGGCACCCTCCAGGAGCAAATGCAGGGATCTTAAACCTGGTGTAATGTCTTCCCGTCCTCCGGTCCTCATCAGAACTTGTGACGCTGAAAAAATGCTCTTTTTGAGAAGACCAGACCAGACCAGAGAGCAGAGCATCACAGTAATCTAATCTACTGGAAAGAAAAGCATGCATTAAGACTCCAGCGATAGATTATGAAATCCTGTTTCTGTGACATTGCTAATGTGTGGAATAAAATCTAGCTCAGAGTGGAAAAGAACACCCAGATTTCTCACTGAGAAAGATTAAAATGCATTTATTTGGATAAAATGATCTCTCTCTTGACCTCAGGACCAACAATTAAAACTTCAGGTTTATCCTGGTGAAAAAGGTTTTCTGTCATATATGACTATGAAATACAGTTTAAAAGGACATTAAGTGGTTCTAAGTCATCAGGAGACACGGCGATGTAAAGCAGCGTATCATCAGCATAGCTGTGGACATCAACACTGTGTCTCTTGAAGACGTCCCCCAGAGGAAACATCTACATATTAAAAAGTACTGAGTCCAAAACTGATCCTAAAACCAGACTGATATCTTTCAAAAATAAAAAGTCATTTATAATGTTTGAATCTAGACAACTCTCGCCGGAGTTCTGCAGGAAGCAGCTAAAACACCTGCCATTTCTGTTAAAAGCTGCGTGGGACTGGGGTCTAGTTTTCCTTACGGTTGCCTGAAAAGTTCATTTAGTTTTCCTCCATTTCCTCTCGGCTTTTCTGTTGTTTACTTTCAGGTCTTTGCTCAGGTCTGCACAGCGGGGTGGGTTTGGACTTTATTACTTTAGCTTTGATTGAAGCTGCAGCCTTGATGACGGACTTCAGTTCGCTGGTAAAACGATGAACAATGAAATCACATGACGCAGGTGGAATATGTAAAACACCAGTCTGTAGCGGGGCTGTGGCGGGGCCAGAAGGGGCAGGTGTCCCTGGCCCCCGCATGTCATAGGCCCGCTGACAAGGGCATAGCTAAAGATCGACTGCTGCAATCACCGAAAAACTAAAATAATGAATAATAATTCATTTTATTTATACAGCTTTATACCAAGTAAACAGACTGAAAGTGTTTTACAGACCTAAAAACACGAAAAATTGTTTGCCTGCTGATAAATGTGATGTGAGAAGCAGGAAAAGAAAGGCAGCAGGCAGAAGATGAAGATACACAGAATCTCAGCGTTTCAGAGCTGAGTTTTACTTTTTATATTTTGACATCCTTTGAAACAGTTTGATAAAACGTTCAGAAATTTCCACCAACCACTACTTTCTACCTGCACTTGTTTCACAAAGGACGATACCTGATGGTCAGCGAGCGTTTGACAAGAGCATTTCTGGTTCTTTTTCCTCCTTTTCCTGCTGCAGAAGCTCTTTGGTTTTCAGCGCACTTTTTCCTACAAGGTTCTGTAGTTGCTGTGATTGGCTCACTGGGTGGCTCGTTTGCATATTTCCCCATCCTGCTTTGTGGTGCTTCTGCACCGTGAGTTAAAGCGTACGTGTAAAATACCAAGACTCAGCCGAGAAGCCATGGCTGTCTCATGGTGTTCATCAGACTTTGTGATTCCTTGCAAGAATATAAAGATTAATTAATGTTTGTAGATTTTTATTATACTGGCTGTCCAGTGTTCCAGTTATTAAGTTAAAAGGTCCCACCTCCTTTACTCAAGCAGGTTACCCCTGCCTCTGATCACAGTAATATATCATTTCTCTCTAAGCCTCCTGCTGGCTGGAACTGCTGATGTTATACAGTGATGATCAGAAAAAGCCAGGTCAACACATCCGTGGATGGGTCACAGGTCCTGACCAGGTCCAGGGTGGCTCGTCTGATGTGGGACACACTGTGTGACACAATGCTGAAAATCCAGACAGTTTAATGAGTTTAAAAACTCCTCAGCAAGAGGATCAGAGCTAGTGTCAGCATTTAACATCAACAGTTAAAATGTAGTTGTATTTTGAATATATACAAGTTAAAAAATCAGAAAATTCCCGTATGAAAGAGGAAGGTTTGTGAGGTCTGTGGGATAGTGACACATTCTTTTAGCTAAAACTGAGATTTGGTCGATGCAGTTTTTACCTACCTTGACTGAAAATAAAAGTGAAACTTTTGGGGCAATGCCTAAGGTGCATCGGGCAAGGTTTCGGTTAAAAACAGACAATGGTTGATGATAACAATTTCTTTAAAAGAGAATGGACATTTAAAAGGGATAAAAACGAAAGGTAAATTGTTTTGTGTGGCAGTTGATTACCTCGGGATTGTGCGAGAAGTGACGGTTGGGGTGTGGCAGTTGATTGGCTGGGGATTGTGCGATAAGTGACGGTTGGGGTGTGGCAGTTGATTGGCTGGGGATTGTGCGATAAGTGACGGTTGGGGTGTGGCAGTTGATTACCTCGGGATTGTGCGAGAAGTGACGGTTGGGGTGTGGCAGTTGATTGGCTGGGGATTGTGCAATAAGTGACGGTTGAGGTGTGGCAGTTGATTACCTCGGGATTGTGCGAGAAGTGACGGTTGGGGTGTGGCAGTTGATTGGCTGGGGATTGTGCGAGAAGTGATGGTTGAGGTGTGGCAGTTGATTGGCTGGGGATTGTGCGATAAGTGACGGTTGGGGTGTGGCAGTTGATTACCTCGGGATTGTGCGAGAAGTGACGGTTGGGGTGTGGCAGTTGATTGGCTGGGGATTGTGCAATAAGTGACGGTTGAGGTGTGGCAGTTGATTACCTCGGGATTGTGCGAGAAGTGACGGTTGGGGTGTGGCAGTTGATTGGCTGGGGATTGTGCGAGAAGTGACGGTTGGGGTGTGGCAGTTGATTGGCTGGGGATTGTGCGATAAGTGACGGTTGGGGTGTGGCAGTTGATTACCTCGGGATTGTGCGAGAAGTGACGGTTGGGGTGTGGCAGTTGATTGGCTGGGGATTGTGCAATAAGTGACGGTTGAGGTGTGGCAGTTGATTACCTCGGGATTGTGCGATAAGTGACGGTTGGGGTGTGGCAGTTGATTGGCTGGGGATTGTGCGAGAAGTGACGGTTGGGGTGTGGCAGTTGATTGGCTGGGGATTGTGCGAGAAGTGATGGTTGAGGTGTGGCAGTTGATTGGCTGGGGATTGTGCGAGAAGTGATGGTTGAGGTGTGGCAGTTGATTGGCTGGGGATTGTGCGATAAGTGACGGTTGGGGTGTGGCAGTTGATTTGTTTGGGACTGTGCGATAAGTGACGGTTGGGGTGTGGCAGTTGATTTGTTTGGGACTGTGCGATAAGTGACGGTTGGGGTGTGGCAGTTGATTGGCTGGGGATTGTGCGATAAGTGATGGTTGGGGTGTGGCAGTTGATTGGCTGGGGATTGTGCGATAAGTGACGGTTGAGGTGTGGCAGTTGATTACCTCGGGATTGTGCGATAAGTGACGGTTGAGGTGTGGCAGTTGATTACCTCGGGATTGTGCGAGAAGTGACGGTTGGGGTGTGGCAGTTGATTTGTTTGGGACTGTGCGATAAGTGACGGTTGGGGTGTGGCAGTTGATTTGTTTGAGATTGTGCGATAAGTGACGGTTGGGGTGTGGCAGTTGATTGGCTGGGGATTGTGCGATAAGTGACGGTTGAGGTGTGGCAGTTGATTACCTCGGGATTATGCGATAAGTGACGGTTGAGGTGTGGCAGTTGATTACCTCGGGATTGTGCGAGAAGTGACGGTTGGGGTGTGGCAGTTGATTTGTTTGGGACTGTGCGATAAGTGACGGTTGGGGTGTGGCAGTTGATTTGTTTGGGACTGTGCGATAAGTGACGGTTGGGGTGTGGCAGTTGATTGGCTGGGGATTGTGCGATAAGTGACGGTTGAGGTGTGGCAGTTGATTACCTCGGGATTGTGCGATAAGTGACGGCTGAGGTGTGGCAGTTGATTTGTTTGGGACTGTGCGATAAGTGACGGTTAAGGTGTGGCAGTTGATTTGTTTGGGACTGTGCGATAAGTGACGGTTGGGGTGTGGCAGTTGATATGTTTGAGATTGTGCGATAAGTGACGGTTGGGGTGTGGCAGTTGATATGTTTGAGATTGTGCGATAAGTGACGGTTGGGGTGTGGCAGTTGATTTGTTTGGGACTGTGCGATAAGTGACAGTTGGGGTGTGGCAGTTAATATGTTTGAGATTGTGCGATAAGTGACGGCTGGGGTGTGGCAGTTGATTTGTTTGAGATTGTGCGATAAGTGACGGTTGGGGTGTGGCAGTTGATTACCTCGGGATTGTGCGAGAAGTGACGGTTGGGGTGTGGCAGTTGATTGGCTGGGGATTGTGCAATAAGTGACGGTTGAGGTGTGGCAGTTGATTACCTCGGGATTGTGCGATAAGTGACGGTTGGGGTGTGGCAGTTGATTGGCTGGGGATTGTGCGAGAAGTGACGGTTGGGGTGTGGCAGTTGATTGGCTGGGGATTGTGCGAGAAGTGATGGTTGAGGTGTGGCAGTTGATTGGCTGGGGATTGTGCGAGAAGTGATGGTTGAGGTGTGGCAGTTGATTGGCTGGGGATTGTGCGATAAGTGACGGTTGGGGTGTGGCAGTTGATTTGTTTGGGACTGTGCGATAAGTGACGGTTGGGGTGTGGCAGTTGATTTGTTTGGGACTGTGCGATAAGTGACGGTTGGGGTGTGGCAGTTGATTGGCTGGGGATTGTGCGATAAGTGATGGTTGGGGTGTGGCAGTTGATTGGCTGGGGATTGTGCGATAAGTGACGGTTGAGGTGTGGCAGTTGATTACCTCGGGATTGTGCGATAAGTGACGGTTGAGGTGTGGCAGTTGATTACCTCGGGATTGTGCGAGAAGTGACGGTTGGGGTGTGGCAGTTGATTTGTTTGGGACTGTGCGATAAGTGACGGTTGGGGTGTGGCAGTTGATTTGTTTGAGATTGTGCGATAAGTGACGGTTGGGGTGTGGCAGTTGATTGGCTGGGGATTGTGCGATAAGTGACGGTTGAGGTGTGGCAGTTGATTACCTCGGGATTATGCGATAAGTGACGGTTGAGGTGTGGCAGTTGATTACCTCGGGATTGTGCGAGAAGTGACGGTTGGGGTGTGGCAGTTGATTTGTTTGGGACTGTGCGATAAGTGACGGTTGGGGTGTGGCAGTTGATTTGTTTGGGACTGTGCGATAAGTGACGGTTGGGGTGTGGCAGTTGATTGGCTGGGGATTGTGCGATAAGTGACGGTTGAGGTGTGGCAGTTGATTACCTCGGGATTGTGCGATAAGTGACGGCTGAGGTGTGGCAGTTGATTTGTTTGGGACTGTGCGATAAGTGACGGTTAAGGTGTGGCAGTTGATTTGTTTGGGACTGTGCGATAAGTGACGGTTGGGGTGTGGCAGTTGATATGTTTGAGATTGTGCGATAAGTGACGGTTGGGGTGTGGCAGTTGATATGTTTGAGATTGTGCGATAAGTGACGGTTGGGGTGTGGCAGTTGATTTGTTTGGGACTGTGCGATAAGTGACGGTTGGGGTGTGGCAGTTAATATGTTTGAGATTGTGCGATAAGTGACGGCTGGGGTGTGGCAGTTGATTTGTTTGAGATTGTGCGATAAGTGACGGTTGGGGTGTGGCAGTTGATATGTTTGAGATTGTGCGATAAGTGACGGTTAAGGTGTGGCAGTTGATTTGTTTGGGACTGTGCGATAAGTGACGGTTGGGGTGTGGCAGTTGATATGTTTGAGATTGTGCGATAAGTGACGGTTGGGGTGTGGCAGTTGATTTGTTTGGGACTGTGCGATAAGTGACGGTTGGGGTGTGGCAGTTGATTTGTTTGAGATTGTGCGATAAGTGACGGTTGGGGTGTGGCAGTTGATTGGCTGGGGATTGTGCGATAAGTGACGGTTGGGGTGTGGCAGTTGATTTGTTTGGGACTGTGCGATAAGTGACGGTTGGGGTGTGGCAGTTGATTTGTTTGGGACTGTGCGATAAGTGACGGTTGGGGTGTGGCAGTTGATTGGCTGGGGATTGTGCGATAAGTGACGGTTGAGGTGTGGCAGTTGATTACCTCGGGATTGTGCGATAAGTGACGGCTGAGGTGTGGCAGTTGATTTGTTTGGGACTGTGCGATAAGTGACGGTTAAGGTGTGGCAGTTGATTTGTTTGGGACTGTGCGATAAGTGACGGTTGGGGTGTGGCAGTTGATATGTTTGAGATTGTGCGATAAGTGACGGTTGGGGTGTGGCAGTTGATATGTTTGAGATTGTGCGATAAGTGACGGTTGGGGTGTGGCAGTTGATTTGTTTGGGACTGTGCGATAAGTGACGGTTGGGGTGTGGCAGTTAATATGTTTGAGATTGTGCGATAAGTGACGGCTGGGGTGTGGCAGTTGATTTGTTTGAGATTGTGCGATAAGTGACGGTTGGGGTGTGGCAGTTGATTACCTCGGGATTGTGCGAGAAGTGACGGTTGGGGTGTGGCAGTTGATTGGCTGGGGATTGTGCAATAAGTGACGGTTGAGGTGTGGCAGTTGATTACCTCGGGATTGTGCGATAAGTGACGGTTGGGGTGTGGCAGTTGATTGGCTGGGGATTGTGCGAGAAGTGACGGTTGGGGTGTGGCAGTTGATTGGCTGGGGATTGTGCGAGAAGTGATGGTTGAGGTGTGGCAGTTGATTGGCTGGGGATTGTGCGAGAAGTGATGGTTGAGGTGTGGCAGTTGATTGGCTGGGGATTGTGCGATAAGTGACGGTTGGGGTGTGGCAGTTGATTTGTTTGGGACTGTGCGATAAGTGACGGTTGGGGTGTGGCAGTTGATTTGTTTGGGACTGTGCGATAAGTGACGGTTGGGGTGTGGCAGTTGATTGGCTGGGGATTGTGCGAGAAGTGACGGTTGGGGTGTGGCAGTTGATTGGCTGGGGATTGTGCGAGAAGTGACGGTTGGGGTGTGGCAGTTGATTGGCTGGGGATTGTGCGAGAAGTGATGGTTGAGGTGTGGCAGTTGATTTGTTTGGGACTGTGCGATAAGTGACGGTTGGGGTGTGGCAGTTGATTGGCTGGGGATTGTGCGATAAGTGACGGTTGAGGTGTGGCAGTTGATTACCTCGGGATTGTGCGATAAGTGACGGCTGAGGTGTGGCAGTTGATTTGTTTGGGACTGTGCGATAAGTGACGGTTAAGGTGTGGCAGTTGATTTGTTTGGGACTGTGCGATAAGTGACGGTTGGGGTGTGGCAGTTGATATGTTTGAGATTGTGCGATAAGTGACGGTTGGGGTGTGGCAGTTGATATGTTTGAGATTGTGCGATAAGTGACGGTTGGGGTGTGGCAGTTGATTTGTTTGGGACTGTGCGATAAGTGACGGTTGGGGTGTGGCAGTTAATATGTTTGAGATTGTGCGATAAGTGACGGCTGGGGTGTGGCAGTTGATTTGTTTGAGATTGTGCGATAAGTGACGGTTGGGGTGTGGCAGTTGATATGTTTGAGATTGTGCGATAAGTGACGGTTAAGGTGTGGCAGTTGATTTGTTTGGGACTGTGCGATAAGTGACGGTTGGGGTGTGGCAGTTGATATGTTTGAGATTGTGCGATAAGTGACGGTTGGGGTGTGGCAGTTGATTTGTTTGGGACTGTGCGATAAGTGACGGTTGGGGTGTGGCAGTTGATTTGTTTGAGATTGTGCGATAAGTGACGGTTGGGGTGTGGCAGTTGATTGGCTGGGGATTGTGCGATAAGTGACGGTTGGGGTGTGGCAGTTGATTTGTTTGGGACTGTGCGATAAGTGACGGTTGGGGTGTGGCAGTTGATTTGTTTGGGACTGTGCGATAAGTGACGGTTGGGGTGTGGCAGTTGATTGGCTGGGGATTGTGCGATAAGTGACGGTTGAGGTGTGGCAGTTGATTACCTCGGGATTGTGCGATAAGTGACGGCTGAGGTGTGGCAGTTGATTTGTTTGGGACTGTGCGATAAGTGACGGTTAAGGTGTGGCAGTTGATTTGTTTGGGACTGTGCGATAAGTGACGGTTGGGGTGTGGCAGTTGATATGTTTGAGATTGTGCGATAAGTGACGGTTGGGGTGTGGCAGTTGATATGTTTGAGATTGTGCGATAAGTGACGGTTGGGGTGTGGCAGTTGATTTGTTTGGGACTGTGCGATAAGTGACGGTTGGGGTGTGGCAGTTAATATGTTTGAGATTGTGCGATAAGTGACGGCTGGGGTGTGGCAGTTGATTTGTTTGAGATTGTGCGATAAGTGACGGTTGGGGTGTGGCAGTTGATTACCTCGGGATTGTGCGAGAAGTGACGGTTGGGGTGTGGCAGTTGATTGGCTGGGGATTGTGCAATAAGTGACGGTTGAGGTGTGGCAGTTGATTACCTCGGGATTGTGCGATAAGTGACGGTTGGGGTGTGGCAGTTGATTGGCTGGGGATTGTGCGAGAAGTGACGGTTGGGGTGTGGCAGTTGATTGGCTGGGGATTGTGCGAGAAGTGATGGTTGAGGTGTGGCAGTTGATTGGCTGGGGATTGTGCGAGAAGTGATGGTTGAGGTGTGGCAGTTGATTGGCTGGGGATTGTGCGATAAGTGACGGTTGGGGTGTGGCAGTTGATTTGTTTGGGACTGTGCGATAAGTGACGGTTGGGGTGTGGCAGTTGATTTGTTTGGGACTGTGCGATAAGTGACGGTTGGGGTGTGGCAGTTGATTGGCTGGGGATTGTGCGAGAAGTGACGGTTGGGGTGTGGCAGTTGATTGGCTGGGGATTGTGCGAGAAGTGACGGTTGGGGTGTGGCAGTTGATTGGCTGGGGATTGTGCGAGAAGTGATGGTTGAGGTGTGGCAGTTGATTGGCTGGGGATTGTGCGAGAAGTGATGGTTGAGGTGTGGCAGTTGATTGGCTGGGGATTGTGCGATAAGTGACGGTTGGGGTGTGGCAGTTGATTTGTTTGGGACTGTGCGATAAGTGACGGTTGGGGTGTGGCAGTTGATTTGTTTGGGACTGTGCGATAAGTGACGGTTGGGGTGTGGCAGTTGATTGGCTGGGGATTGTGCGATAAGTGATGGTTGGGGTGTGGCAGTTGATTGGCTGGGGATTGTGCGATAAGTGACGGTTGAGGTGTGGCAGTTGATTACCTCGGGATTGTGCGATAAGTGACGGTTGAGGTGTGGCAGTTGATTACCTCGGGATTGTGCGAGAAGTGACGGTTGGGGTGTGGCAGTTGATTTGTTTGGGACTGTGCGATAAGTGACGGTTGGGGTGTGGCAGTTGATTTGTTTGAGATTGTGCGATAAGTGACGGTTGGGGTGTGGCAGTTGATTGGCTGGGGATTGTGCGATAAGTGACGGTTGAGGTGTGGCAGTTGATTACCTCGGGATTATGCGATAAGTGACGGTTGAGGTGTGGCAGTTGATTACCTCGGGATTGTGCGAGAAGTGACGGTTGGGGTGTGGCAGTTGATTTGTTTGGGACTGTGCGATAAGTGACGGTTGGGGTGTGGCAGTTGATTTGTTTGGGACTGTGCGATAAGTGACGGTTGGGGTGTGGCAGTTGATTGGCTGGGGATTGTGCGATAAGTGACGGTTGAGGTGTGGCAGTTGATTACCTCGGGATTGTGCGATAAGTGACGGCTGAGGTGTGGCAGTTGATTTGTTTGGGACTGTGCGATAAGTGACGGTTAAGGTGTGGCAGTTGATTTGTTTGGGACTGTGCGATAAGTGACGGTTGGGGTGTGGCAGTTGATATGTTTGAGATTGTGCGATAAGTGACGGTTGGGGTGTGGCAGTTGATATGTTTGAGATTGTGCGATAAGTGACGGTTGGGGTGTGGCAGTTGATTTGTTTGGGACTGTGCGATAAGTGACGGTTGGGGTGTGGCAGTTAATATGTTTGAGATTGTGCGATAAGTGACGGCTGGGGTGTGGCAGTTGATTTGTTTGAGATTGTGCGATAAGTGACGGTTGGGGTGTGGCAGTTGATATGTTTGAGATTGTGCGATAAGTGACGGTTAAGGTGTGGCAGTTGATTTGTTTGGGACTGTGCGATAAGTGACGGTTGGGGTGTGGCAGTTGATATGTTTGAGATTGTGCGATAAGTGACGGTTGGGGTGTGGCAGTTGATTTGTTTGGGACTGTGCGATAAGTGACGGTTGGGGTGTGGCAGTTGATTTGTTTGAGATTGTGCGATAAGTGACGGTTGGGGTGTGGCAGTTGATATGTTTGAGATTGTGCGATAAGTGACGGTTAAGGTGTGGCAGTTGATTTGTTTGGGACTGTGCGATAAGTGACGGTTGGGGTGTGGCAGTTGATATGTTTGAGATTGTGCGATAAGTGACGGCTGGGGTGTGGCAGTTGATTTGTTTGGGACTGTGCGATAAGTGACGGTTGGGGTGTGGCAGTTGATTTGTTTGAGATTGTGCGATAAGTGACGGTTGGGGTGTGGCAGTTGATTTGTTTGGGACTGTGCGATAAGTGACGGTTGGGGTGTGGCAGTTGATTTGTTTGAGATTGTGCGATAAGTGACGGTTGGGGTGTGGCAGTTGATTGGCTGGGGATTGTGCGATAAGTGACGGTTGAGGTGTGGCAGTTGATTACCTCGGGATTGTGCGATAAGTGACGGTTGAGGTGTGGCAGTTGATTACCTCGGGATTGTGCGAGAAGTGACGGTTGGGGTGTGGCAGTTGATTTGTTTGGGACTGTGCGATAAGTGACGGTTGGGGTGTGGCAGTTGATTTGTTTGGGACTGTGCGATAAGTGACGGTTGGGGTGTGGCAGTTGATTGGCTGGGGATTGTGCGATAAGTGACGGTTGAGGTGTGGCAGTTGATTACCTCGGGATTGTGCGATAAGTGATGGCTGAGGTGTGGCAGTTGATTTGTTTGGGACTGTGCGATAAGTGACGGTTAAGGTGTGGCAGTTGATTTGTTTGGGACTGTGCGATAAGTGATGGTTGGGGTGTGGCAGTTGATATGTTTGAGATTGTGCGATAAGTGACGGTTGGGGTGTGGCAGTTGATATGTTTGGGACTGTGCGATAAGTGACGGTTGGGGTGTGGCAGTTGATTTGTTTGGGACTGTGCGATAAGTGACGGCTGGGGTGTGGCAGTTGATTTGTTTGAGATTGTGCGATAAGTGACGGTTGGGGTGTGGCAGTTGATATGTTTGAGATTGTGCGATAAGTGACGGTTAAGGTGTGGCAGTTGATTTGTTTGGGACTGTGCGATAAGTGACGGATGGGGTGTGGCAGTTGATATGTTTGAGATTGTGCGATAAGTGACGGCTGGGGTGTGGCAGTTGATTTGTTTGGGACTGTGCGATAAGTGACGGTTGGGGTGTGGCAGTTGATATGTTTGAGATTGTGCGATAAGTGACGGCTGGGGTGTGGCAGTTGATTTGTTTGGGACTGTGCCATAAGTGACGGTTGGGGTGTGGCAGTTGATTTGTTTGGGACTGTGCGATAAGTGACGGTTGGGGTGTGGCAGTTGATTTGTTTGAGATTGTGCGATAAGTGACGGTTGGGGTGTGGCAGTTGATTTGTTTGGGACTGTGCGATAAGTGACGGCTGGGGTGTGGCAGTTGATTTGTTTGAGATTGTGCGATAAGTGACGGTTGGGGTGTGGCAGTTGATATGTTTGAGATTGTGCGATAAGTGACGGTTAAGGTGTGGCAGTTGATTTGTGTGGGACTGTGCGATAAGTGACTTTTGGGGTGTGGCAGTTGATATGTTTGAGATTGTGCGATAAGTGACGGTTGGGGTGTGGCAGTTGATTTGTTTGGGACTGTGCGATAAGTGACGGTTGGGGTGTGGCAGTTGATTTGTTTGAGATTGTGCGATAAGTGACGGTTGGGGTGTGGCAGTTGATTGGCTGGGGATTGTGCGATAAGTGACGGTTGAGGTGTGGCAGTTGATTACCTCGGGATTGTGCGATAAGTGACGGTTGAGGTGTGGCAGTTGATTACCTCGGGATTGTGCGAGAAGTGACGGTTGGGGTGTGGCAGTTGATTTGTTTGGGACTGTGCGAGAAGTGACGGTTGGGGTGTGGCAGTTGATTGGCTGGGGATTGTGCGATAAGTGACGGTTGAGGTGTGGCAGTTGATTACCTCGGGATTGTGCGATAAGTGACGGCTGAGGTGTGGCAGTTGATTTGTTTGGGACTGTGCGATAAGTGACGGTTGGGGTGTGGCAGTTGATTTGTTTGGGACTGTGCGATAAGTGACGGTTGGGGTGTGGCAGTTGATTTGTTTGAGATTGTGCGATAAGTGACGGTTGGGGTGTGGCAGTTGATATGTTTGAGATTGTGCGATAAGTGACGGTTAAGGTGTGGCAGTTGATTTGTTTGAGATTGTGCGATAAGTGACGGTTGGGGTGTGGCAGTTGATTTGTTTGAGATTGTGCGATAAGTGACGGTTGGGGTGTGGCAGTTGATTTGTTTGGGACTGTGCGATAAGTGACGGTTGGGGTGTGGCAGTTAATATGTTTGAGATTGTGCGATAAGTGACGGTTGGGGTGTGGCAGTTGATATGTTTGAGATTGTGCGATAAGTGACGGTTAAGGTGTGGCAGTTGATTTGTTTGGGACTGTGCGATAAGTGACGGTTGGGGTGTGGCAGTTGATATGTTTGAGATTGTGCGATAAGTGACGGCTGGGGTGTGGCAGTTGATTTGTTTGGGACTGTGCGATAAGTGACGGTTGGGGTGTGGCAGTTGATATGTTTGAGATTGTGCGATAAGTGACGGCTGGGGTGTGGCAGTTGATTTGTTTGGGACTGTGCGATAAGTGACGGTTGGGGTGTGGCAGTTGATTTGTTTGGGACTGTGCGATAAGTGACGGTTGGGGTGTGGCAGTTGATTTGTTTGGGACTGTACGATAAGTGAGGGTTGGGGTGTGGCAGTTGATATGTTTGAGATTGTGCGATAAGTGACGGTTGGGGTGTGGCAGTTGATATGTTTGAGATTGTGCGATAAGTGACGGTTGGGGTGTGGCAGTTGATTTGTTTGGGACTGTGCGATAAGTGACGGCTGGGGTGTGGCAGTTGATTTGTTTGAGATTGTGCGATAAGTGACGGTTGGGGTGTGGCAGTTGATTTGTTTGAGATTGTGCGATAAGTGACGGTTGGGGTGTGGCAGTTGATTTGTTTGGGACTGTGCGATAAGTGACGGTTGGGGTGTGGCAGTTAATATGTTTGAGATTGTGCGATAAGTGACGGTTGGGGTGTGGCAGTTGATATGTTTGAGATTGTGCGATAAGTGACGGTTAAGGTGTGGCAGTTGATTTGTTTGGGACTGTGCGATAAGTGACGGTTGGGGTGTGGCAGTTGATATGTTTGAGATTGTGCGATAAGTGACGGCTGGGGTGTGGCAGTTGATTTGTTTGGGACTGTGCGATAAGTGACGGTTGGGGTGTGGCAGTTGATATGTTTGAGATTGTGCGATAAGTGACGGCTGGGGTGTGGCAGTTGATTTGTTTGGGACTGTGCGATAAGTGACGGTTGGGGTGTGGCAGTTGATTTGTTTGGGACTGTGCGATAAGTGACGGTTGGGGTGTGGCAGTTGATTTGTTTGGGACTGTACGATAAGTGAGGGTTGGGGTGTGGCAGTTGATATGTTTGAGATTGTGCGATAAGTGACGGTTGGGGTGTGGCAGTTGATATGTTTGAGATTGTGCGATAAGTGACGGTTGGGGTGTGGCAGTTGATTTGTTTGGGACTGTGCGATAAGTGACGGCTGGGGTGTGGCAGTTGATTTGTTTGAGATTGTGCGATAAGTGACGGTTGGGGTGTGGCAGTTGATATGTTTGAGATTGTGCGATAAGTGACGGTTAAGGTGTGGCAGTTGATTTGTTTGGGACTGTGCGATAAGTGACGGTTGGGGTGTGGCAGTTGATATGTTTGAGATTGTGCGATAAGTGACGGCTGGGGTGTGGCAGTTGATTTGTTTGGGACTGTGCGATAAGTGACGGTTGGGGTGTGGCAGTTGATATGTTTGAGATTGTGCGATAAGTGACGGTTGGGGTGTGGCAGTTGATTTGTTTGGGACTGTGCGATAAGTGACGGTTGGGGTGTGGCAGTTGATATGTTTGAGATTGTGCGATAAGTGACGGCTGGGGTGTGGCAGTTGATTTGTTTGGGACTGTGCGATAAGTGACGGTTGGGGTGTGGCAGTTGATTTGTTTGGGACTGTGCGATAAGTGACGGTTGGGGTGTGGCAGTTGATTTGTTTGGGACTGTGCGATAAGTGACGGTTGGGGTGTGGCAGTTGATATGTTTGAGATTGTGCGATAAGTGACGGCTGGGGTGTGGCAGTTGATTTGTTTGGGACTGTGCGATAAGTGACGGTTGGGGTGTGGCAGTTGATTTGTTTGGGACTGTGCGATAAGTGACGGTTGGGGTGTGGCAGTTGATTTGTTTGAGATTGTGCGATAAGTGACGGTTGGGGTGTGGCAGTTGATATGTTTGAGATTGTGCGATAAGTGACGGTTAAGGTGTGGCAGTTGATTTGTTTGGGACTGTGCGATAAGTGACGGTTGGGGTGTGGCAGTTGATATGTTTGAGATTGTGCGATAAGTGACGGCTGGGGTGTGGCAGTTGATTTGTTTGGGACTGTGCGATAAGTGACGGTTGGGGTGTGGCAGTTGATTTGTTTGAGATTGTGCGATAAGTGACGGTTGGGGTGTGGCAGTTGATTTGTTTGGGACTGTGCGATAAGTGACGGTTGGGGTGTGGCAGTTGATTTGTTTGGGACTGTGCAATAAGTGACGGTTGGGGTGTGGCAGTTGATATGTTTGAGATTGTGCGATAAGTGACGGTTGGGGTGTGGCAGTTGATATGTTTGAGATTGTGCGATAAGTGACGGTTGGGGTGTGGCAGTTGATTTGTTTGGGACTGTGCGATAAGTGACGGTTGGGGTGTGGCAGTTGATTTGTTTGGGACTGTGCGATAAGTGACGGTTGGGGTGTGGCAGTTGATATGTTTGAGATTGTGCGATAAGTGACGGTTGGGGTGTGGCAGTTGATATGTTTGAGATTGTGCGATAAGTGACGGTTGGGGTGTGGCAGTTGATATGTTTGAGATTGTGCGATAAGTGACGGTTGGGGTGTGGCAGTTGATTTGTTTGGGACTGTGTGATAAGTAAGGGTTGGCTGTGAGATCAATGCTAATGTTGAAAAATTTCAATCCTGGATGTGTCCTGAGATCAAGATACTTTTAATTTTGCCACCAGCCAATCAGAGAACATTTGTAGGATAACTTACGTCGTTGTGGAGAAAAAAACTACAATTGATGTATTCCTGACAGCTCATGTGTGTCAGCCAATCACAGAGTGGAAGTGTATTTAAGCGGATTGGTCCGTCTGTTTGGTGACCTCTCGCCAATCAGGTAGGTGATCTGCAGCTGAATGATGATCAGCAGCTAGCAATGCAGCCTCTGATCTTTTTTTTTTTTTTGTCTTGTCCAGCATTTAGGCAGCAGAATGATGGTCTGGATGTTCTGCTGAGCAAATTTTCTCTGCCAAGGGAAGCTTTATAGATATAATGATCCCCTTGACTTTCTGAATTTTTATTTTATTTCTATATTTATTTTGTATTGTTGTTTGAATTGTAGAGTTTGTACTGCTGGACCAGAGAGGACAGACAAAAGACAGAAAGAGAAAGGAGAAGAAACACCTCATAAGAAAAGGGAAAGAGATAAAGGGAGAGAAAAGGGAGAGAAAAAAACAACAACTAAAAAATAACCCAAAAACAAAAAGAAAGAAAACAACCTACAGATGTATACATACACACACATACAGGCACACACATACATATACACACACATACACACGCATACATACACATACATATACACACACGTATACACACATAATATATATATATACACATATATATACATATGTACACATATACATATACACATACATACATTTACACACACACCTCTATGCACACACATACACACACATACATACGTACAGACATATACGCACTTGCCAGTTTTAACACATATACATACACATACAAGCCAACTTTAGATCATAGTAACTAAACTATGAATGTAAAAAGTTAAATATAAATGAGAAACAAACAGAAATGAGAAAACCAGCTGCTGTTAGTGAATAAACCTGCAGACGACTCGGTGACTGTGTCACATGCAGAACATGCAGAGTGGAACGTGTTCAGAGAAGATCATGCCAGTGTGACCCCTCCCACACAAAGGCAAGAGGCACGCCAGGAGGACCCCCGAGACCCAGACCATCGGCAGCCATCCCCAGGCGCAGACCCCAACCGCCCCACCCCGGAGCCAGCCATGCACCGACCCAGGAGGAGGCAGAGGGGGGGTCCCAGCCAGAGTCCCCCGCAGTCAGGGGGAACAGGCCCCAGCAGGCCCGGACCAGCGAGGACCGGCCCCGCCGGGCACCGGCCACCCAGGGCAGACAGAGCGCGGGCCCCACGGCCCCAAGAGCCCAGAAGCAACCCCCCACCCCCGCAGGCAGAGGGCCCAGCCCACACCGACGGAGGGTCCCCAGACCGCCACCGAGCGGCAGCCAGGCCGCACCCCAGTGGACCAGCAGCGCTCCCCGAGCACCAAGACCCTCCACGCACCCACGCACGCACGCACACACACACACACACACACACACACACACACACGCACACACATGTGCACACACACACACGCACACACACACACACACACACACACACACACACGCACACACATGTGCACACACACACACGCACACACACACACACACACACACACACACACACACACACACGCACACACATGTGCATACACACACACACACACACATGCCCCCACCCACACGCATCCACACTTCCTCCTTAAACACACCCTATACACCCATTCTCTGACACACGCTCAAACTCACACTCTCCTACCCCCGTTCTTTATACACACACACCCCCTCACACACACATCCCTGCTCCCTCTATAATCACCCATTCTTCCATACACGCATACCCCACTCTACACACACACACACACACACCTCCCTACACCCCTCTATCCACATTCACACTCCTCATTGTACACCCACCCCATCACTCCCCCGTACCACCAACATAACCCCACATACACACCCCCACCCATCTGCATACACCCCCCCCTTCCTCCTATCCCAGCGGCCATCCACTTTCCTAAATTCTTTCACCCTGATCCCCCCACCCCCCCCTCTACCCTAACATTCATTCACCACTTCATCCATTGGCTCCTGCACGCCCTCACCTTTCTTTCCCAACGTGTCCCCTGTGAGATTCCCCCGGGGGTGCAGGGGATAGGAGGGCCCCGATCAGGGCCCCACAACTACCCCCCACCCCTGTCAACGCCCCCCCACCACTCCACACATGCAGCTGATCCAGCACCACTCAGGCCCAGCAGCAGTCCCACCCCCGCCAGGCCAGCCCAGACCCAGGCCCCCTGAACAGCACCACTCCCCCGCCCAAACCCCCCCGGCACAGCCCCAGAAATAGGGGCGTGGCAGGACCCCATCGACACCCCCTCCCTCCCAGCTTATGAATGATTGTGAAGTGTGTGTTGTTTGCAATTAAAACTGGGAAGAAGTAACCACATCATGTTGGGAGCGGGACCACCAAAGCAGCCCCGCCCACCGCACACTGCATGGCCCCCCCCCCAAAACATGTCCATGTGTTGTCAGTGTGTGTTTTTTGTGTTATGTTGACTAAGTGTAATTAAAACTGGGAGGTGAACCGATGCTGGGTGCAGCGATGGAGACCACCTTGATGGCCTCTCTCACCATCCAGATCAACGTGTCCACCTCCCAACGCCCTGCCTGTGTGTGGTGGAAGAAGGGAAGGAGGGGAAGGGAAGGAGCAGCCTCTGATCTTATCAGCAGCCCTGGTGCATTAGAGGATATCCATTCTCAGCTGCTTTTGATGGCTCAGATGTGATAAAGCTCCATCCTGAGTGGGCCATTATCAGCAGTAACCATAGTAACCACCAATCAGATTTTATCAACATCACTTTAAATAAAAGGTGAACCATGAAGGATTCAGTCTGCCAGCAGACCATGACCAAACCAACTATGACAACTAGGTAGATAGATGTCTAATTTTTCCATCTTAGCTGGATGTGAGATTGTGGGCGGAGTAGATATTTCTGGGCGGGGTCACACTGTTTTCCAGTCAGTGTGTCTTACCTGTCCCTGTGCTATTTCAGACCTGAATTTCTCTGAGGACCTGGTGGAGGACATGTGGCTGGGAGTCTCAGTAGCCAGTCAGGGTCAGCCTGGGGGGCGGGTCCTGGTGAGTCTGTGTTTTTATTGGATGAATAAATTTAGACTTTATAGACATTAACATGATTAACTAGCGGCTGTTAAGTATGTACAAGGTTTTCTGTGGTAAATCCCGTAGTTTATAAAAGGTTGGTTCATTAGACCTAAGCTAGACAGGATCTGTTCAAGTAGTTTAATAATTTATCCAAGTAAACTAGATAACTGACTAAAGAAACATTTAACTTGAACTAATGTTCAAATGATCCTGTTTACCTCTTTCAATAACTAGTTAACCAGTGCACTACAACTAGTTAATTAGGGAACTGCAGCTCATTTAACAGTCAAAAGTAACAACTTAAAGAAGCAAAATAACTAGATAGCAATTCAATAACTAATTACCTGCCGTCAGTGAAAGCAGGTGACCAGTAGTGTGACGTTAACAAGTTGTATCTGGTGTCTAACAGGCGTGTGGTCACCGCTTTGTTAAACTTTACGGAGCGCTCAAACTGCAACACATGATTGGCCACTGCTATCTCCGTGGAAACGACCTTCACTTTGATGACAACGACATGCACTGGCAGAGCCCTGAGCAGCCCTGCAGGTAGATCACATGACACCTGTAGTAAATGCCTCCCAGGCACCACCTTCTAACCTCTGCACCTGTGTGTGTGTGGGGGTGTTTAGTCACCTGGGTGATGTCACCGGTGAGGTCATGTGTAACATGGGGATATCTGCCTTCATCAGCAAGAACGAAGTCATCGTTGGCTCACCTGGAAGCTATGAGTGGCAAGGTGTGGCGTTCTATTCTATTCTATTCTATTCTATTCTAGTCTATTCTATTCTATTCTATTCTATTCTATTCTATTCTAGTCTAGTCTAGTCTAGTCTAATCTAGTCTAGTCTAGCCTGTTCTAGTCTAGTCTAGTCTGTTCTATTCTATACTAGTCTGTTCTAGTCTAGTCTACTATAGTCTGTTCTATTATATTCTAGTCTAGTCTAATCCAGTCTATTCTATTCTATTCTATTCTATTCTATTCTATTCTATTCTAGTCTAGTCTAGTCTACTCTAATCTAGTCTAGTCTAGCCTGTTCTAGTCTAGTCTAGTCTGTTCTATTCTATACTAGTCTGGTCTAGTCTAGTCTAGTCTGGTCTATTCTATACTAGTCTGTTCTAGTCTAGTCTACTATAGTCTGTTCTATTATATTCTAATCTAGTCAATTCTAGTCTAGTCTAGTCTGTACAATTCTATTCTATTCTAGTCTAGTCGAGTCTAATCTAGTCTAGTCTAGTCTGTTCTATTCTAGTCTAGTCTAGTCTGTTCTAGTCTGGTCTAGTCTAGTCTAGCCTGTTCTGTTCTATTCTAGTCTGTTCTGTTCTAGTCTAGTCAAGTCTAGTCTGTTCTATTCTAGTCTAGTCTAGTCTAGTCTAGTCTGTTCTAGTCTTTTCTAGTCTAGTCTGGTCTAGTCTAGTCTAGTCAAGTCTAGTCTAGTCTAGTCTAGTCTAGTCTGTTATATCCTAGTCTAGTCTGTTCTAGTCTAGTCTAGTCTGTATGATTCTATTCTATTCTAGTCCAGTCTAGTCTAATCTAGTCTAGTCTAGTCTGTTCTATTCTAGTCTAGTCAATTCTAGTCTAGTCTAGTCTGTACAATTCTATTCTATTCTATTCTAGTCTAGTCTAGTCTAGTCTAGTCTAGTCTGTTCTAGTCTAGTCTAGTCTGGTCTAGTCTGTTCTGTTCTATTCTAGTCTGTTCTAGTCTAGTCTAGTCAAGTCTAGTCTGTTCTATTCTAGTCTAGTCTAGTCTGTTCTAGTCTTGTCTAGTCTAGTCTGTTATATCCTAGTCTAGTCTGTTCTAGTCTAGTCTGGTCTAGTCTAGTCTAGTCTTGTCTAGTCTGTTCTAGTCTAGTCTGTTCTAGTCAAGTCTAGTCTAGTCTAGTCTGTTATATCCTAGTCTAGTCTGTTCTAGTCTAGTCTAGTCTGTTCTAGTCTTTTCTAGTCTAGTCTGGTCTAGTCTAGTCTAGTCAAGTCTGGTCTAGTCTAGTCTAGTCTGTTATATCCTAGTCTAGTCTGTTCTAGTCTAGTCTAGTCTGTACGATTCTATTCTAGTCTAGTCAATTCTAGTCTAGTCTAGTCTGTACACTTCTATTCTATTAAATTCTATTCTATTCTATTCTATTCTATTCTATTCTATTCTAGTCTAGTCTGTACAATTCTATTCTATTCTATTCTATTCTATTCTAGTCTAGTCTAGTCTGTTCTAGTCTAGTCTGGTCTAGTCTGTTCTGTTCTATTCTAGTCTGTTCTAGTCTAGTCTAGTCAAGTCTAGTCTGTTCTATTCTAGTCTAGTCTAGTCTGTTCTAGTCTGTTCTAGTCTAGTCTAGTCTGTTATATCCTAGTCTAGTCTGTTCTAGTCTAGTCTGGTCTAGTCTAGTCTAGTCTTGTCTAGTCTGTTCTAGTCTAGTCTGTTCTAATCAAGTCTGGTCTAGTCTAGTCTGTTCTATCCTAGTCTAGTCTGTTCTAGTCTAGTCTGTTCTAGTTCATTCTAGTCTGTTCTGTTCTAGTCTAGTGTAGTCTATTCTATTCCGTTCTGTTATATCCTAGTCTAGTCTGTTCTAGTCTAGTCTAGTCTGTACGATTCTATTCTATTCTAGTCCAGTCTAGTCTAATCTAGTCTAGTCTAGTCTGTTCTATTCTAGTCTAGTCAATTCTAGTCTAGTCTAGTCTGTACAATTCTATTCTATTCTATTCTATTCTATTCTAGTCTAGTCTAGTCTAGTCTGTTCTAGTCTAGTCTAGTCTAGTCTGTTCTGTTCTATTCTAGTCTGTTCTAGTCTAGTCTAGTCAAGTCTAGTCTGTTCTATTCTAGTCTAGTCTAGTCTGTTCTAGTCTTGTCTAGTCTAGTCTGTTATATCCTAGTCTAGTCTGTTCTAGTCTAGTCTGGTCTAGTCTAGTCTAGTCTTGTCTAGTCTGTTCTAGTCTAGTCTGTTCTAGTCAAGTCTAGTCTAGTCTAGTCTGTTATATCCTAGTCTAGTCTGTTCTAGTCTAGTCTAGTCTGTTCTAGTCTTTTCTAGTCTAGTCTGGTCTAGTCTAGTCTAGTCAAGTCTGGTCTAGTCTAGTCTAGTCTAGTCTGTTATATCCTAGTCTAGTCTGTTCTAGTCTAGTCTAGTCTGTACGATTCTATTCTAGTCTAGTCAATTCTAGTCTAGTCTAGTCTGTACAATTCTATTCTATTCTATTCTATTCTATTCTATTCTAGTCTAGTCTGTACAATTCTATTCTATTCTATTCTATTCTAGTCTGGTCTAGTCTAGTCTAGTCTAGTCTTGTCTAGTCTGTTCTAGTCTAGTCTGTTCTAGTCAAGTCTAGTCTAGTCTAGTCTGTTATATCCTAGTCTAGTCTGTTCTAGTCTAGTCTAGTCTGTTCTAGTCTTTTCTAGTCTAGTCTGGTCTAGTCTAGTCTAGTCAAGTCTGGTCTAGTCTAGTCTAGTCTAGTCTGTTATATCCTAGTCTAGTCTGTTCTAGTCTAGTCTAGTCTGTACGATTCTATTCTAGTCTAGTCAATTCTAGTCTAGTCTAGTCTGTACAATTCTATTCTATTCTATTCTATTCTATTCTAGTCTAGTCTGTACAATTCTATTCTATTCTATTCTATTCTAGTCTAGTCTAGTCTAGTCTGTTCTAGTCTAGTCTAGTCTGGTCTAGTCTGTTCTGTTCTATTCTAGTCTGTTCTAGTCTAGTCTAGTCAAGTCTAGTCTGTTCTATTCTAGTCTAGTCTAGTCTGTTCTAGTCTGTTCTAGTCTAGTCTAGTCTAGTCTGTTATATCCTAGTCTAGTCTGTTCTAGTCTAGTCTGGTCTAGTCTAGTCTAGTCTTGTCTAGTCTGTTCTAGTCTAGTCTGTTCTAATCAAGTCTGGTCTAGTCTAGTCTGTTCTATCCTAGTCCAGTCGGTTCTAGTCTAGTCTGTTCTAGTTCATTCTAGTCTGTTCTGTTCTAGTCTAGTGTAGTCTATTCTATTCCGTTCTGTTCTATTCTAGTCTAGTCTGTTCTAGTCTAGTCTAGTCTAGTCTAGTCTAGTCTGTTCTAGTTTGTTCTAGTTTAGTCTAGTGTAGTCTGTTCTATTCTAGTCTAGTCTAGTCTTTTCTGTTCTGTTCTGTTCTATTCTATTCTATTCTATTCTATTCTATTCTATTCTAGTCTAGTCTGTTCTATTCTATTCTATTCTATTTTATTCTATTCTATTCTATTCTATTCTAGTCTAGTCTAGTCTAGTCTAGCTAGTCTGTTCTGTTCTGTTCTGTTCTATTCTATTCTATTCTAGTCTAGTCTAGTCTGTTCTATTCTATTTTATTCTATTCTAGTCTAGTCTAGTCTGTTCTGTTCTGTTCTGTTCTGTTCTGTTCTATTCTAGTCTAGTCTAGTCTAGTCTAGTCTAGTCTGTTCTGTTCTGTGCTGTTCCATTCTAGTCTAGGCTAGTCTGTTCTGTTCTAGTCTAGTCTGTTCTATTCTAGTCTAGTCTAGTCTGTTCTGGTCTAGTCTAGTCTGTTCTAGTCTAGTCTAGTCTAGTCTGTTCTGTTCTTTTCTAGTCTAGTCTAGTCTGTTCTAGTCTAGTAGTCTAGTCTGTTCTGTTCTGTGCTGTTCCATTCTAGTCTAGGCTAGTCTGTTCTGTACTAGTCTAGTCTGTTCTATTCTAGTCTAGTCTAGTCTGTTCTGTTCTAGTCTAGTCTGTTCTGTTCTGTTCTAGTCTAGTCTAGTCTAGTCTGTTCTGCTGGACTTCTGATGAAACAGTCTGATTCTAACCAGGGTGTGCATGTTACAGGAAACGTGCACGTGTCCTGGATGAACCCTGAAGTGGAGTTTGACACCCAGAAGTTCTCCTTCTCCAACCTGCAGCGTAGAAACATCTACACAGGTCAGAACCTGACTGGATCCGGGTCAGAACCTGGCTGGATCTGGGTCAGAACCGGGTTGGATCTGGGTCAGAACCTGGCGTGATATGGGTCAGAACCTGGCTTGAACTGGGTCAGAACCTGGCAGGATCTGGGTCAAAACCTGGCTGGATCTTGTTCAGAACCTGTCTTGATCTGGGTCAGAACCTGGCTGGATCTGGGTCAGAACCTGGCTGAAACTGGGTCAGAACCTGGATTGAACTGGGTCAGAACCTGGCTGGATCTGGGTCAGAACCTGGCGGGATATGGGTCAGAACCTGGCTTGAACTGGGTCAGAACCTGGCAGGATCTGGGTCAGAACCTGGCGGGATCTCAGTCAGAACATGGTGGGTTCAGGGTCAGAACCTGGCTGGATCTGGGTCAGAACCTGGTGGGATCAGGGTCAGAACCTGGCTTGATCTGGGTCAGAACTTGACTGGGTCTTGTTCAGAACCTGGCTGGAACTGGATCAGAACCTTGCAGGATCTGGGCCAGAAACTGGTAGGAACTGGGTCAGAACCTTTTCTCTGTGTGATCTCCTTCAGGATATTCCGTCACTCAGGATCTTCGTCTTCTCAGTGCCGTTGATGAAACCATCGTTACAGGTAACGGGTCGTCTATACATCCACCTCATGCACTGATCACGTTATCGGTCGTGGTATTGATCACTGTGTTGGTCGACAGGAGCTCCTAAGGACAATAAGGAGGATGCTCGCGGATCCGTGCTGCTGGCCATCAAACGTTCTGGCGTTCTGGTCATTCAGCAGACTCTGCGTGGTCAGCAGATGGGTTCATACTTTGGTAACGCCGTGGCAACTGTTGACCTCAACAGTGATGGGTGAGGCGACAGCGGTATCTCCACGGAAACTCCAACATCCTGGATGTACCTCCAACCATCTCCTGTCTTCTAGGTGGAACGACCTGCTGGTGGGTGCTCCCTTTTACTTCCACCATCAGCAGGAGGCAGGTGGAGCCGTCTACATCTATATGAACGCAGGGGGGAGGTTTGACCCCAGCCCGAGCATGGTACTGACTGGGCCAACCGGATCAGCATTTGGGATGGCTGTCACTGCTGCTGGGGACCTCAACCAAGATGGTTTCCAGGGTAGGAATGGGGCTGATGACGTCATAAAACGTGCTGAACAATCAGTGCAAATGTGTTTCTGTTTTCCAGACTTCGCAGTTGGAGCACCATTCCATGAGACAGGAAGTGTGATGATCTGGATGGGGAGCAGGAAGGGGGTGTCTACAGAACCGAACCAGGTTCAACAAGCACACGTCTACTTTCTGTTTACTAAACCTCTCATCCTAATTTTAACCTTGACAACCAAAACTGACCCTAAATCAGAGTCGAACCAGAACCCTCTGTCAATGTCCATTTTATTTGTTTAGCACCTTTCCACAGCCGCAGCATCCAAAGGGCTTTACATAATCAACAAAAATAAAGTAAAAAAAGACAATCAAAAACACTGAATACACTAAAATACAAGGACAAAACACATACACATGTAAAGTCCAATCCTCTGATCATAGTCAGCCAAAGGCCAAAGCAGATACATGCCTTTTCAGGCTAGACTTTTCAGACTGTCGGCAGGTTAAGGGCAGCACGTTCCACAGTTTGGGAACCACGGCTGCAAAGGCTCCTCTTGTTCTTCAGTTTGGGACTTTCCAGGCCATCCGGCGAGCTGACTGAAGGGCTCTAGAGGGCCGATGTGCTTCCATAAATTCAGACACATAACCTGGGACCCATTCAAACAAATAACAGAATCTTAAAATCAATCCGGTACATGACTGGAAGCCAGTGGAGTGAAGAGAGCACCGGAGTTCTTGTATTTCTTTGTACCAGTGAGAAGCCAGGCTGCTGCATTCTGCACAAGCTGCAGGCGCTGAAGTCCTGACTGTTTGATTCCCACATACAGGGAGTTGCAGTAGTCTAAGCAAAAGGAGGCCAAGGCGTGTTTGACTCTTTGAAGGTCTCTTTTGGTTATATGGGGCTTCACCTTACTGATTAGTCTTAGCTGGAAAAAGCTAGACTTGCCCAGCATGCTGCCCTGCTTGTCCGTCTGAAAGGCGTTGTCTATGATCACACCAAGACTCCTGGCATGGCATCTGTTGTAAGGTGCAAGTGGCCCGAGGTCATTACCAGGGACTTGAACAGTCTAAGGGCGACCAAACAAGACCACCTCTGTTTTACTTTCATTTAATCTTAAGAAATGAAAGTCCATCCATGTTATATCTGTCATGCAGCTTAGCAGAGTCTGAAGAGAATCACTGGAAGGACTTTTTGATGGCAGGTACACCTGCAGATCACCAGCAAAGCAATGGAAGGCAATGCCATGCTTCCTGAGAATTCACCCCAGGGGTATCGTATAAAGGGAAAAGAAAGTGGACCCAAAACTGACCCCTGGGGGACACCACAGGTCAGAGGAGCCACTGAGGAGGAAAACTGCTCCATTTGGACAGAAAACGATCTATCTGTGAGATACGATTGAAACCGGTTCAAGACTATGCCTGTTAGTCTAACACAATGCTCAAGGTGCTGTAAAAGAATTGTATAGTCAAAAGTATCAAATTCTGCAGTGAAGTCCAGAAGAACCCATATGGCACAATTACCAGAATCAACACTCAGTAGAAGATCATTGAAAACTTTTGAAAATGCATTTACAGTGCTGTGAAGAGGTTTAAAACCAGACTGAAACTGTTCACACAACTTTCTATACCACCTTAGAGATAAAAGGGAGTTTGGAAATTGGCCTAAAATGAGCTAAAATTAATGGATCCAAATTTTTCTTCTTTAAAAGGGGCTGAACTCTGGCATGCTTCAGGGAGAGAGCAACAGATCCAGAGTTAAGACATAAATTTTAAAACTGTAAAATAAAAAACTCAACTGCACCGAAGACTTGGACAGACAAGCAGGGACACTGTCGGTTCGACAATTTACAGGGCATAGATCAGGAGAAACGGGCTCCAAATGATCAAGAACTACAGGGCTCACGAAAGGAGTTGAGGGATCCTGAGTAGACTGGGGGCCCGAAGATCTCCGGACAGAAAATTTGTCGACAAAGAACTGGAAAAATCCTCACTCAAGGAGGAAGAAGGTTCCACACAGACAACAGCACGAGGGTTCACCAATGAATTAAAAACATTAATATGCAGCTTGAACAGAAGACACGCACGGCGTAAGTACCTGGAAATTTAGAGCTTGTCTTTTTTCCATTTGCTGCCAGACGCTTACATGCACGTCTGAGTTCAAGACCGGACCCATCCAACCAAGGCGCATTTTGAGGCTTCACATGGTTAGAGGTTACAGGAGCAAAAGCATCTAAAATCTAAGCACAGTGCAAGTTAAACATCCCAATGCGTCCATCAGCACTGGAGTTACCACAGAATATAAGTTATAGCCTGTAGATGCAAGACCAGGACCTGGTAGTCACTGACAAGTCCAGAACCTGGTAATCACTGAGAAGTCCAGAACCTGGTAATCACTGACAAGACCAGAACCCTCTACTTAATGACAAGACCAGAACCCTCTAGTTATTTAAAAGACCAGAACCTGGTAGTCACTGACAAGACCAGAACCTGGTAGTTACTGACAAGTCCAGAACCTGGTAGTTACTGACAAGTCCAGAACCTGGTAGTTACTGACAAGACCAGAACCTGGTAATCACTGAGAAGTCAAGAACCTGGTAATCACTGACAAGACCAGAACCTGGTAGTTACTGACAAGACCTGAACCTGGTAGTTACTGTCAAGTCCAGAACCTGGTAGTCACTGACAAGACCAGAACCTGGTAGTCACTGACAAGACCAGAACCTGGTTGTACCTAACAAGACCAGATCTGTTAGGTTGAAGTCAAGTGCGGGGGATTCATATGCGGACTCGGCTTGGAGTTTCAAACAGTGCTTTATTTGCTTCCTTCTGATTTCGGTTTCTTTCCCAGGTGGATGCGGAAGATAGGTTAGTCGGCAGGCAGACAAGCGGGGAGGTAAACCTGGCGGACAGAGAGGCGGACAGAGAGGCGGGCAGGCAGGCAGGCAGGCAGGCAGGCAAGCGGTAGGGCAGCAATCGGGCATGCAGGCAGGATCTCTGACGGGGAAAAAACACACAGGTTAACGATCAGGAAATCACACTGGGAAGAATCCTTCAGGCTGAGAGTTGTACCAAAGGCGTTCAACTATCTGGCGATGAACAGCAGGCTGGGCAGATCTTAAATAGTGCTGCTGCTGATTGCCAAGATGCCGATCAGGTGCTGATCCAGGTGCCAGGATGCCACACACGCCCACCAGGGAACAGGATCACAACAAGAACCTGGTAGTTACTGACAAAACCAGAACCTGGTAATCACTGACAAGTCCAGAACCTGGTAATCACTGACAAGACCAGAACCCTCTACTTATTGACAAGACCAGAGCCCTCTAGTTATTTAAAAGACCAGTACCTGGTAATTACTGACAAGACAAGAACCTGGTAGTTACTGACAAGACCAGAACCTGGAAATCAGTGACAAGACCAGAACCTGGCTGTTGCTGACAAAACCGGAAATTGGTAGTCACTGACAAGATCAGAACCTAGTAGTTACTGACAAGACCAGAACCTGGTAGTCACTGACAGGACCAGAACCTGGTAGTACCTGACTTACCAGAACCTGGTAGTTACTGACAAGTCCAGAACCTGCTAGTCACTGACAAGACCAGAACCTGATAGTTACTTACAAGACCAGAACCTGGTAATCACTGACAAGACCAGAACCTGGTAGATACTGACAAGTCCAGAACCTGGTAATCACTGACAAGACCAGAACCTGGTAGTCACTGACAAGACCAGAACCTAGTAGTCACTGACAAGACCAGAACCTGGTAGTTACTGACACGACCAGAACCTGGTAGCTACTGACAAAACCAGAACATGGTAGTCACTGACAAGTCCAGAACCTGGTAGATACGGACAAGTCCAGAACCTGGTGATCACTGACACGACCAGAACCTGGTAGCTACTGACAAGACCAGAACCTGGTAGTCACTGACAAGACCAGAACCTGGTAGTCACTGACAAGTCCAGAACCTGGTAGATACTGACAAGTCCAGAACCTGGTAATCACTGACAAGACCAGAACCTGGTAATCACTGACAAGACCAGAACCTGGTAGTTACTGACACGACCAGAACCTGGTAGCTACTGACAAGACCAGAACCTGGTAGTCACTGACAAGACCAGAACCTGGTAGTTACTGACACGACCAGAACCTGGTAGCTACTGACAAGACCAGAACCTGGTAGTCACTGACAAGTCCAGAACCTGGTAATCAATGACAAGACCAGAACCCTCTACTTATTGATAAGACCAGAACCCTCTAGTTATTTACAAGACTAGAACCTGGTAGATACTGAAAAAACCAGAACCTGGTCGTTACTGTCAACCACCAGAGCCTGGTTGTCACTGACAAGACCAGAACATGGTAGCTACTGACAAGACCAGAACCTGGTAGTCACTGACAAGACCAATTCATGGTAGTCACTGACAAAACCAGAACCTGGTAATCACTGACAAGTCCAGAACCTGGTAATCACTGACAAGACCAGAACCCTCTACTTATTGACAAGACCAGAACCCTCTAGTTATTTAAAAGACCAGAACCTGGTAGTCACTGAGAAGTCAAGACCCTGGTAATCACTGACAAGTCCAGAACCTGGTTGTTACTGACAAGACCAGAACCTGGTAATCAGTGACAAGACCAGAACCTGGTAGTTACTGACAAAACCGGAAATTGGTAGTCACTAACAAGACCAGAACCTGGTAGTCACTGACAAGATCAGAACCTAGTAGTTACTGACAAGACCAGAACCTCGTAGTCACTGACAAGTCCAGAACCTGGTAGATACTGACAAGTCCAGAACCTGGTAGATACTGACAAGTCCAGAACCTGGTAATCACTGACAAGACCAGAACCTGGTAGTCACTGATAAGACCAGAACCTGGTAGTCACTGACAAGACCAGAACCTGGTAGTTAAAGACACCACCAGAACCTGATAGTTACTTACAAGACCAGAACCTGGTAGTCACTGACAAGACCAGAACCTGGTAGTCACTGACAAGACCAGAACCTGGTAGTTACTGACACGACCAGAACCTGGTAGCTACTGAGAAGACCAGAACCTGGTAGTCACTGACAAGTCCAGAACCTGGTAGATACTGACAAGTCCAGAACGTGGTAGATACTGACAAGACCAAAACCCTCTAGTTATTTACAAGACCAGAACCTGGTAGTTACTGACAAGACCAGAACCTGGTAATCACTGAGAAGTCAAGACCCTGGTAATCACTGACAAGACCAGAACCTGGTAGTTACTGACAAGACCAGAACCTGGTAGTTACTGTCAAGTACAGAACCTGGTAGTCACTGACAAGACCAGAACCTGGTAATCACTGACAAGACCAGAACCTGGTTGTTACTGACAAGACCAGAACCTGGTAATCAGTGACAAGACCAGAACCTGGTAGTTACTGATAAAACCGGAAATTGGTAGTCACTAACAAGACCAGAACCTGGTAGTCACTGACAAGATCAGAACCTAGTAGTTACTGACAAGACCAGAACCTGGTAGTCACTGACAAGTCCAGAACCTGGTAGATACTGACAAGTCCAGAACCTGGTAGATACTGACAAGTCCAGAACCTGGTAATCACTGACAAGACCAGAACCTGGTAGTCACTGATAAGACCAGAACCTGGTAGTCACTGACAAGACCAGAACCTGGTAGTTACAGACACCACCAGAACCTGATAGTTACTTACAAGACCAGAACCTGGTAGTCACTGACAAGACCAGAACCTGGTAGTCACTGACAAGACCAGAACCTGGTAGTTACTGACACGACCAGAACCTGGTAGCTACTGAGAAGACCAGAACCTGGTAGTCACTGACAAGTCCACAACCTGGTAGATACTGACAAGTCCAGAACCTGGTAGATACTGACAAGACCAAAACCCTCTAGTTATTTACAAGTCCAGAACCTGGTAGATACTGACAAGTCCAGAACCTGGTAATCACTGACAAGACCAGAACCTGGTAGTCACTGATAAGACCAGAACCTGGTAGTCACTGACAAGACCAGAACCTGGTAGTTACAGACACCACCAGAACCTGATAGTTACTTACAAGACCAGAACCTGGTAGTCACTGACAAGACCAGAACCTGGTAGTCACTGACAAGACCAGAACCTGGTAGTTACTGACACGACCAGAACCTGGTAGCTACTGAGAAGACCAGAACCTGGTAGTCACTGACAAGTCCACAACCTGGTAGATACTGACAAGTCCAGAACCTGGTAGATACTGACAAGACCAAAACCCTCTAGTTATTTACAAGACCAGAACCTGGTTTTTACTGTCAAGACCAGAACCTGGTAGTCACTGACAAGACCAGAACCTGGTCATTACTGTCAATACCAGAACCTGGTAGTCACTGACAAGACCAGATCATGGTAGTCACTGACAAGACCAGAACTTGGTAGTCACTGACAAAACCAGAACCTGGTAATCACTGACAAGTCCAGAACCTGGTAATCACTGACAAGACCAGAACCCTCTACTTATTGACAAGACCAGAACCCTCTAGTTATTTAAAAGACCAGAACCTGGTAGTCACTGACAAGACCAGAACCTGGTAGTTACTGAGAAGTCCAGAACCTGGTAGTTACTGACGAGACCAGAACCTGGTAATCACTGAGAAGTCAAGAACCTGGTAATCACTGACAAGACCAGAACCTGGTAGTTACTGACAAGACCAGAACCTGGTAGTTACTGTCAAGTCCAGAACCTGGTAGTCACTGTCAAGACCAGAACCTGGTAGTCACTGACAAGACCAGATCCTGGTTGTACCTAACAAGACCAGAACTGTTAGGTTGAAGTCAAGTGCGGGGGATTCATATGCGGACTTGGCTTGGAGTTTCAAACAATGCTTTATTTGCTTCCTTCTGATTTCGATTTCTTTCCCAGGTGGATGCGGAAGATAGGTTAGTCGGCAGGCAGACAAGCGGGGAGGTAAACCTGGCGGACAGAGAGGCGGGCAGGCAGGCAGGCAGGCAGGCAAGCGGTAGGGCAGCAATCGGGCATGCAGGCAGGATCTCTGACGGGGAAAAAACACACAGGTTAACGATCAGGAAATCACACTGGGAAGAATCCTTCAGGCTGAGAGTTGTACCAAAGGCGTTCAACTATCTGGCGATGAACAGCAGGCTGGGCAGATCTTAAATAGTGCTGCTGCTGATTGCCAAGATGCCGATCAGGTGCTGATCCAGGTGCCAGGATGCCAGACACGCCCACCAGGGAACAGGATCACAACAAGAACCTGGTAGTTACTGACAAAACCAGAACCTGGTAATCACTGACAAGTCCAGAACCTGGTAATCACTGACAAGACAAAAACCCTCTACTTATTGACAAGACCAGAGCCCTCTAGTTATTTAAAAGACCAGTACCTGGTAATTACTGACAAGACCAGAACCTGGTAGTTACTGACAAGACCAGAACCTGGTAATCAGTGACAAGACCAGAACCTGGCTGTTGCTGACAAAACCGGAAATTGTTAGTCACTAACAAGACCAGAACCTGGTAGTCACTGACAAGATCAGAACCTAGTAGTTACTGACAAGACCAGAACCTGGTAGTCACTGACAGGACCAGAACCTGGTAGTACCTGACTTACCAGAACCTGGTAGTTACTGACAAGTCCAGAACCTGCTAGTCACTGACAAGACCAGAACCTGATAGTTACTTACAAGACCAGAACCTGGTAATCACTGACAAGACCAGAACCTGGTAGATACTGACAAGTCCAGAACCTGGTAATCACTGACAAGACCAGAACCTGGTAGATACTGACAAGCCCAGAACCTGGTAATCACTGACAAGACCAGAACCTGGTAGTCACTGACAAGACCAGAACCTGGTAGTCACTGACAAGACCAGAACCTGGTAGTCACCGACAAGACCAGAACCTGGTAGATACTTACAAGACCAGAACCTGGTCGTTACTGTCAACCACCAGAACCTGTTAATCACTGACAAGTCCAGAACCTGGTAATCACTGATAAGACCAGAACCATCTACTTATTGACAAGACCAGAACCCTCTAGTTATTTAAAAGACCAGTACCTGGTAATTACTGACAAGACCAGAACCTGATAGATACTGACAAGACCAGAACTCTCTAGTTATTGACAAGACCTGTACCTGGTAATCACTGACAAGTCCAGAACCTGGTAATCACTGAGAAGTCCAAAACCTGGTAATCACTGACAAGACCACAACCTGGTAGTCACTGACAAGACCAGAACCTGGTAATCACTGACAAGACCAGAACCCGGTAATTACTGACAAGACCAGAACTGGTAGTCACTGACAAGACCAGATCAAGGTAGTTACTGACAAGACCAGAACGTGGTAGTCACTGACAAAACCAGAACTTGGTAATCAGTTACAAGTCCAGAACATGGTAGTGACTGACAAGACCAGAACCTGGTAGTCACTGAAAAGTCCAGAACCTGGTAGTACCTGACAAGACCAGAACCTGGTAGATACTTACAAGACCAGAACCTGGTAGATACTGACAAGACCAGAACCTGGCCGTTACTGTCAACCACCAGAACCTGGTAATCACTGACAAGTCCAGAACCTGGTAATCACTGACAAGACCAGAACCATCTACTTATTGACAAGACCAGAACCCTCTAGTTATTTAAAAGACCAGTACCTGGTAATTATTGACAAGACCAGAACCTGATAGATACTGACAAGACCAGAACCCTCTAGTTATTTACAAGACCAGAACCTGGTAGTAACTGACATGACCAAAACCTGGTCGTTACTGTCAATACCAGAACCTAGTAGTCACTGACAAGACCAAAACCTGGTTGTTACTGTAAATACCAGAACCTGGTAGTCACTGACAAGACCTGAACCTGGTAATTAGTGACAAGACCAGAACCCTCTACTTATTGACAAGACCAGAACCCGGTAAGCACTGAGAAGTCCAGAACCTTGTAATCACTGACAAGACCAGAACATGGTTGTCACTTACAAGACCAGAACCCTCTTGTTATTTACAAGACCAGAACCTGATAGTAAATGACAAGATCAAAACCTGGTCATTGCTGTCAATACCAGAACCTGGCAGTGACTGACAAGACCAGAACTTGGTAGTCACTGACAAAACCAAAACCTGGTAATCACTGACAAGGCCATAACCTGGTAATCACTGACAAGACCAGAACCCTCTGCTTATTGACAAGAGCAGAACCCTCTAGTTATTTAAAAGACCAGTACCCGGTTATTACTGACAAGACCAGAACCTGGTACATACTGACAAGTCCAGAACCTGGTAATCACTGACAAGACCAGAACTTGGTAGTCACTGACAAGACCAAAACCTGGTAGTTACTGACAAGTCCAGAACCTGGAAGTGACTGACAAGACCAGAACCTGGTAGTCACTGACAAGTCCAGAACCTGGTAGTACCTGACAAGACCAGATCATGGTAGTTACTGACAAGACCAGAACCTGGTAGTCACTGACAAAACCAGAACCTGGTAATCAGTGACAAGACCAGAACCTGGTAGTTACTGACAAGACCAGAAATTGGTTGTCACTGACAAGATCAGAAGCTTGTAGTCACTGACAAGACCAGAACTTGGTAGTCACTGACAAGACCAAAACCTGGTAGTTACTGACAAGTCCAGAACCTGGTAGTCACTGACAAGACCAGAACCTGGTAATCACTGACAAGTCCAGAACCTGGCAGTACCTGACAAGACCAGAACCTGGTAGTTACTGACAAGACCAGAACCTGGTAGTCACTGACAAGTACAGAACCTGGTAGTACCTGACAAGACCAGATCATGGTAGTTACTGACAAGACCACAACCTGGTAGTCACTGACAAAACCAGAACCTGGTAATCAGTGACAAGACCAGAACCTGGTAGTTACTGACAAGACCAGAAATTGGTTGTCACTGACAAGACCAGAAGCTTGTAGTCACTGACAAGACCAGAACTTGGTAGTCACTGACAAGACCAAAACCTGGTAGTTACTGACAAGTCCAGAACCTGGTAGTCACTGACAAGACCAGAACCTGGTAGTCACTGACAAGTCCAGAACCTGGTAGTACCTGACAAGACCAGAACCTGGTAGTTACTGACAAGACCAGAACCTGGTAGTCACCGACAAGACCACAACCTGGTAGATACTTACAAGACCAGAACCTGGTCGTTACTGTCAACCACCAGAACCTGGTAATCACTGACAAGTCCAGAACCTGGTAATCACTGATAAGACCAGAACCATCTACTTATTGACAAGACCAGAACCCTCTAGTTATTTAAAAGACCAGTACCTGGTAATTACTGACAAGACCAGAACCTGAAAGATACTGACAAGACCAGACCTCTCTATTTATTGACAAGACCTGTACCTGGTAGTCACTGACAAAACCAGAAGCTGGTAATCAGTGACAAGACCAGAACCTGGTAGTTACTGACAAGACCAGAAATTGGTTGTCACTGACAAGATCAGAAGCTTGTAGTCACTGACAAGACCAGAACTTGGTAGTCACTGACAAGACCAAAACCTGGTAGTTACTGACAAGTCCAGAACCTGGTAGTCACTGACAAGACCAGAACCTGGTAATCACTGACAAGTCCAGAACCTGGCAGTACCTGACAAGACCAGAACCTGGTAGTTACTGACAAGACCAGAACCTGGTAGTCACCGACAAGACCAGAACCTGGTAGATACTTACAAGACCAGAACCTGGTCATTACTGTCAACCACCAGAACCTGGTAATCACTGACAAGTCCAGAACCTGGTAATCACTGATAAGACCAGAACCATCTAGTTATTGACAAGACCAGAACCCTCTAGTTATTTAAAAGACCAGTACCTGGTAATTACTGACAAGACCAGAACCTGGTAATCACTGAGAAGTCCAGAACCTGGTAATCACTGACAAGACCACAACCTGGTAGTCACTGACAAGACCAGAACCTGGTAATCACTGACAAGACCAGAACCCGGTAATTACTGACAAGACCAGAACTGGTAGTCACTGACAAGACCAGATCAAGGTAGTTACTGACAAGACCAGAACCTGGTAGTCACTGACAAAACCAGAACCTGGTAATCAGTGACAAGACCATAAGCTGGTAGTTAATGACGAGACCAGAACCTGGTAGTAACTGACAAGACCAAAACCTGGTCGTTAATGTCAATACCAGAACCTGGTAGTCACTGACAAGACCAAAACCTGGTTGTTACTGTAAATACCAGAACCTGGTAGTCACTGACAAGACCAGATCATGGTAGTTACTGACAAGACCAGAACCCTCTACTTATTGACAAGACCAGAACCCTCTAGTTATTGACAAGGCCAGAACCCGGTAATCACTGAGAAGTCCAGAACCTTGTAATCACTGACAAGACCAGAACATGGTTGTCACTGACAAGACCAGAACCCTCTTGTTATTTACAAGACCAGAACCTGATAGTAAATGACAAGATCGAAACCTGGTCATTACTGTCAATACCAGAACCTGGTAGTGACTGACAAGACCAGAACTTGGTAGTCACTGACAAAACCAAAACCTGGTAATCACTGACAAGTCCATAACCTGGTAATCACTGACAAGACCAGAACCCTCTACTTATTGACAAGAGCAGAACCATCTTGTTATTTAAAAGACCAGTACCTGGCAATCACTGACAAGACCAGAACCTGGTAATCACTGAGAAGTCCAGAACCTGGTAATCACTGACAAGACCAGAACTTGGTAGTCACTGACAAGACCAAAACCTGGTAGTTACTGACAAGTCCAGAACCTGGTAGTGACTGACAAGACCAGAACCTGGTAGTCACTGACAAGTCCAGAACCTGGTAGTACCTGACAAGACCAGATCATGGTAGTTACTGACAAGACCAGAACCTGGTAGTCACTGACAAAACCAGAAGCTGGTAATCAGTGACAAGACCAGAACCTGGTAGTTACTGACAAGACCAGAAATTGGTTGTCACTGACAAGATCAGAAGCTTGTAGTCACTGACAAGACCAGAACTTGGTAGTCACTGACAAGACCAAAACCTGGTAGTTACTGACAAGTCCAGAACCTGGTAGTCACTGACAAGACCAGAACCTGGTAGTCACTGACAAGTCCAGAACCTGGCAGTACCTGACAAGACCAGAACCTGGTAGTTACTGACAAGACCAGAACCTGGTAGTCACCGACAAGACCAGAACCTGGTAGATATTTACAAGACCAGAACCTGGTCGTTACTGTCAACCACCAGAACCTGGTAATCACTGACAAGTCCAGAACCTGGTAATTACTGACAAGACCAGAACCTGATAGATACTGACAAGACCAGAACCTGGTAATAACTGACAACACCAGAACCCTCTACTTATTGACAAGACCAGAACCCTGAAGTTATTTAAAAGACCAGTACCTGGTAATTACTGACAAGACCAGAACCTGGTAGTCACCGACAAGACCAGAACCTGGTAGATATTTACAAGACCAGAACCTGGTCGTTACTGTCAACCACCAGAACCTGGTAATCACTGACAAGTCCAGAACCTGGTAATTACTGACAAGACCAGAACCTGATAGATACTGACAAGACCAGAACTCTCTAGTTATTGACAAGACCTGTACCTGGTATTCACTGACAAGTCCAGAACCTGGTAATCACTGACAACACCAGAACCCTCTAGTTATTGACAAGACCAGAACCCTGAAGTTATTTAAAAGACCAGAACCTGGTAATTACTGACAAGACCAGAACCTGGTAATCACTGACAAGATCAGAAGCTTGTAGTCACTGACAAGACCAGAACCTGGTAATCACTGACAAGATCAGAAGCTTGTAATCACTGACAAGACCACAACCTGGTAGTCACTGAATAGAACAGAACCTGGTAATCACTGACAAGACCAGAACCCCGTAATTACTGACAAGACCAGAACTGGTAGTCACTGACAAAACCAGAACCTGGTAATCAGTGAAAAGACCAGAACCTGGTAGTTACTGACGAGACCAGAACCTGGTAGTTATTGACAAGGCCAGAAATTGGTAGTCACCGACAAGACCAGAACCTGGTAGATACTGACAAGACCAGAACCTGGTAGATCCTGACAAGACCAGAACCTGGTCGTTACTGTCAACCACCAGAACCTGGTAATCCCTGACAAGTCCAGAACCTGGTAATCACTGACAAGACCAGAACTATCTACGTATTGACAAGACCAGAACCCTCTAGTTATTTACAAGACCAGAACCTGGTAGTAACTGACAAGACCAAAACCTGGTAGTCACTGAAAAGACCAGATCATGGTAGTTACTGACAAGACCAGAACCTTCTACTTTATGACAAGACCAGAACCCTCTAGTTATTGACAAGACCAGAACCCGGTAATCACTGACAAGTCCAGAAACTGGTAATCACTGACAACACCAGAACCTGGCAGTTACTGACAAGACCAGAACCTGGTAATCAGTGACAAGACCAGAACCTGGTAGTTACTGACAAGACCAGAAATTGGTTGTCACCGACAAGACCAGAACCTGGTATTCACTGACAAGTCCAGAACCTGGTAGTACCTGACAAGACCAGAACCTGGTCGTTACAGTAAATACCAGAACCTGGTAGTCTCTGACAAGACCAGAACCTGGTAATCAGTGACAAGACCAGAACCTGGTAGTTACTGACAAGACCAGAACCTGGTAGTCACTGAAAAGACCAGATCATGGTAGTTACTGACAAGACCAGAACCCTCTACTTATTGACAAGACCTGAACCCTGTAGTTATTTAAAAGGCCAGTACCTGCTAATTACTGACAAGACCAGAACCTTGCACATACTGACAAGTCCAGAACCTGGTCATCACTGAGAAGTCCACAACCTTGTAATCACTGACAAGACCAGAACCATCTACTTATTGACAAGACCAGAACCCTCTAGTTATTTAAAAGACCAGTACCTGGTAATTACTGACAAGACCAGAACCTGATAGATACTGACAAGATCAAAACCTGGTCGTTACTGTCAATACCAGAACCTGGTTGTGACTGACAAGACCAGAACTTGGTGGTCACTGACAAAACCAGAACCCTCTACTTATTGACAAGAGCAGAACTCTCTAGTTATTTAAAAGACCAGTACCTGGTAATTACTGACAAGACCAGAACCATCTAGTTATTTACAAGACCAGAACCTGGTAGTAACTGACAAGACCAAAACCTGGTCATTACTGTCAATACCAGAACCTGGTAGTCACTGACAAGACCAAAACCTGGTTGTTACTGTAAATACCAGAACCTGGTAATCACTGAGAAGTCCAGAACCTGGTAATCAGTGACAAGACCAGAACCTGGTAGTCACTGACAAGACCAGAACCCGGTAATTACTGACAAGACCAGAACTGGTAGTCACTGACAAGACCAGATCATGGTAGTTACTGACAAGACCAGAACCTGGGAGTCACTGACAAAACCAGAACCTGGTAATCAGTGACAAGACCAGAACCTGGTAGTTACTGACAAGACCAGAACCTGGTAGTCACTGACAAAACCAGAACCTGGTAATCAGTGACAAGACCAGAACCTGGTAATCAGTGACAAGACCAGAACCTGGTAGTTACTGACAAGACCAGAACTTGGTAGTCACTGACAAGACCAAAGCCTGGTGGTTACTGACAAGACCAGAACCTGGTAATCACCGGCAAGACCAGAACCTGGTAGATACTGACAAGACCAGAACCCTCTAGTTATTTACAAGACCAGAACCTGGTAGTAACTGACAAGACCAAAACCTGGTCGTTACTGTCAATACCAGAACTTGGTTGTCACTGACAAGACCAAAACCTGGTAGTTACTGACAAGTCCAGAACCTGGTAGTCACTGACAAGACCAGAACCTGGTAGTCACTGACAAGTCCAGAACCTGGAAGTACCTGACAAGACCAGAACCTGGTAGTTACTGACAAGACCAGAACCTGGTAGTCACCGACAAGACCAGAACCTGGTAGATACCGACAAGACCAGAACCTGGTCGTTACTGTCAACCACCAGAACCTGGTAATCACTGACAAGTCCAGAACCTGGTAATCACTGACAAGACCAGAACCATCTACTTATTGACAAGACCAGAACCCTCTAGTTATTTAAAAGACCACTACCTGGTAATTACTGACAAGACCAGAACCCTCTAATTATTGACAAGACCAGAACCCTCTAGTTATTTACAAGACCAGAACCTGATAGTACTTGACAACACCAAAACCTGGTCGTTACTGTAAATACCAGAACCTGGTAGTCACTGAAAAGACCAGATCATGGTAGTTACTGACAAGACCAGAACCCTCTAATTATTGACAAGACCAGAACCCTCTAGTTATTTACAAGACCAGAACCTGGTATTCACTGACAAGACCAGAACCTGGTAGTCACTGAAAAGACCAGAACCCTCTACTTATTGATAAGTCCAGAACCTGGTAATCACTGAGAAGTCCAGAACCTGGTAATCACTGACAAGACCAGAACCCTCTAGTTATTTACAAGACCAGAACCTGATAGTAACTGACAAGACCAAAACCTGGTCGCTACTGTCAATACCAGAACCTGGTCATCACTGACAAGACCAGAACCTGGTAGTCACTGACAAGACCAGAACCTGGTGGTTTCTAGCAAGACCAAAACCTGATAGTCACCGACAAGACCAGAACCTGGTAGTCACTGACAAGACCAGAACCTGATCGTAACTGACAAACCAAAACCTGGTCGTTACTGTCAATACCAGAACCTGGTAGTCACTGACAATACCAGAACCTGGTAGTCACTGACAAGACCAGAACCTGATAATCAGTGACAAGACCAGAACCTGGTAGTTACTGACAAAACCAGAACCTGGTAATCACTGACAAGTCCAGAACCTGGTAATCACTGACAAGACCAGAGCCCTCTAGTTATTTAAAAGACCACTACCTGGTAATTACTGACAAGACCAGAACCTGGAAGATACTGAAAAGTCCAGAACCTGGTAATCAGTGACAAGACCAGAACCTGGTAGTCACTGACAAAACCAGAACCTGGTAATCAGTGACAAGATCAGAACCTGGTAGTTACTGACAAGACCAGAACCTGGTAGTCACTGACAAGACCAGATCATGGTAGTTACTGACAAGACCAGATCCCTCTACTTATTTACAAGACCAGAACCCTCTAGTTATTTAAAAGACCAGTACCTGGTAATCACTGACAAGACCAGAACCTGGTAATCACTGACAAGACCAGAACCTGGTAATCAGTGACAAGACCAGAACCTGGTTTTTACTGACAAGACCAGAAATTGGTAGTCACTGACAAGACTAGAACCTGGTAGTTACTGACAAGACCAGAAATTGGTAGTCACTGACAAGACCAGAACCTGGTAGTCACTGACAAGACCAGAACCTGGTAGTCACTGAAAAATCCAGAACCTGGTAGTCACTGACAAGACCAGAACCTGGTAGTACCTGACAAGACCAGATCATGGTAGTTACTGACAAGACCAGAACCTGGTAGTCACTGACAAAACCAGAAGCTGGTAATCAGTGACAAGACCAGAACCTGGTAGTTACTGACAAGACCAGAAATTGGTTGTCACTGACAAGATCAGAAGCTTGTAGTCACTGACAAGACCAGAACCTGGTATTTACTGACAAGACCAGAAATTGGTTGTCACTGACAAGATCAGAAGCTTGTAGTCACTGACAAGACCAAAACCTGGTAGTTACTGACAAGTCCAGAACCTGGTAGTCACTGACAAGACCAGAACCTGGTAGTCACTGACAAGTCCAGAACCTGGCAGTACCTGACAAGACCAGAACCTGGTAGTTACTGACAAGACCAGAACCTGGTAGTCACCGACAAGACCAGAACCTGGTAGATATTTACAAGACCAGAACCTGGTCGTTACTGTCAACCACCAGAACCTGGTAATCACTGACAAGTCCAGAACCTGGTAATTACTGACAAGACCAGAACCTGATAGATACTGACAAGACCAGAACTCTCTAGTTATTGACAAGACCTGTACCTGGTATTCACTGACAAGTCCAGAACCTGGTAATCACTGACAACACCAGAACCCTCTAGTTATTGACAAGACCAGAACCCTGAAGTTATTTAAAAGACCAGAACCTGGTAATTACTGACAAGACCAGAACCTGGTAATCACTGACAAGATCAGAAGCTTGTAGTCACTGACAAGACCAGAACCTGGTAATCACTGACAAGATCAGAAGCTTGTAGTCACTGACAAGACCAGAACCTGGTATTTACTGACAAGACCAGAAATTGGTTGTCACTGACAAGATCAGAAGCTTGTAGTCACTGACAAGACCAAAACCTGGTAGTTACTGACAAGTCCAGAACCTGGTAGTCACTGACAAGACCAGAACCTGGTAGTCACTGACAAGTCCAGAACCTGGCAGTACCTGACAAGACCAGAACCTGGTAGTTACTGACAAGACCAGAACCTGGTAGTCACCGACAAGACCAGAACCTGGTAGATATTTACAAGACCAGAACCTGGTCGTTACTGTCAACCACCAGAACCTGGTAATCACTGACAAGTCCAGAACCTGGTAATTACTGACAAGACCAGAACCTGATAGATACTGACAAGACCAGAACTCTCTAGTTATTGACAAGACCTGTACCTGGTATTCACTGACAAGTCCAGAACCTGGTAATCACTGACAACACCAGAACCCTCTACTTATTGACAAGACCAGAACCCTGAAGTTATTTAAAAGACCAGTACCTGGTAATTACTGACAAGACCAGAACCTGGTAATCACTGAGAAGTCCAGAACCTGGTAATCACTGACAAGACCACAACCTGGTAGTCACTGAATAGAACAGAACCTGGTAATCACTGACAAGACCAGAACCCGGTAATTACTGACAAGACCAGAACTGGTAGTCACTGACAAAACCAGAACCTGGTAATCAGTGACAAGACCAGAACCTGGTAGTTACTGACGAGACCAGAACCTGGTAGTTATTGACAAGGCCAGAAATTGGTAGTCACCGACAAGACCAGAACCTGGTAGATACTGACAAGACCAGAACCTGGTAGATCCTGACAAGACCAGAACCTGGTCGTTACTGTCAACCACCAGAACCTGGTAATCACTGACAAGACCAGAACTATCTACGTATTGACAAGACCAGAACCCTCTAGTTATTTACAAGACCAGAACCTGGTAGTAACTGACAAGACCAAAACCTGGTCGTTACTGTCAATACCAAAACCTGGTAGTCACTGACAAGACCAGAACCTGGTAGTCACTGAAAAGACCAGATCATGGTAGTTACTGACAAGACCAGAACCCTCTACTTTATGACAAGACCAGAACCCTCTAGTTATTGACAAGACCAGAACCCGGTAATCACTGACAAGTCCAGAAACTGGTAATCACTGACAACACCAGAACCTGGCAGTTACTGACAAGACCAGAACCTGGTAATCAGTGACAAGACCAGAACCTGGTAGTTACTGACAAGACCAGAAATTGGTTGTCACCGACAAGACCAGAACCTGGTATTCACTGACAAGTCCAGAACCTGGTAGTACCTGACAAGACCAGAACCTGGTCGTTACAGTAAATACCAGAACCTGGTAGTCTCTGACAAGACCAGAACCTGGTAATCAGTGACAAGACCAGAACCTGGTAGTTACTGACAAGACCAGAACCTGGTTGTCACTGAAAAGACCAGATCATGGTAGTTACTGACAAGACCAGAACCCTCTACTTATTGACAAGACCTGAACCCTGTAGTTATTTAAAAGGCCAGTACCTGCTAATTACTGACAAGACCAGAACCTTGCACATACTGACAAGTCCAGAACCTGGTCATCACTGAGAAGTCCACAACCTTGTAATCACTGACAAGACCAGAACCATCTACTTATTGACAAGACCAGAACCCTCTAGTTATTTAAAAGACCAGTACCTGGTAATTACTGACAAGACCAGAACCTGATAGATACTGACAAGATCAAAACCTGGTCGTTACTGTCAATACCAGAACCTGGTTGTGACTGACAAGACCAGAACTTGGTGGTCACTGACAAAACCAGAACCCTCTACTTATTGACAAGAGCAGAACTCTCTAGTTATTTAAAAGACCAGTACCTGGTAATTACTGACAAGACCAGAACCCTCTAGTTATTTACAAGACCAGAACCTGGTAGTAACTGACAAGACCAAAACCTGGTCATTACTGTCAATACCAGAACCTGGTAGTCACTGACAAGACCAAAACCTGGTTGTTACTGTAAATACCAGAACCTGGTAATCACTGAGAAGTCCAGAACCTGGTAATCAGTGACAAGACCAGAACCTGGTAGTCACTGACAAGACCAGAACCCGGTAATTACTGACAAGACCAGAACTGGTAGTCACTGACAAGACCAGATCATGGTAGTTACTGACAAGACCAGAACCTGGGAGTCACTGACAAAACCAGAACCTGGTGATCAGTGACAAGACCAGAACCTGGTAGTTACTGACAAGACCAGAACCTGGTAGTCACTGACAAAACCAGAACCTGGTAATCAGTGACAAGACCAGAACCTGGTAATCAGTGACAAGACCAGAACCTGGTAGTTACTGACAAGACCAGAACTTGGTAGTCACTGACAAGACCAAAGCCTGGTGGTTACTGACAAGACCAGAACCTGGTAATCACCGGCAAGACCAGAACCTGGTAGATACTTAAAAGACCAGAACCTGGTCGTTACTGTCAACCACCAGAACCTGGTAATCACTGACAAGTCCAGAACCTGGTAATCACTGACAAGACCAGAACCATCTACTTATTGACAAGACCAGAACCCTCTAGTTATTTAAAAGACCACTACCTGGTAATTACTGACAAGACCAGAACCCTCTAATTATTGACAAGACCAGAACCCTCTAGTTATTTACAAGACCAGAACCTGATAGTACTTGACAACACCAAAACCTGGTCGTTACTGTAAATACCAGAACCTGGTAGTCACTGAAAAGACCAGATCATGGTAGTTGCTGACAAGACCAGAACCCTCTAATTATTGACAAGACCAGAACCCTCTAGTTATTTACAAGACCAGAACCTGGTATTCACTGACAAGACCAGAACCTGGTAGTCACTGAAAAGACCAGAACCCTCTACTTATTGATAAGTCCAGAACCTGGTAATCACTGAGAAGTCCAGAACCTGGTAATCACTGACAAGACCAAAACCTGGTAGTCACTGACAAGACCAGAACCCTCTAGTTATTTACAAGACCAGAACCTGATAGTAACTGACAAGACCAAAACCTGGTCGTTACTGTCAATACCAGAACCTGGTCATCACTGACAAGACCAGAACCTGGTAGTCACTGACAAGACCAGAACCTGGTGGTTTCTTGCAAGACCAAAACCTGATAGTCACCGACAAGACCAGAACCTGGTAGTCACTGACAAGACCAGAACCTGATCGTAACTGACAAGACCAAAACCTGGTCGTTACTGTCAATACCAGAACCTGGTAGTCACTGACAATACCAGAACCTGGTAGTCACTGACAAGACCAGAACCTGATAATCAGTGACAAGACCAGAACCTGGTAGTTACTGACAAAACCAGAACCTGGTAATCACTGACAAGTCCAGAACATGGTAATCACTGACAAGACCAGAGCCCTCTAGTTATTTAAAAGACCACTACCTGGTAATTACTGACAAGACCAGAACCTGGAAGATACTGAAAAGTCCAGAACCTGGTAATCAGTGACAAGACCAGAACCTGGTAGTCACTGACAAAACCAGAACCTGGTAATCAGTGACAAGATCAGAACCTGGTAGTTACTGACAAGACCAGAACCTGGTAGTCACTGACAAGACCTGATCATGGTAGTTACTGACAAGACCAGATCCCTCTACTTATTTACAAGACCAGAACCCTCTAGTTATTTAAAAGACCAGTACCTGGTAATCACTGACAAGACCAGAACCTGGTAGATACAGAAAAGTCCAGAACCTGGTAATCAGTGACAAGACCAGAACCTGGTTTTTACTGACAAGACCAGAAATTGGTAGTCACTGACAAGACTAGAACCTGGTAGTTACTGACAAGACCAGAAATTGGTAGTCACTGACAAGACCAGAACCTGGTAGTCACTGACAAGACCAGAACCTGGTAGTCACTGAAAAATCCAGAACCTGGTAGTCACTGACAAGACCAGAACCTAGTAGTTACTGACAAGACCAGGACCTTGTAGTACCTGACAAGACCAGAACCTGGTAATCACTGACAAGACTAGATCATGGTAGTTACTGACATGACCAGCAGCTGGTAATCACTGACAAGACCAGAACCCTCTACTTATTGACAAGACCAGAACCCTCTACTTATTGACAAGACCTGTACCTGGTAATCACTGACAAGACCACAACCTGGCAGTAACTGACAAATCCAGAACCTGGTAATCAGTGACAAGACCAGAACCTGGTAGTTACTGACAAGACCAGAACCTGGTAGTCACTGACAAAACCAGAACCTGGTAATCAGTGACAAGACCAGAACCTGGTAATCAGTTACAAGACCAGAACCTGGTAGTTACTGACAAGACCAGAACTTGGTAGTCACTGACAAGACCAAAACCTGGTGGTTACTGACAAGACCAGAACCTGGTAATCACCGGCAAGACCAGAACCTGGTAGATACTTAAAAGACCAGAACCTGGTCGTTACTGTCAACCACCAGAACCTGGTAATCACTGACAAGTCCAGAACCTGGTAATCACTGACAAGACCAGAACCATCTACTTATTGACAAGACCAGAACCCTCTAGTTATTTAAAAGACCACTACCTGGTAATTACTGACAAGACCAGAACCTGATAGATACTGACAAGACCAGAACCCTCTAGTTATTTACAAGACCCGAACCTGGTAGTAACTGACAAGACCAAAACCTGGTCGTTACTGTCAATACCAGAACCTGGTAGTCACTGACTAGACCAGAACCTGGTAGTCACCGACAAGACCATAACCTGGTAATCACTGACAAGACCATAACCCTCTCGTTATTTACAAGTCCAGAACCTGATAGTACTTGACAACACCAAAACCTGGTCGTTACTGTAAATACCAGAACCTGGTAGTCAATGAAAAGACCAGATCATGGTAGTTACTGACAAGACCAGAACCCTCTAATTATTGACAAGACCAGAACCCTCTAGTTATTTACAAGACCAGAACCTGGTATTCACTGACAAGACCAGAACCTGGTAGTCACTGAAAAGACCAGAACCCTCTACTTATTGATAAGTCCAGAACCTGGTAATCACTGAGAAGTCCAGAACCTGGTAATCACTGACAAGACCAAAACCTGGTAGTCACTGACAAGACCAGAACCCTCTAGTTATTTACAAGACCAGAACCTGATAGTAACTGACAAGACCAAAACCTGGTCGTTACTGTCAATACCAGAACCTGGTCATCACCGACAAGACCATAACCTGGTAGTCACTGACAAGACCAGAACCTGAACGTAACTGACAAGACCAAAACCTGGTCGTTACTGTCAATACCAGAACCTGGTAGTCACTGACAATACCAGAACCTGGTAGTCACTGACAAGACCAGAACCTGATAATCAGTGACAAGACCAGAACCTGGTAGTTACTGACAAAACCAGAACCTGGTAATCACTGACAAGTCCAGAACCTGGTAATCACTGACAAGACCAGAGCCCTCTAGTTATTTAAAAGACCACTACCTGGTAATTACTGACAAGACCAGAACCTGGAAGATACTGAAAAGTCCAGAACCTGGTAATCAGTGACAAGACCAGAACCTGGTAGTCACTGACAAAACCAGAACCTGGTAATCAGTGACAAGATCAGAACCTGGTAGTTACTGACAAGACCAGAACCTGGTAGTCACTGACAAGACCAGATCATGGTAGTTACTGACAAGACCAGATCCCTCTACTTATTTACAAGACCAGAACCCTCTAGTTATTTAAAAGACCAGTACCTGGTAATCACTGACAAGACCAGAACCTGGTAGATACTGAAAAGTCCAGAACCTGGTAATCAGTGACAAGACCAGAACCTGGTTTTTACTGACAAGACCAGAAATTGGTAGTCACTGACAAGACTAGAACCTGGTAGTTACTGACAAGACCAGAAATTGGTAGTCACTGACAAGACCAGAACCTGGTATTCACTGACAAGTCCAGAACCTGGTAATCACTGACAACACCAGAACCCTCTACTTATTGACAAGACCAGAACCCTGAAGTTATTTAAAAGACCAGTACCTGGTAATTACTGACAAGACCAGAACCTGGTAATCACTGAGAAGTCCAGAACCTGGTAATCACTGACAAGACCACAACCTGGTAGTCACTGAATAGAACAGAACCTGGTAATCACTGACAAGACCAGAACCCGGTAATTACTGACAAGACCAGAACTGGTAGTCACTGACAAAACCAGAACCTGGTAATCAGTGACAAGACCAGAACCTGGTAGTTACTGACGAGACCAGAACCTGGTAGTTATTGACAAGGCCAGAAATTGGTAGTCACCGACAAGACCAGAACCTGGTAGATACTGACAAGACCAGAACCTGGTAGATCCTGACAAGACCAGAACCTGGTCGTTACTGTCAACCACCAGAACCTGGTAATCACTGACAAGACCAGAACTATCTACGTATTGACAAGACCAGAACCCTCTAGTTATTTACAAGACCAGAACCTGGTAGTAACAGACAAGACCAAAACCTGGTCGTTACTGTCAATACCAAAACCTGGTAGTCACTGACAAGACCAGAACCTGGTAGTCACTGAAAAGACCAGATCATGGTAGTTACTGACAAGACCAGAACCCTCTACTTTATGACAAGACCAGAACCCTCTAGTTATTGACAAGACCAGAACCCGGTAATCACTGACAAGTCCAGAAACTGGTAATCACTGACAACACCAGAACCTGGCAGTTACTGACAAGACCAGAACCTGGTAATCAGTGACAAGACCAGAACCTGGTAGTTACTGACAAGACCAGAAATTGGTTGTCACCGACAAGACCAGAACCTGGTATTCACTGACAAGTCCAGAACCTGGTAGTACCTGACAAGACCAGAACCTGGTCGTTACAGTAAATACCAGAACCTGGTAGTCTCTGACAAGACCAGAACCTGGTAATCAGTGACAAGACCAGAACCTGGTAGTTACTGACAAGACCAGAACCTGGTTGTCACTGAAAAGACCAGATCATGGTAGTTACTGACAAGACCAGAACCCTCTACTTATTGACAAGACCTGAACCCTGTAGTTATTTAAAAGGCCAGTACCTGCTAATTACTGACAAGACCAGAACCTTGCACATACTGACAAGTCCAGAACCTGGTCATCACTGAGAAGTCCACAACCTTGTAATCACTGACAAGACCAGAACCATCTACTTATTGACAAGACCAGAACCCTCTAGTTATTTAAAAGACCAGTACCTGGTAATTACTGACAAGACCAGAACCTGATAGATACTGACAAGATCAAAACCTGGTCGTTACTGTCAATACCAGAACCTGGTTGTGACTGACAAGACCAGAACTTGGTGGTCACTGACAAAACCAGAACCCTCTACTTATTGACAAGAGCAGAACTCTCTAGTTATTTAAAAGACCAGTACCTGGTAATTACTGACAAGACCAGAACCCTCTAGTTATTTACAAGACCAGAACCTGGTAGTAACTGACAAGACCAAAACCTGGTCATTACTGTCAATACCAGAACCTGGTAGTCACTGACAAGACCAAAACCTGGTTGTTACTGTAAATACCAGAACCTGGTAATCACTGAGAAGTCCAGAACCTGGTAATAAGTGACAAGACCAGAACCTGGTAGTCACTGACAAGACCAGGACCTTGTAGTACCTGACAAGACCAGAACCTGGTAATCACTGACAAGACCAGATCATGGTAGTTACTGACATGACCAGCAGCTGGTAATCACTGAAAAGACCAGAACCCTCTACTTATTGACAAGACCAGAACCCTCTAGTTATTGACAAGATCTGTACCTGGTAATCACTGACAAGTCCAGAACCTGGTAATCACTGACAAGACCACAACCTGGTAGTCACTGACAAGACCAGATCATGGTAGTTACTGACAAGACCACAACCTGGTAATCAGTAACAAGACCAGAACCTGGTAGTTACTGACAAGACCAGAACCTGGTAGTCACTGAAAAAACCAGAACCTGGTAATCAGTGACAAGACCTGATCATGGTAGTTACTGACAAGACCAGATCCCTCTACTTATTTACAAGACCAAAACCTGGTAGATACTGACAAGACCAGAACCTGGTAATCACTGACAAGACCAGATTCCTCTACTTATTGACAAGACCAGAACCCTCTAGTTATTTAAAAGACCAGTACCTGGTAATCACTGACAAGACCAGAACCTGGTAGATACTGAAAAGTCCAGAACCTGGTGATCAGTGACAAGACCAGAACCTGGTTTTTACTGACAAGACCAGAAATTGGTAGTCACTGACAAGACTAGAACCTGGTAGTTACTGACAAGACCAGAAATTGGTAGTCACTGACAAGACCAGAACCTAGTAGTTACTGACAAGACCAGGACCTTGTAGTACCTGACAAGACCAGAACCTGGTAATCACTGACAAGACCAGATCATGGTAGTTACTGACATGACCAGCAGCTGGTAATCACTGACAAGACCAGAACCCTCTAGTTATTGACAAGACCTGTACCTGGTAATCACTGACAAGACCACAACCTCGTAGTCACTGACAAGACCACAACCTGGTAATCAGTGACAAGACCAGAACCTGGTAGTTACTGACAACACCACAACCTGGTAATCAGTGACAAGACTAGAACCTGGTAGTCACTGACAAGTCCAGAACCTGGTAGTCACTGACAAGACCAGAACCTGGTAGTCACTGACAAGTCCAGGACCTGGAAGTACCTGACAAGACCAGAACCTGGTAGTTACTGACAAGACAAGAACCTGGTAGTCACCGACAAGACGAGAACCTGGTAGATACTTACAAGACCAGAACCTGGTCGTTACTGTCAACCAACAGAACCTGGTAATCACTGACAAGTCCAGAACCTGGTAATCACTGACAAGACCAGAACCATCTACTTATTGACAAGACCAAAACCCTCTAGTTATTTAAAAGACCAGTACCTGGTAATTACTGACAAGACCAGAACCTGGTACATACTGACAAGACCAGGACCCTCTAGTTATTTACAAGACCAGAACCTGGTAGTAACTAACAAGACCAAAACCTGGTCGTTAGTGTCAATACCAGAACCTGGTAGTGACTGACAAGACCAGACCCTGGTAGTTTCTGACAAGACCAGATCATGGTAGTTATTGACAAGACCAGAACCTGGTAGTTACCGACAAGACCAGAACCTGGTAATCACTGACAAGACCAGAACCCTCTCGTTATTTACAAGACCAGAACCTGATAGTAACTGACAAGACCAAAACCTGGTCGTTACTGTCAATACCAGAACCTGGTAGTGACTGACAAGACCAGAACCTGGTAGTTACTGACAAGACCAGATCATGGTAGTTACTGACAAGACCAGAACTTGGTAGTCACTGGCAAAACCAGAACCTGGTAATCAGTGACAAGACCAGCACCTGGTAATCACTGATAAGTCCAGAACCTGGTAATCACTGACAAGACCAGAACCCTCTACTTATTCACAAGAGCAGAACCCTGTAGTTATTTAAAAGACCAGTACCTTGTAATTACTGACAAGACCAGAACCTGGTACATACTGACAAGTCCAGAACCTGGTAATCACTGAGAAGTCCAGAACCTGGTAATCACTGACAAGACCAGAACCTGGTAGTCACTGACAAGACCAGAACCCTCTAGTTATTTACAAGACCAGAACCTGGTAGTAACTGACAAGACCAAAACCTGGTCGTTACTGTCAATAACAGAACCTGGTAGTCACTGACAAGACCAGAACCTGGTTGTCACTGACAAGACCAGAACCTGGTAGTAACTGACAAGACCAAAACCTGGTCGTTACTGTCAATAAGTGAACCTGGTAATCACTGACAAGACCAGAACCTGATAGATACTGACAACACCAGAACCCTCTAGTTATTTACAAGACCAAAACCTGGTCGTTACTGTCAATAACAGAACCTGCTAGTCACTGACAAAACCAGAACTTGGTAGTTACTGACAAGACCAGAACCTGGTAGTCACTGACAAAACCAGAACCTGGTAATCAGTGACAAGACCAGAACCTGGTAGTTACTGACAAAACCAGAACCTGGTAATCAGTGACAATGCCAGAACCTTTTAGTTACTGACAAGACTAGAAATTGGTAGTCACTGACAAGACTGGAACCTGGTAGTTACAGACAAGACCGGAAATTGGTAATCACTGACAACACCACAACCTGGTAGTACCTGACAAGACCAGAACATGGTAATCAGTGACAAGACCAGAACTTGGTTGTCACTGACAAGACTAAAACCTGGTAGTTACTGACAAGTCCAGAACCTGGTAGTCACTGACAAGACCAGAACCTGGTAGTCAATGACAAGTCCAGAACCTGGAAGTACCTGACAAGACCAGAACCTGGTAGTTACTGACAAGACCAGAACCTGGTAGTCACCGACAAGACCAGAACCTGGTAGATACCGACAAGACCAGAACCTGGTCGTTACTGTCAACCAACAGAACCTGGTAATCACTGACAAGTCCAGAACCTGGTAATTACTGACAAGACCAGTACCTGGTACATACTGACAAGACCAGGACCCTCTAGTTATTTACAAGACCAGAACCTAGTAGTAACTGACAAGACCAAAACCTGATCGTTAGTGTCAATACCAGAACCTGGTAGTCACTGACAAGACCAGAACCTGGTAGTCACTGACAAATCTAGAACCTGGTAGTTACTGACAAGACCAGGACCTGGTAGATACTGAAAAGTCCAGAACCTGGTAATCAGTGACAAGACCAGAACCTGGTCATTACTGACAAGACCAGAAATTGGTAGTCACTGACAAGACAGGAACCTGGTAGTTACTAACAAGACCAGAAATTGGTAGTCACTGACAAGACCAGAACCTGGTAGTCACTGACAAGACCAGAACCTGGTAGTCACTGACAATTCCAGAACCTGGTAGTCACTGACATGACCAAAACCTAGTAGTTACTGACAAGACCAGGACCTGGTAGTACCTGACAAGACCAGAACCTGGTAGATACTGAAAAGTCCAGAACCTGGTAATCAGTGACAAGACCAGGACCTGGTCATTACTGACAACACCAGAAATTGGTAGTCACTGACAAGACTAGAACCTGGTAGTTACTGACAAGACCAGAAATTGGTAGTCACTGACAAGATCAGAACATGGTTGTCACTGACAAGACCAGAACCCTCTTTTTATTTACAAGACCAGAACCTGGTAGTAACTGACAAGATCAAAACCTGGTCGTTACTGTCAATACCAGAACCTGGTAGTGACTGACAAGACCAGAACCTGGTAGTTACTGACAAGACCAGATCATGGTAGTTACTGACAAAACCAGAACTTGGTAGTACCTGACATGACCAGAACCTGGTAGTTACTGACAAGACCAGAACCTGGTAGTCACCGACAAGACCAGAACCTGGTAGATACTGATAAGACCAGAACCTGGTCGTTACTGTCAACCACCAGAACCTGGTAATCACTGACAAGTCCAGAACCTGGTAATCACTGACAAGTCCAGAACCTGGTAATCACTGACAAGACCAGAACCATCTACCTATTGATAAGACCAGAACCCTCTAGTTATTTTAAAGACCAGTACCTGGTAATTACTGACAAGACCAGAACCTGATAGATACTGACAAGACCAGAACCCTCTAGTTATTTACAAGACCAAAACCTGGTCGTTACTGTCAATACCAGGACCTGGTAGTCACTGACAAGACCAGAACCTGGTAGTTACTGACAAGACCAGAACCTGGTAGTCACCTACAAGACCAAAACCTGGTAATCACTGACAATTCCAGAACCTGGTAGTCACTGACAAGACCAGAACCTAGTAGTTACTGACAAGACCAGGACCTGGTAGTACCTGACAAGACCAGAAATTGGTAGTCACTGACAAGACTAGAACCTGGTAGTCACTGACAAGACCAGAACCTGGTCATCACTGAGAAGTCCAGAACCTGGTAATCACTGACAAAACCAGAACATGGTTGTCACTGACAAGACCAGAACCCTCTTTTTATTTACAAGACCAGAACCTGGTAGTAACTGACAAGATCAAAACCTGGTAATCACTGACAATTCCAGAACCTGGTAGTCACTGACAAGACCAGAACCTAGTAGTTACTGACAAGACCAGGACCTGGTAGTACCTGACAAGACCAGAAATTGGTAGTCACTGGCAAGACCAGAACCTGGTAGTCACTGACAAGACCAGAACCTGGTCATCACTGAGAAGTCCAGAACCTGGTAATCACTGACAAAACCAGAACATGGTTGTCAAGGACAAGACCAGAACCCTCTTTTTATTTACAAGAACAGAACCTGGTAGTAACTGACAAGATCAAAACCTGGTCGTTACTGTCAACCACCAGAACCTGGTAGTGACTGACAAGACCAGAACCTGGTAGTTACTGAGAAGACCAGATCATGGTAGTTACTGCAAAGACCAGAACTTGGTAGTCACCGACAAGACCAGAACCTGGTAGATACTGACAAGACCAGAACCTGGTCGTTACTGTCAACCACCAGAACCTGGTAATCACTGACAAGACCAGAACCATCTACTTATTGACAAGACCAGAACCCTCTAGTTACTTAAAAGACCAGTACCTGGTAATTACTGACAAGACCAGAACCTGATAGATACTGACAAGACCAGAACCTGATAGATACTGACAAGACCAGAACCCTCTAGTTATTTACAAGACCAGAACCTGGTAGTAACTGACAAGACCAAAACCTGGTCGTTACTGTCAATACCAGAACTTGGTTGTCACTGACAAGACCAAAACCTGGTAGTTACTGACAAGTCCAGAACCTGGTAGTCACTGACAAGACCAGAACCTGGTAGTCACTGACAAGTCCAGAACCTGGAAGTACCTGACAAGACCAGAACCTGGTAGTTACTGACAAGACCAGAACCTGGTAGTCACCGACAAGACCAGAACCTGGTAGATACCGACAAGACCAGAACCTGGTCGTTACTGTCAACCAACAGAACCTGGTAATCACTGACAAGTCCAGAACCTGGTAATCACTGACAAGACCAGAACCATCTACTTATCGACAAGACCAGAACCCTCTAGTTATTTAAAAGACCAGTACCTGGTACTTACTGACAAGACCAGAACCTGGTACATACTGACAAGACCAGGACCCTCTAGTTATTTACAAGACCAGAACCTAGTAGTAACTGACAAGACCAAAACCTGATCGTTAGTGTCAATACCAGAACCTGGTAGTCACTGACAAGACCAGAACCTGGTAGTCACTGACAATTCCAGAACCTGGTAGTTACTGACAAGACCAGGACCTGGTAGATACTGAAAAGTCCAGAACCTGGTAATCAGTGACAAGACCAGAACCTGGTCATTACTGACAAGACCAGAAATTGGTAGTCACTGACAAGACCAGAACCTGGTAGTTACTAACAAGACCAGAAATTGGTAGTCACTGACAAGACCAGAACCTGGTAGTCACTGACAATTCCAGAACCTGGTAGTCACTGACATGACCAAAACCTAGTAGTTACTGACAAGACCAGGACCTGGTAGTACCTGACAAGACCAGAACCTGGTAGATACTGAAAAGTCCAGAACCTGGTAATCAGTGACAAGACCAGGACCTGGTCATTACTGACAACACCAGAAATTGGTAGTCACTGACAAGACTAGAACCTGGTAGTTACTGACAAGACCAGAAATTGGTAGTCACTGACAAGATCAGAACATGGTTGTCACTGACAAGACCAGAACCCTCTTTTTATTTACAAGACCAGAACCTGGTAGTAACTGACAAGATCAAAACCTGGTCGTTACTGTCAATACCAGAACCTGGTAGTGACTGACAAGACCAGAACCTGGTAGTTACTGACAAGACCAGATCATGGTAGTTACTGACAAAACCAGAACTTGGTAGTACCTGACATGACCAGATCATGGTAGTTACTGCAAAGACCAGAACTTGGTAGTCACCGACAAGACCAGAACCTGGTAGATACTGACAAGACCAGAACCTGGCCGTTACTGTCAACCACCAGAACCTGGTAATCACTGACAAGACCAGAACCATCTACTTATTGACAAGACCAGAACCCTCTAGTTACTTAAAAGACCAGTACCTGGTAATTACTGACAAGACCAGAACCTGATAGATACTGACAAGACCAGAACCCTCTAGTTATTTACAAGACCAGAACCTGGTAGTAACTGACAAGACCAAAACCTGGTCGTTACTGTCAATACCAGGACCTGGTAGTTACTGACAAGACCAGAACCTGGTAGTAACTGACACGACCAGAACCTGGTAGTTACTGACAAGACCAGAACCTGGTAATCACTGACAAGTCCAGAACCTGGTAATCACTGACAACACCAGAACCCTCTACTTATTGACAAGACCAGAACCCTCTAGTTATTTACAAGACTAGAACCTGGTAGTTACTGACAAGACCAGAACCTGGTTGTTACTGTCAAGACCAGAACTTGGTAGTCACTGACAAGACCAGAACCTGGTATTCACTGACAAGACCAGAACCTGGTAGTCACTGAAAAGACCAGAACCCTCTACTTATTGATTATTCCAGAACCTGGTAATCACTGAGAAGTCCAGAAACTGGTAGTCACTGACAAGACCAAAACCTGTTAGTCACTGACAAGACCAGAACCCTCTAGTTATTTACAAGACCCTAACCTGGTAGTAACTGACAAGACCAAAACCTGGTCGTTACTGTCAATACCAGAACCTGGTAGTGACTGACAAGACCAGAACCTGGTAGTTACTGACAAGACCAGATCATGGTAGTTACTGACAAGACCAGAACTTGGTAGTCACTGACAAAACCAGAACCTGGTAATCAGTGACAAGTCCAGAACCTGGTAATCACTGACAAGACCAGAACCCTCTACTTATTGACAAGAGCAGAACCCTCTAGTTATTTAAAAGGCCAGTACCTTGTAATTACTGACAAGACCAGAACCTGGTACATACTGACAAGTCCAGAACCTGGTAATCACTGAGAAGTCCAGAACCTGGTAATCACTGAGAAGACCAGAACCTGGTAGTCACTGACAAGACCAGAACCCTCTAGTTATTTACAAGACCAGAACCTGGTAGTAACTGACAAGACCAAAACCTGGTCGTTACTGTCAATACCAGAACCTGGTAGTGACTGACAAGACCAGAACCTGGTAGTCACTGATAAAACCAGAACCTGGTAGTCACTGACAAGACCAGAACCCTCTAGTTATTTACAAGACCAGAACCTGGTAGTAACTGACAAGACCAAAACCTGGTCGTTACTGTCAATACCAGAACCTGGTAGTGACTGACAAAACCAGAACCTGGTAGTTACTGACAAGTCCAGATCATGGTAGTTACTGACAAGACCACAACTTGGTAATCACTGACAAAACCAGAACCTGGTAATCAGTGACAAGACCAGAACCTGGTAATCACTGACAAGACCAGAACCTGATAATCAGTGACAATACCAGAACCTGGTAGTTACTGACAAGACCAGAACCTGGTAATCAGTGACAATGCCCAGAACCTGGTAGTTACTGACAAGACCAGAAATTGGTATTCACTGACAAGACTGGACCCTGGTAGTTACAGACAAGACCAGAAATTGGTAGTCACTGACAAGACCAGAACCTGGTAGTCACTGACAAGACCAGAACCTGGTAGTCACTGACAATTTCAGAACCTGGTAGTCACTGACAAGACCAGAACCTGGTAGTTACTGACAAGACCAGGACCTGGTAGTACCTGACAAGACCAGAACCTGGTAGATACTGAAAAGTCCAGAACCTGGTAATCAGTGACAATACCAGAAATTGGTAGTCACTGACAAGACTAGAACCTGGTAGTTACTGACAAGACCAGAAATTGGTAGTCACTGACAAGACTGGACCCTGGTAGTTACAGACAAGACCAGAAATTGGTAGTCACTGACAAGACCAGAACCTGGTAGTCACTGACAAGACCAGAACCTGGTAGTCACTGACAATTTCAGAACCTGGTAGTCACTGACAAGACCAGAACCTGGTAGTTACTGACAAGACCAGGACCTGGTAGTACCTGACAAGACCAGAACCTGGTAGATACTGAAAAGTCCAGAACCTGGTAATCAGTGACAAGACCAGAAATTGGTAGTCACTGACAAGACTAGAACCTGGTAGTTACTGACAAGACCAGAAATTGGTAGTCACTGACAAGACCAGAACCTGGTAGTCACTGACAAGACCAGAACCTGGTCATCACTGAGAAGTCCAGAACCTGGTAATCACTGACAAGACCAGAACCCTCTTTATATTTACAAGACCAGAACCTGGTAGTAACTGACAAGACCAAAACCTGGTCGTTACTGTCAATACCAGAACCTGGTAGTGACTGACAAGACCAGAACCTGGTAGTCACTGATAAAACCAGAACCTGGTAGTTACTGACAAGACCAGAACCCTCTAGTTATTTACAAGACCAGAACCTGGTAGTAACTGACAAGACCAAAACCTGGTCGTTACTGTCAATACCAGAACCTGGTAGTGACTGACAAAACCAGAACCTGGTAGTTACTGACAAGTCCAGATCATGGTAGTTACTGACAAGACCACAACTTGGTAATCACTGACAAAACCAGAACCTGGTAATCAGTGACAAGACCAGAACCTGGTAATCACTGACAAGACCAGAACCTGATAATCAGTGACAATACCAGAACCTGGTAGTTACTGACAAGACCAGAACCTGGTAATCAGTGACAATACCCAGAACCTGGTAGTTACTGACAAGACCAGAAATTGGTATTCACTGACAAGACTGGACCCTGGTAGTTACAGACAAGACCAGAAATTGGTAGTCACTGACAAGACCAGAACCTGGTAGTCACTGACAAGACCAGAACCTGGTAGTCACTGACAATTTCAGAACCTGGTAGTCACTGACAAGACCAGAACCTGGTAGTTACTGACAAGACCAGGACCTGGTAGTACCTGACAAGACCAGAACCTGGTAGATACTGAAAAGTCCAGAACCTGGTAATCAGTGACAATACCAGAAATTGGTAGTCACTGACAAGACTAGAACCTGGTAGTTACTGACAAGACCAGAAATTGGTAGTCACTGACAAGACTGGACCCTGGTAGTTACAGACAAGACCAGAAATTGGTAGTCACTGACAAGACCAGAACCTGGTAGTCACTGACAAGACCAGAACCTGGTAGTCACTGACAATTTCAGAACCTGGTAGTCACTGACAAGACCAGAACCTGGTAGTTACTGACAAGACCAGGACCTGGTAGTACCTGACAAGACCAGAACCTGGTAGATACTGAAAAGTCCAGAACCTGGTAATCAGTGACAAGACCAGAAATTGGTAGTCACTGACAAGACTAGAACCTGGTAGTTACTGACAAGACCAGAAATTGGTAGTCACTGACAAGACCAGAACCTGGTAATCACTGACAAGACCAGAACCCTCTTTATATTTACAAGACCAGAACCTGGTAGTAACTGACAAGATCAAAACCTGGTCGTTACGTTCAATACCAGAACCTGGTAGTGACTGACAAGACCAGAAGCTGGTAGTTACTGACAAGACCAGATCATGGTAGTTACTGACAAGACCAGAACTTGGTAGTCATTGACAAAACCAGAACCTGGTAATCAGTGACAAGACCAGAACCTGGTAATCACTGACAAGTCCAGAACCTGGTAATCAGTGACATGACCAGAACCTGGTAATCACTGACAAGACCAGAACCTGGTACATACTGACAAGTCCAGAACCTGGTAATCACTGAGAAGTCCAGAACCTGGTAATCACTGACAAGACCAGAACCTGGTAGTCACTGACAAGACCAGAACCCTCTAGTTATTTACAAGACCAGAACCTGGTAGTAACTGACAAGACCAAAACCTGGTCGTTACTGTCAATAACAGAACCTGGTAGTCACTGACAAGACCAGTACCTGGTAGTCACTGATAAAACCAGAACCTGGTAGTCACTGATAAAACCAGAACCTGGTAATCACTGACAAGACCAGAACCTGGTAGTCACTGACAAGACCAGAACCCTCTGGTTACTGACAAGACCAGAACTTATAGCACGTCCTGGGATAAATTGTCTTCACTCTCGAAATGTTCTAATTGTGATGGTTTTAAGATACATGTGATCCACGCATCATCTGGATTGTTTGCAAATTTACCTGTGACCCCGCCCCATCTCTGGACAGGTGATCTCGGGCAGCAGTGTTTCCCCAAGGTTCAGGACTTTTGGGTATGCCCTGTCTGCAGGCCAGGATGTTGATGGGAATAAATATCCAGACCTTTTGGTCGGCTCTCTGGATGATACTGTGGCTTTGCTCAGGTATTAAATTGGGACAACTATATTTTGACATGCCAGTACATTAAAAATTACCTCACTTTCCCATCTTCCCAACTCTGATTGATTCCTCAGATCTCGTCCAGTCATCAGTCTGAATGAGACACTCAGAGTTTCTCCAAATGTTGTCGACCCAAGTAACTGTGACTTCTGGTAGGATTTAAAGCTAAAAGATGCTAACATGCTAACACTTTGGCTAAAGATATTGCCATGACAACGCTAGCAATGCTAACAGCTAAAAGAATGATTGTTCCGGTGTGCCCAGTTCATCAGAACACCCAGTGTGCTAAGAAATGATTTTAACATGCTAACAGCTAACAAAGCTTGTCCTGGTGTGCCCAGTGTGATAAAAATGTGCTTAACATGCTAACAGCTAGCAGAATGACTGCATGGGTCTGCTAACAGATGTGTTTAACATGCTGACAGCTAACAGAATGACTGCATGGGTGTGCTAACAGATGTGTTTAACATGCTGACAGCTAACAGAATGACTGCATGGGTGTGCTAACAGATGTGTTTAACATGCTGACAGCTAACAGAATGACTGCATGGGTGTGCTAACAGATGTGTTTAACATGCTAACAGCTAACAGAATGACTACATGGGTGTGCTAACAGATGTGTTTAACATGCTAACAGCTAGCAGAATGACTGCATGGGTATGCTAACAGATGTGTTTAACATGCTAACAGCTAGCAGAATGACTGCATGGGTATGCTAACAGATGTGTTTAACATGCTAACAGCTAGCAGAATGACTGCATGGGTATGCTAACAGATGTGTTTAACATGCTAACATGTGTTTTTCAGTGTCCGGGTGGAGGTGTGTTTTTCCTACATCTTCAGCAGTGGAGTGAAGAGTGACAAAGACAATATCAGTAAGAAAAAAAATGTTTGTGTGTATTTTCATGAAACAGATGGAACTTTGTTCCTGGAGGGGCCCTGGACTACACTGTGTTACTATCAGGCCCATTCCCAGTCCCCCACGGCATGTTGACACTGTTTACAAGGTTAACAGAGTTGTTGTTGTGTGATGGATACGTCAGGAGATACTCTGTCACATTATTGGTTTACAGCTAATGACCTCATTAACAGACACGAATAACATCATGCAGCTTCCTGTGTGTCACTCAGTCACACACTCCTCCAGCTGTGTTTGTGTGTCTTTGTATTGGACCAATCAGAGAAGAGGTCACTCTGTTGCTATCACAACGCTTACCTGATGACATCATTCCTTGTCCTTCTGTGTCGTCCTCTTTTTCCTGGGACGACAAATCTCATTACAGGAACTGATATTATTTCTTTTCAGAGGCACACACACGCCCAGTGCATTCAGGCTCCTCAGTGGTTAGAGACAAGGTGACGCCGACCGTCATGATATTCCTGACAGATGTTTCAGCTGATTAATCATTATAGATGAGCCTGACTGATCCTTGGCTGGTGGTAGACCGGATCCTGGTGTGGCAGTAGGGGGATCAGGTCTGGTCTCCAGTCTGGTGGTAGACCGGATCCTGGTGTGGCAGTAGGGGGATCAGGTCTGGTCTCCAGTCTGGTGGTAGACCGGATCCTGGTGTGGCAGTAGGGGGATCAGGTCTGGTCTCCAGTCTGGTGGGTAGCTACTTACTGTTGGCTGAGATGGTGCATTCCCATTTAAACCACGAGGTAGACCTTGCTTGGCAGGCTGCATTAAGGGACCAGCACAGGAGGCAGGAGAAGCAGCGTTTGCTGGAAAGGGAGTCATTAGCTGGGTTTTGGCTGCTGTCTGTGAGGGACTAGCAGCGTCATGGCTACTGGTGGAAACAGGAGTAGTCCTGCCTTTTGCAAAAGCTCTGAAGAATAGATGCATCACAGAGAACTGAATTAAACTTCTAGTACGGCAGAATAGTTTTTGTAATGTTATTATTCCAAAGAACCAAATCCGTAATGCACGCTGTCTACAGTTTGAGTTGGGAGACGCAAACATGAAGCTCTATATGAGCTGCTGAAATGAGCGGGAGAAGGGAAAAAAACAAAAAGTAAAACTTGTGTGATTATCTTCAAACCAACATGTAGAACTAGAGGCTGGGCGGAGCTTCCTGATGGGGTCATTTTCCCTCCGTCTGATTGGCTCTGAGCGGGCACACACTTCCAGTGTTCATGTGGAGTAATGCTCCCACTGACAGGCTTACACACTTAAAAAAGCAACAATAACCTGTTGACACAACATATAGATGGTATATACTACTGTATTTATTGTTAATTAGTTATTAAGTAGCCAATCCCACAGTATAAAGCACTAAAAGGTATTTAACGGTGCTTCACTTTATAATTTTACCGCTGCAGCGCCTCAGCGAGGGGGAGAGACCTGACACCCAACAATCAGGCTGCTTGTCAACTCATTTGCATACTAAATGCTGATTGGTTGTTCACTGGGGGAGAAGGAGGGGGTCAGGCAATGCAACGCTGTACAACCGGCACGCAGCTCTGTGCAGAGGGAGAGAGTTTAGGTAGTTTGTGCAGTTTGGGTGGATTTGATTTGAGGGGGCAGAGTATTTGTTTGAGGGGAGCAATGCCCCCTCTTGCCCCTGCCTAAAGCCGCCCTTGGTTAGTAGTATGGTGTTCCTCAGGGCCCGGTCCTCAGACCACCTTCGGTTCACCAAACATCTCATACAGCAAATCTTTCTGATGATGCTTCATCTTCATCATTTCTCTCTACCTGTCCATTTACACGTAGCCGTCCAATTCACGGTAATCGCCGACGTCACCAGCCTCAAGCCCCGCCTCCGTTTCCAGGACAACAGGCAGAGCATCTACACTGGTTACCTGTCGATGCCAAAAAGAAGGTGTGCGACCCTAAAAGCCGGACTGCTGGTGAGACACACACATATATACACACAGTTCGATATGGTTCCACAGAAACGGGAAGTCTATCCTGTCCACCTGATCTCGGTCCAGTTAGTCTGACTGATAAATGACGTCTGATTCCTCCTCTGATTGGTCCAAACATTTGGCTGGAATGAACGCTGGAATGTGACTGGCTAGACTGGATCAGAAGTTCTGGAACGGTCTGTGTCCAGGGAAAGTCTGATGTTGACTATGGTCTCATCTCTTGCTCTGTGTGTCTCTGCCTCATTCAGATTAGTGAGTGTATTGATATCCGGTTGCTGGTGTGGTGCGGAGCCGTTAAGTGGTTTTTCAGTCTTCAGATGCTGCAGGCAGGAGCATGTTATGTAGCATCAAAACAATTTTAAAGGTGTGAAACAGAACGAGCTCCATTTATGTCCACGTCGGTTCTGTCCTCGCCGGTTCTGTCTTCGTCGGTTCTGTCCACGTCGGTTCTGTCTTCGCCGGTTCTGTCTTCGTCGGTTCTGTCTTCGTCGGTTCTGTCCACGTCGGTTCTGTCCACGCCGATTCTGTCCACGCCGATTCTGTCTTCGCCAGTTCTGTCCACGTCGGTTCTGTCCACGTCAGTTCTGTCCACGTCGGTTCTGTCCACGCCGCTTCTGTCCATGTCGGTTCTGTCTTCGCCGGTTCTGTCCACGTCGGTTCTGTCCACGCCGCTTCTGTCCATGTCGGTTCTGTCTTCGCCGGTTCTGTCCACGTCGGTTCTGTCGTCGCCGGTTCTGTCCACGTCGGTTCTGTCCACGTCGGTTCTGTCCACGCCGATTCTGTCCACGTCGGTTCTGTCCACGCCGATTCTGTCCACGCCGCTTCTGTCCTCGCCGGTTCTGTCTTCGCCGGTTCTGTCCTCGCCGGTTTTGTCTTCGCCGGTTCTGTCCTCACCGGTTCTGTCTTCGCCGGTTCTGTCTTCGCCGGTTCTGTCCTCGCCGGTTCCGTCTTCGCCGGTTCTGTCCACGCCGGTTCTGTCCACGCCGCTTCTGTCCATGTCGGTTCTGTCTTCGCCGGTTCTGTCCACGTCGGTTCTGTCCACGCCGCTTCTGTCCATGTCGGTTCTGTCTTCGCCGGTTCTGTCCACGTCGGTTCTGTCGTCGCCGGTTCTGTCCACGTCGGTTCTGTCCACGTCGGTTCTGTCCACGCCGCTTCTGTCCACGTCGGTTCTGTCCACGCCGATTCTGTCCACGCCGCTTCTGTCCTCGCCGGTTCTGTCCTCGCCGGTTTTGTCTTCGCCGGTTCTGTCCTCGCCGGTTCTGTCTTCGCCGGTTCTGTCTTCGCCGGTTCTGTCCTCGCCGGTTCTGTCGTCGCCGGTTCTGTCCTCGCCGGTTCTGTCCTCGCCGGTTCTGTCTTCGCCGGTTCTGTCCTCGCCGGTTCTGTCTTCGCCGGTTCTGTCCACGCCGGTTCTGTCTTCGCCGGTTCTGTCCTCGCCGGTTCTGTCGTCGCCGGTTCAGCCTTCGCCGGTTCTGTCCTCGCCGGTTCTGTCTTCGCCGGTTCTGTCCACGCCGGTTCTGTCTTCGCCGGTTCTGTCCTCGCCGGTTCTGTCTTCGCCGGTTCTGTCTTCGCCGGTTCTGTCCTCGCCGGTTCTGTCTTCGCCGGTTCTGTCCACGTCGGTTCTGTCCACGTCAGTTCTGTCCACGTCGGTTCTGTCCACGCCGCTTCTGTCCATGTCGGTTCTGTCTTCGCCGGTTCTGTCCACGTCGGTTCTGTCGTCGCCGGTTCTGTCCACGTCGGTTCTGTCCACGTCGGTTCTGTCCACGCCGCTTCTGTCCACGTCGGTTCTGTCCACGCCGATTCTGTCCACGCCGCTTCTGTCCTCGCCGGTTCTGTCTTCGCCGGTTCTGTCCTCGCCGGTTTTGTCTTCGCCGGTTCTGTCCTCACCGGTTCTGTCTTCGCCGGTTCTGTCTTCGCCGGTTCTGTCCTCGCCGGTTCTGTCTTCGCCGGTTCTGTCCACGCCGGTTCTGTCTTCGCCGGTTCTGTCCTCGCCGGTTCTGTCGTCGCCGGTTCTGTCCTCGCCGGTTCTGTCCTCGCCGGTTCTGTCTTCGCCGGTTCTGTCCTCGCCGGTTCTGTCTTCGCCGGTTCTGTCCTCGCCGGTTCTGTCTTCGCCGGTTCTGTCCTCGCCGGTTCTGTCGTCGCCGGTTCAGCCTTCGCCGGTTCTGTCCTCGCCGGTTCTGTCTTCGCCGGTTCTGTCCACGCCGGTTCTGTCTTCGCCGGTTCTGTCCTCGCCGGTTCTGTCTTCGCCGGTTCTGTCTTCGCCGGTTCTGTCCTCGCCGGTTCTGTCTTCGCCGGTTCTGTCCACGTCGGTTCTGTCCACGTCAGTTCTGTCCACGTCGGTTCTGTCCACGCCGCTTCTGTCCATGTCGGTTCTGTCTTCGCCGGTTCTGTCCACGTCGGTTCTGTCGTCGCCGGTTCTGTCCACGTCGGTTCTGTCCACGTCGGTTCTGTCCACGCCGCTTCTGTCCACGTCGGTTCTGTCCACGCCGATTCTGTCCTCGCCGTTTCTGTCCTCGCCGGTTCTGTCTTCGCCGGTTCTGTCCTCGCCGGTTTTGTCTTCGCCGGTTCTGTCCTCACCGGTTCTGTCTTCCCCGGTTCTGTCTTCGCCGGTTCTGTCCTCGCCGGTTCTGTCTTCGCCGGTTCTGTCCTCGCCGGTTCTGTCTTCGCCGGTTCTGTCCTCGCCGGTTTTGTCCTCGCCGGTTCTGTCCTCGCCGGTTTTGTCCTCGCCGGTTCTGTCCACGCCGGTTCTGTCTTCGCCGGTTCTGTCCTCGCCGGTTCTGTCTTCGCCGGTTCTGTCCACGCCGGTTCTGTCTTCGCCGGTTCTGTCCTCGCCGGTTCTGTCCACGCCGGTTCTGTCTTCGCCGGTTCTGTCCTCGCCGGTTCTGTCTTCGCCGGTTCTGTCCTCGCCGGTTCTGTCCACGCCGGTTCTGTCCTCGCCGGTTCTGTCTTCGCCGGTTCTGTCCTCGCCGGTTCTGTCCTCGCCGGTTTTGTCCACGTAGGTTCTGTCCTCGCCGGTTCTGTCTTCGTCGGTTCTGTCCACGTCGGTTCTGTCCACGTCGGTTCTGTCCTCGCCGGTTCTGTCCACGTCGGTTCTGTCCACGCCGATTCTGTCCACGCCGGTTCTGTCTTCGCCGGTTCTGTCCACGTCGGTTCTGTCCACGTCAGTTCTGTCCACGTCGGTTCTGTCCACGCCGCTTCTGTCCACGTCGGTTCTGTCCTCGCCGGTTCTGTCTTCGCCGGTTTTGTCCACGTCGGTTCTGTCTTCGCCGGTTCTGTCCACGTCGGTTCTGTCCACGTCGGTTCTGTCCACGCCGCTTCTGTCCTCGCCGGTTCTGTCCTCGCCGGTTTTGTCTTCGCCGGTTCTGTCCACGCCGGTTCTGTCCTCGCCGGTTCTGTCCTCGCCGGTTCTGTCTTCGCCGGTTCTGTCCACGCCGGTTCTGTCTTCGCCGGTTCTGTCCTCGCCGGTTCTGTCTTCGCCGGTTCTGTCCTCGCCGGTTCTGTCCTCGCCGGTTTTGTCCTCGCCGGTTCTGTCCTCGCCGGTTCTGTCCACGTCGGTTCTGTCCACGTCAGTTCTGTCCACGTCGGTTCTGTCCACGCCGCTTCTGTCCATGTCGGTTCTGTCTTCGCCGGTTCTGTCCACGTCGGTTCTGTCCACGTCGGTTCTGTCCACGTCGGTTCTGTCCACGCCGCTTCTGTCCACGTCGGTTCTGTCCACGCCGATTCTGTCCACGCCGCTTCTGTCCTCGCCGGTTCTGTCTTCGCCGGTTCTGTCCTCGCCGGTTTTGTCTTCGCCGGTTCTGTCCTCGCCGGTTCTGTCTTCGCCGGTTCTGTCTTCGCCGGTTCTGTCCTCGCCGGTTCTGTCTTCGCCGGTTCTGTCCTCGCCGGTTTTGTCTTCGCCGGTTCTGTCCTCGCCGGTTCTGTCTTCGCCGGTTCTGTCTTCGCCGGTTCTGTCCACGTCGGTTCTGTCCACGTCGGTTCTGTCCACGTCGGTTCTGTCCACGTCGGTTCTGTCCACGTCGGTTCTGTCCACGCCGGTTCTGTCCTCGCCGGTTCTGTCTTCGCCGGTTTTGTCCACGTCGGTTCTGTCCACGCCGGTTCTGTCCACGTCGGTTCTGTCCACGTCGGTTCTGTCCACGTCGGTTCTGTCCACGCCGGTTCTGTCCTCGCCGGTTCTGTCCTCGCCGGTTCTGTCTTCGCCGGTTCTGTCCTCGCCGGTTTTGTCCACGCCGGTTCTGTCCTCGCCGGTTCTGTCTTCGCCGGTTCTGTCCTCGCCGGTTCTGTCCTCGCCGGTTCTGTCTTCGCCGGTTCTGTCCTCGCCGGTTCTGTCTTCGCCGGTTCTGTCCTAACCGGTTTTGTCCACACCGGTTCTGTCCTCGCCGGTTCTGTCCTCGCCGGTTCTGTCCACGCCGGTTCTGTCTTCGCCGGTTCTGTCCACGCCGGTTCTGTCCTCGCCGGTTCTGTCCTCGCCGGTTCTGTCCTCGCCGGTTTTGTCCTCGCCGGTTCTGTCTTCGCCGGTTCTGTCCTCGCCGGTTCTGTCCTCGCCGGTTTTGTCCACGTAGGTTCTGTCCTCGCCGGTTCTGTCTTCGTCGGTTCTGTCCACGTCGGTTCTGTCCACGTCGGTTCTGTCCACGTAGGTTCTGTCCTCGCCGGTTCTGTCCACGTCGGTTCTGTCCACGCCGATTCTGTCCACGCCGGTTCTGTCTTCGCCAGTTCTGTCCACATCGGTTCTGTCCACGTCGGTTCTGTCCACGTCGGTTCTGTCCACGTCGGTTCTGTCCACGCCGCTTCTGTCCACGTCGGTTCTGTCCTCGCCGGTTCTGTCTTCGCCGGTTTTGTCCACGTCGGTTCTGTCTTCGCCGGTTCTGTCCACGTCGGTTCTGTCCACGTCGGTTCTGTCCACGCCGCTTCTGTCCACGCCGCTTCTGTCCTCGCCGGTTTTGTCCTCGCCGGTTCTGTCTTCGCCGGTTCTGTCTTCGCCGGTTCTGTCCTCGCCGGTTCTGTCTTCGCCGGTTCTGTCTTCGCCGGTTCTGTCTTCGCCGGTTCTGTCCTCGCCGGTTCTGTCTTCGCCGGTTCTGTCCTCGCCGGTTCTGTCCACGCCGGTTCTGTCTTCGCCGGTTCTGTCCTCGCCGGTTCTGTCTTCGCCGGTTCTGTCTTCGCCGGTTTTGTCCTCGCCGGTTTTGTCCTCGCCGGTTTTGTCCACGCCGGTTCTGTCCACGCCGGTTCTGTCCTCGCCGGTTCTGTCTTCGCCGGTTCTGTCTTCGCCGGTTCTGTCCTCGCCGGTTCTGTCCACGTCGGTTCTGTCCACGTCGGTTCTGTCCACGCCGCTTCTGTCCACGCCGGTTCTGTCCTCGCCGGTTTTGTCCTCGCCGGTTCTGTCTTTGCCGGTTCTGTCTTCGCCGGTTCTGTCCTCGCCGGTTCTGTCCTCGCCGGTTCTGTCTTCGCCGGTTCTGTCTTCGCCGGTTCTGTCCTCGCCGGTTCTGTCCTCGCCGGTTCTGTCCTCGCCGGTTTTGTCCACGCCGGTTTTGTCCACGCCGGTTCTGTCCTCGCCGGTTCTGTCTTCGCCGGTTCTGTCTTCGCCGGTTCTGTCCTCGCCGGTTCTGTCTTCGCCGGTTCTGTCCTCGCCGGTTTTGTCCACGCCGGTTCTGTCCTCGCCGGTTCTGTCCTTGCCGGTTCTGTCTTCGCCGGTTCTGTCCTCGCCGGTTCTGTCCTCGCCGGTTCTGTCCTCGCCGGTTCTGTCTTCGCCGGTTCTGTCTTCGCCGGTTCTGTCCTCGCCGGTTCTGTCCTCGCCGGTTCTGTCCACGCCGGTTCTGTCTTCGCCGGTTCTGTCCTCGCCGGTTCTGTCTTCGCCGGTTCTGTCCTCGCCGGTTTTGTCCACGCCGGTTCTGTCCTCGCCGGTTCTGTCTTCGCCGGTTCTGTCTTCGCCGGTTCTGTCCTCGCCGGTTCTCTCCTCGCCGGTTTTGTCCACACCGGTTCTGTCCTCGCCGGTTCTGTCTTCGCCGGTTCTGTCTTCGCCGGTTCTGTCCTCGCCGGTTCTGTCTTCGCCGGTTCTGTCCTCGCCGGTTCTGTCCTCGCCGGTTTTGTCCACGTAGGTTCTGTCCTCGCCGGTTCTGTCTTCGCCGGTTCTGTCTTCGCCGGTTCTGTCTTCGCCGGTTCTGTCCTCGCTGGTTCTGTCTTCGCCGGTTCTGTCCACGTCGGTTCTGTCCTCGCCGGTTCTGTCTTCGCCGGTTCTGTCCTCGCCGGTTCTGTCCTCGCTGGTTCTGTCTTCGCCGGTTCTGTCCACGCCGGTTCTGTCCTCGCCGGTTCTGTCTTCGCCGGTTCTGTCCTCGCCGGTTCTGTCCACGTCGGTTCTGTCCACGCCGGTTCTGTCCACGTCGGTTCTGTCCACGTAGGTTCTGTCCACGCCGGTTCTGTCCACGTCGGTTCTGTCCACGTAGGTTCTGTCCACGCCGGTTCTGTCCACGTCGGTTCTGTCCACGTCGCTTCTGTCCACGCCGGTTCTGTCCATGTTGGTTCTGTCCACGTAGGTTCTGTCCACGCCGGTTCTGTCTTCGTAGGTTCTGTCCTACCCGGTTCTGTCCACGGCGGTTCTGTCCATGTCGTCCCACTCTGTTTTCAAATGGCACTATCTCGGTTGTCACGTAATGTCGTTCCAACCTGTGTTTCTGGTCCTGGAGCGTGACCAGGAGTCCTGCATATTCCACTTGTTGAATGATCCGCCTGCTCTTTGTTCTGGTTCTGTTCAGAGTCCGATTCAAAACAAAGTGGAACCACTGGTGTTCTCCCTCAATGTCTCTCTGTATGAGAAGATTCCCAGGAAGAGGAACATGGTTCAAGACCTCAGACGGTTCCCTGTGCTGAGCCAGATACCCCAACCCAAGAGAACCCAGGTCAGATAACACATCACTCCATTACAAAACAGGTTGGACCACACATTACAAATCCGGATCGTGGTCAGAACCCCCACAACCGCTTAGAACCCACATCAATATCCACATTGTTGATCAGGATCTAGTTCAGAACCCAGTTCAGAACCTACATTATCCGTCAGAACCTAGGTCAGAACACACATTACCCGTCAGAACCCAGGTCAGAACCCACATTACCCGTCAGAACCCAGGTCAGAACCCATATTACTCGTCAGAACCCAGGTCACAACCCACATTACCCATCAGATCCCAGGTCACAACCCACATTATCCGTCAGAACCCAGGTCAAAACCCACATTACCCATCAGAACCCAGGTCAGAACCCACATTACCCGTCAGAACCCAGGTCAAAACCCACATTACCCGTCAGAACCCAGGTCAAAACCCACATTACCCGTCAGAACCCAGGTCAAAACCCACATTACCCGTCAGAACCCAGGTCACAACCCACATTACCCGTCAGATCCCAGGTCACAAACCACATTACCCGTCAGAACCCAGTTCAGAACCTACATTATCCGTCAGAACCCAGGTCAGAACCCACATTACCCATCAGAACCCAGGTCAGAACCCACATTACCCGTCAGAACCCAGGTCACAACCCACATTACCCATCAGATCCCAGGTCAGAACCCACATTACCCGTCAGAACCCAGGTCACAACCCACATTACCCGTCAGAACCCTGGTCACAACCCACATTACCCGTCAGAACCCAGGTCAGAACCCACATTACCCGTCAGAACCCAGGTCACCACCCACATTACCCGTCAGAACCCAGGTCAGAACCCACATTACCCGTCAGAACCCAGGTCACCACCCACATTACCCGTCAGAACCCAGGTCAGAACCCACATTAACTGTCAGAGGCCAGGTCAGAACCCAAATTACTCATCAGAACCCTGTTCAGAACCCACATTACCCATCAGAACCCAGTTCAGAACCCACATTACCAGTCAGAACACAGGTTAGAACCCACATTACCCTTCAGAACCCAGGTGAGAACCCAGGTCAGAACCCACTTCAAAACCCAGGTCAGAACCCATATTACCCGTCAGAACCCAGGTCAGAACCCACATTACCTGTCAGAACCCACATCACCCGTCAGAACCCAGTTCAGAACCCACCTTACCTGCCAGAATCCAGGTCAGAACCCACATTACCCGTCAAAACCCATTTCAGAACCCATATTACACGTCAGAACCCAGTTCAAAACCCACATTACCCGTCAGAACCAAGTCAGAACCCACATTACCCGTCAGAACCCAGGTCAAAACCCACATTACCCGTCAGAACCCAGGTCAGAACCCACATTACCCGTCGAAACCAAATTCAGAACCCATATTACACAACAGAACCCAGGTCAGAACCCACATGACCTATCACAACCCACATTATCCATCAAAACCCACATTTCCCATCAGAACTCAGGTCAGAACCCAGATCCGAATCCACATCAGAACCCATATCACGCGTCAGAACCCTGGTCACAACCCACATTACCCGTCAGAACCCTGGTCAGAACCCACATTACCCGTCAGAACCCTGGTCAGAACCCACATTACCTGACAGAACCAAGGTCAGTACCCACATTACCGATCAGAACCCAGGTCAGAACCCACATTACCCGTCAGAACCCAGGTCAGAACCCACATCACTCGTCAGAACCCAGGTCACAACCCACATTACCCATCAGATCCCAGGTCACAACCCACATTACCCGTCAGAACCCAGGTCAAAACCCACATTACCCGTCAGAACCCAGGTCAAAACCCACATTACCCGTCAGAACCCAGGTCAAAACCCACATTACCCGTCAGAACCCAGGTCAAAACCCACATTACCCGTCAGAACCCAGGTCAGAACCCACATCACGCGTCAGAACCCAGTTCAGAACCCACATTACCCATCAAAACCAAATTTGCCGTTTTTGGATGATGACTCCTTTAAAGAAACTGAGATCTCCTGTCCGTCAGATCCACATCCAAAAGGCCTGCGGTCCTGACAACCGTTGCCACAGTAACTTGCAGATGTCAGCCCAGTTCACCGATGAGAACCAGAAACCGTTTTCAAAGTGAGTGACTGTCCTAAACACAGACTCATTACTGAGCATAACAAGGATGGGTCAGGCTGCAGGGTCCTGGTGGAAGAACCGGGCTGATGGGTGTCAGGTCTGTGTGCAGGTTGCAGGGCGGTCCGGTCTTGTTCTACAACGGCGGCATCAGGAGGCTGATCCTGGAGGTCAACGTCAGCAACACGCCATCACCTGGCAGACCAGCAGAGGACGCTCACAGCGCCGTTTTAAACATCAGCATCCCGCCAGCGCTCACATACTCTGGAGTCCAGACCAAGGTGAGGAAGACCTGGACCTGAATAGACCAGATCAGGAAGCCAGACTCTGTTTATCTGATCTAACCGAAGACATGTCCTGGTTTGTAGTTTTCAGATTTTGTGAAAAACTGTGATGGATGCTTGTTTTAAATGCTGCTGGTGGTGGGATAGTTTACCCAGAGCAATGTGTCAGTTATCTCAATATAGATCTGTGTTGCTTTCACATGTCAGTTTACACATGTCCCTGTGACGGACCGACGACCCCTTCGGGTGTACCTGCTTCTCGCCCAGTGATTGCTGGGATAGACTCCAGCATCATCACGACCCTGACCTGGACTAAGCAGAGAAGAAAACAAAGGAATGGAGTTTGTACATGTGAAAAAAGTAGTTTGGGAAAATGGCTGCAATGAAAATCCCAAAGCAGGATTTTCCAGGTGACTCAGTCCAATTGATGGGATTTCTGAATGATCAGGCTAGTTTATTTGTCCAAAACCATTTCATGAATAAAAGTGTGTTACATAAAAACATCAGAAGCATTACAGGCTGTGTGAAGAAAAATGGCAAAAAAATACCAATAAAAAAAAAGGTTAAAATCATTAAAGCAAAATCATTTAAAGTCCGGGTGGAGAGACGACCTCGGTCCGGGTGGAGAGACGGCCTCGGTCCGGGTGGAGAGACGGTTGCAGTCTGGGTAGAGATACGGTCCCGTTAGAAGAACTTGATATAACACCATGTTTGAACTACAGCTGGGACAAAGGAACCGACTGTGACTGCAGAGGTTATTTAACTTGACCCAAAGGACAACAGACTGGTCACAGGAAGGTTCTGGAGGTGACAGGAGACTCAATCTGGAGGACTTTGATGGATCTGACCCTAATGTGGACCTGTGTTTGTGTTTCAGGGTGACCTGTCTGCAATGGTGGATTGTTCTACTGAGAACGCTGTTCTCCTGTGTCACCTGGGGAACCCTTTCAGAAGCAACCAGAAGGTGCTGACCCATAGCCGTTATCCCTGTTATCAGTCCAACGGCTGTAGTCCTCCTGAGACTTTCTGCTTTGGTCTGTTTCAGGTTCAGGTGATGATCAAGTTTCAGCCATCTGAGAAAAGCTTGGACACGAGGGAGATCCGGTCTCTGTTGCAGCTGTCCACGTAAGATGTCCACTCTCCCACCCCCACCTGACGTGTGTGTTGGACATGTCTGAATGATTTTTCTGTGTGTCCACAGGCTCAGCGAGCAGTCAGATCTGTCTCCTGTGTCCGTCTCCATGCTGGTGGAGTATTCCCTGCAGACATCTCTGTCTCTGTGAGTACAAAGAGGTGTAGGTCTGATCTGAATGCTTCCTCTTCCAGCTGCTGGAAACCCGATGCAGGTGGAGACGGTCCCCAATGATGGCGCTACAGACACGTCAGCATGCTGAGACTCTCTACCCCAGAAACTATCTGGGTGACGGTGTGGGGGGGTGTGGCCAGGCTGGGGCATCGATCAATAAACCAAAACCAATCAATATACAGCAGGCAGATCAGTAAATGGTGACTGATTGATTAATAACAAACCGATCAAAAAACACAAGGTTGATCAATTAATGGCAACCTAAGGAAGGAACTCGCCTCCTGCTGATGATCGGCCCATCGCCTCCTGCCGATGATCGGCCCATCGCCTCCAGCCGATGATCGGCCCATCGCCTCCAGCCGATGATCGGCCCATCGCCTCCAGCCGATGATCGGCCCATCGCCTCCAGCCGATGATCGGCCCATCGCCTCCAGCCGATGATCGGCCCATCGCCTCCAGCCGATGATCGGCCCATCGCCTCCAGCCGATGATCGGCCCATCGCCTCCTGCCGATGATCGGCCCATCGCCTCCTGCCGATGATCGGCCCATCGCCTCCAGCCGATGATCGGCCCATCGCCTCCAGCCGATGATCGGCCCATCGCCTCCTGCCGATGATCGGCCCATCGCCTCCAGCCGATGATCGGCCCATCGCCTCCAGCCGATGATCGGCCCATCGCCTCCAGCCGATGATCGGCCCATCGCCTTCAGCCGATGATCGGCGTTATCATTTGTTTATGAATTGAAATCATTTACAGGATTAAAATCGATTAATCTTTATTTCTGTGCTCTCATTGGCTGTTTCCAAACAGAACCGGCATACCAGGCCCCACCTCCTTCATTGGTCATGTGATCGGGGAGTCAGCCATGAAAAAGACAGAAGACATTGGCAGCCTACTGCTGTTCACCTTCCAGGTTTGTGTATAAGCATCTGAACATCTGGACCACAAGAAAATGAACAGGCATAACCAGGTGTCCTCTGCCAGGTGCACATCTATGGGAAACCTCTGGGTCACCTAGGCAACCTAGAAGTGGAGTTTGACTGGCCAATGGAGCTGACCAATGGGAAGTGGCTTCTGTATCTTGCAGAGATTGAGCTGGATGGAACCTCCAAGTCTTACTGCAATCCACCTGGCAACATCATTAATCCCCTCAACCTGCTGGTAACATAGCAACACCAGCCACTTACATGTAGAGTCAGAGATATAGCTTTTCCTGCTCTCATACCTCAAAAAACTAGCTCCGCATTTTTTCAGTTGTCAAAGGAGCAGAAAAACCGGAAGAGGAGTGTGGAGAAGAGGGATAAGGAAGCAGAGGAAGAGAACAGTCTTAAAGCCATCGACCAGCAGAAACAGAAGTCCTACATACTGGTAGGACACAAGCATGTAAATTTGAAAGTGTTGAGACCCTGTTGCTCATTGAAAAAAAAAAATCAGTCCCATGTAAGAAAGTTGTTCCAGGTGTGAAGGAGTTCATCCAGATATGTAGGGGTTGTTCCAGGTGTGGATGAGTTGTTTCATGTGTAAACATGATGTTCCACGTATGGACAAGTTGTTCCAGATGTGAACGAGTTGTTCCATATGTGGACGAGTTGTTCCAGGCGTGAACGAGTTGTTCCAGGTGTAGACAAGTTATTCCAGGTGTGAAAGAGTTGTTCCACATGTGAATGAGTTGTTCCAGGTTTGGAGGAGTTGTTCCAGATGTGAACATGATGTTCCAGATGTGAATGAGTTGTTCCAGATGTGGACGAGTTGTTCCAGGTGTGGACAAGTTATTCCAGGTGTGAACGAGTGTTTCCCTATGTGAAAGAGTTGTTCCTGATGTGAACGAGTTGTTCCAGTTGTAGACGAGTTTTTCCAGATGTGAACAAGTTGTTCTTGATGTGAACGAATTGTTCCACATGTGAACGAGTTGTTCCTGATATGAACAAGTTGTTCCTGATGTGAACGAGTTGTTCCTGATGTGAAAGGGTTTTTCCACATGTGAACGAGTTGTTCCTAAAGTGAATGAGTTGTTCCTGATGTGAACGGGTTTTTCCAGATGTGAACGAGTTGTTCCACATGTGCACGAGTTGTTCCTGATGTGAACGAGTTGTTCCTGATGTAAACGAGTTGTTCCAGGTGTGGACGAGTTGTTCCACAAGTGAAATAGTTGTTCCTGATGTGAATGAGTTGTTTCACATGTGAACGAGTTGTTCCTGATGTGAACGAGTTGTTCCTGATGTAAACGAGTTGTTCCAGGTGTGGACAAGTTGTTCCAGGTGTGGACAAGTTATTCCAGGTGTGGACGAGTTGTTCCACATGTGAACGAGTTAATCCTAATGTGAACGAGTTCTTCCACATGTGAAAGAGTAATGTGAAAGAGTTCCTGATGGGAACGAGTGTTTCCCTATGTGAAAGAGTTGTTCCTGATGTGAACGAGTTGTTCCAGTTGTAGACGAGTTTTTCCAGATGTGAACAAGTTGTTCTTGATGTGAACGAATTGTTCCACATGTGAACGAGTTGTTCCTGATATGAACGAGTTGTTCCTGATGTGAACGAGTTGTTCCAGGTGTGGACAAGTTGTTCCTGATGTGAACGAGTTGTTCCACATGTGAAAGAGTTGTTCCTGATGTGAACGAGTTTTTCCAGATGTGAACGAGTTGTTCCTGATGTGAAAGGGTTTTTCCACATGTGAACGAGTTGTTCCTAAAGTGAATGAGTTGTTCCTGATGTGAACGGGTTTTTCCAGATGTGAACGAGTTGTTCCACATGTGAAAGAGTTTTTCCTGATGTGAACAAGCTGTTCCTGATGTGAATGAGTTGTTGCAGATGTGAACATGATGTTTCAGGTGTGGACAAGTTGTTCCTGATGTGAACGAGTTGTTCCAGGTGTGGACGAGTTGTTCCACATGTGAAAGAGTTGTTCCTGATGTAAACGAGTTGTTCCAGGTGTGGACGACTATTTCCACATGTGAACGAGTGGATCCTGATGTGAATGAGTTGTTGTAGATGTGAACATGATGTTTCAGGTGTGGACAAGTTGTTCCACATGTGAACGAGTGTTTCCCTATGTGAAAGAGTTGTTCCAGATGTGAACGAGTTGTTCTTGATGTGAACGAGTTGTTCCTGATGTGAACGAGTTGTTCCTGATGTGAACGAGTTGTTCCTGATGTGAACATGATGTTTCAGGTGTGGACAAGTTGTTCCACATGTGAACGAGTGTTTCCCTATGTGAAAGAGTTGTTCCAGATGTGAACGAGTTGTTCCTGATGTAAACGAGTTGTTCCTGATGTGGACGAGTTGTTCCACATGTGAACGAGTGTTTCCCTATGTGAAAGAGTTGTTCCAGATGTGAACGAGTTGTTCTTGATGTGAACGAGTTGTTCCTGATGTTAACGAGTTGTTCCTGATGTGAACGAGTTGTTCCACATGTGAAAGAGTTGTTCCTGATGTGAACGAGCTTTTCCAGATGTGAACGAGTTGTTCCTGATGTGAACGGGTTTTTCCAGATGTGAACGAGTTGTTCCACATGTGAAAGAGTTTTTCCTGATGTGAACAAGCTGTTCCTGATGTGAACGAGTTGTTCCACATGTGAACGAGTTGTTCCTGATGTGAACGAGTTGTTCCTGATGTAAACGAGTTGTTCCAGGTGTGGACGAGTTGTTCCACATGTGAAAGAGTTGTTCCTGATGTGAACGAGTTGTTCCACATGTGAACGAGTTGATCCTGATGTGAATGAGTTGTTGCAGATGTGAACATGATGTTTCAGGTGTGGACAAGTTGTTCCTGATGTGAACGAGTTGTTCCACATGTGAAAGAGTTGTTCCTGATGTAAACGAGTTGTTCCAGGTGTGGACGACTATTTCCACATGTGAACGAGTGGATCCTGATGTGAATGAGTTGTTGTAGATGTGAACATGATGTTTCAGGTGTGGACAAGTTGTTCCACATGTGAACGAGTGTTTCCCTATGTGAAAGAGTTGTTCCAGATGTGAACGAGTTGTTCTTGATGTGAACAAGTTGTTCCTGATGTGAACGAGTTGTTCCTGATGTGAACATGATGTTTCAGGTGTGGACAAGTTGTTCCACATGTGAACGAGTGTTTCCCTATGTGAAAGAGTTGTTCCAGATGTGAACGAGTTGTTCCTGATGTGAACGAGTTGTTCCTGATGTGAACATGATGTTTCAGGTGTGGACAAGTTGTTCCACATGTGAATGAGTGTTTCCCTATGTGAAAGAGTTGTTCCTGATGTGAACGAGTTGTTCCTGATGTGAACGAGTTGTTCCAGGTGTGGACAAGTTGTTCCACATGTGAAAGAGTTGTTCCTGATGTGAACAAGTTGTTCCTGATATGAAAGAGTTGTTCCACATGTGAACGAGTTGTTCCACATGAATTCTGTCAACTGTGTTGCAGGACTGCGCCCACGGGCTGAACTGTGTCCGGTTCGCTTGTCCTTTGCTCAACATGAACAACTCTGCAAGTGTGACAGTCAGAAGCCGACTGTGGAATTCCACCATGATGGAGGTACGATAACAACATCTGCCACATTCTGCTCACAGTTCCAAGTTCTGGTCAGACCATTTAAGACTGATCACTCTGCATTGCTTCACTTTTAAAGGCTAGTTCAGTTTTGTACGTACTTCCAAACCCAAATAAAATAAAAAAGGAATGGATTTAGTAAAATACAATTTTTTTTCTTTAAAAAAAATAAAATAAAGGTGGAACATTATATATTTGTTCCAGTTACCAAAACCATCAAAAAGCTTGAAAGTGGTCAAAAAATCATTTCATCCTGTCTCGCCCCACCTCACATGAATTTCCAACAAAAAAAACACCAGACGTGACATAAATTACCCATCTTCCCTCACTTTTCTCACACTCATCAAAAAGTTAAATAACAGACAAAATGAAAATTTGTAATATAACCTAATATACCAAAATATAATACACAAAATAATTTAAGGTACAAAAAACACATAAATGGCCTCGACAACCCAGGGAACAATTTGTGGACCGTTTTCTTACACGCTGACATTCTCGGGCAGTTTACCTCTAAGAGTCTGTTGAGTTCATTCCGACTCAACTGAACTTAATAAGTTGACAAAGTTTGCACATATAAGCAGTGCTGAGGGACACAGTTAAATAAAAACAATAAGGAGGGACATTTTATCAGTCCGTTTCCTGGGTGGAAAAGGCTCCAACAGAAACCAAAATAAAGGATGTTTCCTCATTTTTTCCATTTTGTGGAAGAAACAAAAAATGATGACTGATGGAACCGCCCAGGTCAGTCTCAGATGTCCAGGTCCTGGTCCTGACTGAGACCTGGATCCGTCCTGCTGTCCTCTCTGTCGATGCAGGATTCACCCAGACACCTCGCTCTGCTGGACGACGACGTGGAACGGGTGTCTCGGTTCCTAAAACATGAAGCTTTACCTCTCCATCCCATGGCGACCTGCTCATCACGCAGTAAAGGTCTCTGCAGCATCACTGCAGACATTCTGGACATATAGCGGTACTGATCAGAAACTGGTCCACAGCTGATCTGCCAGTCCCCCCCTGCACCTGTCAGACCACCTCCTGGTCACATTCTCAGCCCTCCTTCCTCATGACACTCCGGAGGCTCCAATGCTGGTTTCCTAGCACAGAAAGCTGGGATGTGTCACCCCTACACAGCTGTGTGAGCAGGTTTCCTCTAGCGTCCCTTCCCACTCAGACTCCTCCTTCCTGTCTGTTAATGAGGCTCCAGAAACACTCTGCTCCTCTCTGGCCTCCTCTCTGGACAAACTCTGTCCTCTGCTGTCTAAAGCAGCCAGACTAAACCCTCCCAGTCCATGGCTCACTGAGACGTCACAGAGCAGGTCTCAGGCCAGCAGAAAGAAAAGAAGTCCCTGACTTGTCAGAGTCCCAGCAGAACCTCTCAGTCTTCACATCCAGCCTGACGGCTGCCAACATAGACTTCTATCAGAAGCAGATCCACAATGCTCCCAACACACGGCAGCTGTTCATGGCCTTTAACTGTCTTCTTTCTCCAGCAGCTGCTCAGCCTTTTATATATATCCATATATAGAACCATAGTATTCTAGAGAGGACTGACGGAACCACAGTAGGAGAACAACAAGACAGAATGTTCTAGAGAGGACTGACAGAACCACAGTAGGACAACGATGAGACAGAATATTCTAGAGAGGGTTGACAGAACCACAGTAGGACAACGATGGGACAGAATGTTCTAGAGAGGACTGACAGAACCACAGTAGGACAACGATGGGACAGAATGTTCTAGAGAGGAGTGACGGAACCACAGTAGGACAACGATGAGACAGAATATTCTAGAGAGGACTGACAGAACCACAGTAGGACAACGATGGGACAGAATGTTCTAGAAAGGACTGATGGAACCACAGTAGTACAACTACAAGACAGAATGTTCTAGAGATGATTGATGGAACCACAGCAGGAAAACAACAAGACAGAATGTTCTAGAGAGGACTAACGGAAAAAAAGTAGGACAATTACGGGACAGAATGTTGTAGAGAGGACTGACGGAACCACAGTAGGACAACGAGACAGATTATTTTCGAGAGGACATGTAGAACCCACAGTAGGACAGCGACGGGACAGATTGTTCTAGAGAGGACTGACGGACCCACAGTAGGACCACGACGAGACAGAATATTCTAGAGAGGACTGACGGAACCACAGAAGGACTATGACGAGACAGAATTATTCTAGAGAGGACTGACAGAACCACAGTAGGACAACGATAGGACAGAATGTTCTAAAGAGGACTGACGGAACCACAGTAGGAAAACAACAAGACAGAATGTTCTAGAGAGGACTAACGGAAAAAAAGTAGGACGATGACGGGACAGAATGTTCGAGAGAGGACTGACGGAACAACAGTAGGACAACGTTGAGAAGACAGATTGTTCTATAGAGAACTGACGGAACAACAGTAGGACAACGTTGAGAAAGATTGTTCGAGAGACGCCATGCAGAACCCACAGTAGAACAACGATGGGACAGAATGTTCTAGAGAGGACTGACGGAACTACAGTAGGACAACGTTGAGAAAGATTGTTCTAGAGAGGACATGCCGAACCCACAGTAGGACAAAGATGAGACAGAATGTTCTAGAGAGGACTGACAGAACCACAGTGGGACAACAACAAGACAGAATGTTTTTATAGAGGACTGACAGTACCACAGTAGGACAACGACGGGACAGAATGTTCTAGAGAGGACTGACGGAACCACAGTAGGATAACTAAAAGACAGAATGTTCTAGAGAGAACTGATGGAACCACAGTAGGAAAACAACAAGACAGAATGTTCTAGAGGGGACTAACGGAAAAAAAGTAGGACGATGACGGGACAGAATGTTCGAGAGAGGACTGACGGAACCACAGTAGTACAACAACAAGACAGAATGTTACATAGAGGACTGACGGAACCACAGTAGGACAACGACGGGACAGAATGTTTTAGAGAGGACTGACGGAACAACAGTAGGACAAAGACAAGACAGATTGTTCTATAGAGGACTGACGGAACAACAGTAGGACAACGTTGAGAAAGATTGTTCGAGAGAGGACATGCCGAACCCACAGTAGGACAAAGATGAGACAGAATGTTCTAGAGAGGACTGACGGATCCATAGTAGGAGAACAACAAGACAGAATGTTCTATAGAGGACTGACAGAACCACAGTAGGACAACGATAGGACAGAATGTTCTAAAGAGGACTGACGGAACCACAGTAGGAAAACAACAAGACAGAATGTTCTAGAGAGGACTAACGGAAAAAAAGTAGGACGATGACGGGACAGAATGTTCGAGAGAGGACTGACGGAACAACAGTAGGACAACGTTGAGAAAGATTGTTCGAGAGAGGACATGCCGAACCCACAGTAGGACAAAGATGAGACAGAATGTTCTAGAGAGGACTGACGGATCCATAGTAGGAGAACAACAAGACAGAATGTTCTATAGAGGACTGACAGAACCACAGTAGGACAACGATAGGACAGAATGTTCTAAAGAGGACTGACGGAACCACAGTAGGAAAACAACAAGACAGAATGTTCTAGAGAGGACTAACGGAAAAAAAGTAGGACGATGACGGGACAGAATGTTCGAGAGAGGACTGACGGAACAACAGTAGGACAAAGACAAGACAGATTGTTCTATAGAGAACTGACAGAACAACAGTAGGACAACGTTGAGAAAGATTGTTCTAGAGAGGACATGCCGAACCCACAGTAGGACAAAGATGAGACAGAATGTTCTAGAGAGGACTGACAGAACCACAGTAGGACAACAACAAGACAGAATGTTTTTATAGAGGACTGACAGTACCACAGTAGGACAACGACGGGACAGAATATTCTAGAGAGGACTGACAGAACCACAGAAGGACAACGATAGGACAGAATGTTCTAGAGACGACTGACGGAACCACAGTAGGACAACGACGGGACAGAATATTCTAGAGAGGACTGACGGAACCACAGTAGGACAACGATAGGACAGAATGTTCTAGAGAGGACTGACGGAACCACAGTAGGACAACTACAAGACAGAATGTTCTAGAGAGAACTGATGGAACCACAGTAGGAAAACAACAAGACAGAATGTTCTAGAGGGGACTAACGGAAAAAAAGTAGGACGATGACGGGACAGAATGTTCGAGAGAGGAGTGACGGAACAACAGTAGTACAACAACAAGACAGAATGTTACATAGAGGACTGACGGAACCACAGTAGGACAACGACGGGACAGAATGTTTTAGAGAGGACTGACGGAACAACAGTAGGACAAAGACAAGACAGATTGTTCTATAGAGGACTGACGGAACAACAGTAGGACAACGTTGAGAAAGATTGTTCGAGAGAGGACATGCCGAACCCACAGTAGGACAAAGATGAGACAGAATGTTCTAGAGAGGACTGACGGATCCATAGTAGGAGAACAACAAGACAGAATGTTCTATAGAGGACTGACAGAACCACAGTAGGACAACGATAGGACGGAATGTTCTAGAGAGGACTGACGGAACCACAGTAGGACAACTACAAGACAGAATGTTCTATAGAGGACTGACGGAACCACAGTAGGACAAAGACGAGACAGAATTATTCTAGAGAGGACTGACAGAACCACAGTAGGACAACGATAGGACAGAATGTTCTAAAGAGGACTGACGGAACCACAGTAAGACAACTACAAGACAGAATGTTCTAGAGAGGACTGACGGAACCACAATAGGAAAACAACAAGACAGAATGTTCAAGAGAGGACTAACGGAAAAAAAGTAGGACGATGACGGGACAGAATGTTCGAGAGAGGACTGACGGAACAACAGTAGGACAAAGACAAGACAGATTGTTCTATAGAGAACTGACGGAACAACAGTAGGACAACGTTGAGAAAGATTGTTCGAGAGACGCCATGCAGAACCCACAGTAGAACAACGATGGGACAGAATGTTCTAGAGAGGACTGACGGAACTACAGTAGGACAACGTTGAGAAAGATTGTTCTAGAGAGGACATGCCGAACCCACAGTAGGACAAAGATGAGACAGAATGTTCTAGAGAGGACTGACAGAACCACAGTAGGACAACAACAAGACAGAATGTTTTTATAGAGGACTGACAGTACCACAGTAGGACAACGACGGGACAGAATATTCTAGAGAGGACTGACAGAACCACAGAAGGACAACGATAGGACAGAATGTTCTAGAGACGACTGACGGAACCACAGTAGGACAACGACGGGACAGAATATTCTAGAGAGGACTGACGGAACCACAGTAGGACAACGATAGGACAGAATGTTCTAGAGAGGACTGACGGAACCACAGTAGGACAACTACAAGACAGAATGTTCTAGAGAGAACTGATGGAACCACAGTAGGAAAACAACAAGACAGAATGTTCTAGAGGGGACTAACGGAAAAAAAGTAGGACGATGACGGGACAGAATGTTCGAGAGAGGACTGACGGAACAACAGTAGTACAACAACAAGACAGAATGTTACATAGAGGACTGACGGAACCACAGTAGGACAACGACGGGACAGAATGTTTTAGAGAGGACTGACGGAACAACAGTAGGACAAAGACAAGACAGATTGTTCTATAGAGGACTGACGGAACAACAGTAGGACAACGTTGAGAAAGATTGTTCGAGAGAGGACATGCCGAACCCACAGTAGGACAAAGATGAGACAGAATGTTCTAGAGAGGACTGACGGATCCATAGTAGGAGAACAACAAGACAGAATGTTCTATAGAGGACTGACAGAACCACAGTAGGACAACGATAGGACGGAATGTTCTAGAGAGGACTGACGGAACCACAGTAGGACAACTACAAGACAGAATGTTCTATAGAGGACTGACGGAACCACAGTAGGACAAAGACGAGACAGAATTATTCTAGAGAGGACTGACAGAACCACAGTAGGACAACGATAGGACAGAATGTTCTAAAGAGGACTGACGGAACCACAGTAAGACAACTACAAGACAGAATGTTCTAGAGAGGACTGACGGAACCACAGTAGGAAAACAACAAGACAGAATGTTCAAGAGAGGACTAACGGAAAAAAAGTAGGACGATGACGGGACAGAATGTTCGAGAGAGGACTGACGGAACAACAGTAGGACAAAGACAAGACAGATTGTTCTATAGAGAACTGACGGAACAACAGTAGGACAACGTTGAGAAAGATTGTTCGAGAGAGGCCATGCAGAACCCACAGTAGAACAACGATGGGACAGAATGTTCTAGAGAGGACTGACGGAACTACAGTAGGATAACGTTGAGAAAGATTGTTCTAGAGAAGACATGCCGAACCCACAGTAGGACAAAGATGAGACAGAATGTTCTAGAGAGGACTGACAGTACCACAGTAGGACAACGACGGGACAGAATATTCTAGAGAGGACTGACGGAACCACAGAAGGACAACGATAGGACAGAATGTTCTAGAGACGACTGACGGAACCACAGTAGGACAACTAAAAGACAGAATGTTCTAGAGGGGACTAACGGAAAAAAAGTAGGACGATGACGGGACAGAATGTTCGAGAGAGGACTGACGGAACCACAGTAGTACAACAACAAGACAGAATGTTCTATAGAGGACTGACGGAACCACAGTAGGACAACAACAAGACAGAATGTTACATAGAGGACTGACGGAACCACAGTAGGACAACGACGGGACAGAATGTTTTAGAGAGGACTGACGGAACAACAGTAGGACAAAGACAAGACAGATTGTTCTATAGAGGACTGACGGAACAACAGTAGGACAACGTTGAGAAAGATTGTTCGAGAGAGGACATGCCGAACCCACAGTAGGACAAAGATGAGACAGAATGTTCTAGAGAGGACTGACGGATCCATAGTAGGAGAACAACAAGACAGAATGTTCTATAGAGGACTGACAGAACCACAGTAGGACAACGATAGGACGGAATGTTCTAGAGAGGACTGACGGAACCACAGTAGGACAACTACGAGACAGAATGTTCTATAGAGGACTGACGGAACCACAGTAGGACAAAGACGAGACAGAATTTTCTAGAGAGGACTGACGGATCCATAGTAGGAGAACAACAAGACAGAATGTTCTATAGAGGACTGACAGAACCACAGTAGGACAACGATAGGACAGAATGTTCTATAGAGGACTGACAGAACCACAGTAGGACAACGACGGGACAGAATATTTTAGAGAGGACTGACGGAACAACAGTAGGACAAAGACGAGACAGATTGTTCTAGAGAGGACTGACGGACCCACAGTAGGACAACGACGAGACAGGAACAACAGTAGGACAACGTTGAGAAAGATTGTTCTAGAGAGGACATGCAGAACCCACAGTAGAACAACGACGGGACAGAATGTTCTAGAGAGGACTGACAGTAGGACAACGTTGAGAAAAATTGTTCTAGAGAGGACATGCCGAACCCACAGTAGGACAAAGACGAGACAGAATGTTCTAGAGAGGACTGACGGAACAACAGTAGGACAAAGACGAGACAGAATGTTCTAGAGAGGACTGACGGAACAACAGTAGGACAAAGACGAGACAGAATGTTCTAGAGAGGACTGACGGAACAACAGTAGGACAAAGACGAGACAGAATGTTCTAGAGAGGACTGACGGAACAACAGTAGGACAAAGACGAGACAGAATGTTCTAGAGAGGACATGCAGAACCCACAGTAGAACAACGACGGTACAGAATGTTCTAGGGAGGACTGACGGAACAACAGCAGGAAAACGTTGAGAAAGATTGTTCTAGAGAGGACATGCAGAACCCACAGTAGGACAACGACAGGGCAGAATGTTCCAGAGAGGAGTGACAGAAATACAGGCTACCGACAGGCTTAAAAGCATGAGGCTTTGGCTGTCGCCAAGGCAACACTCGGCCATGGGAGGAGTTCGGCGGGACCATGATAAAAGACTTCCAAACGGATTCGAGGCAATTCTGGTTCACAATCTGGCAACTCAAGAGGGGGAAGCAGTGCTCCATCAAAATTGTGTACAGTAAAGATGGGGAGCTGCTGACCTCAACTTGGGACGTTGTGGGTCGGTGGAAGGAATAATTCAAAGACCTCCACAATCCTACTAACACGTCTTAGGATGATGACGCAGAGCTGGGGAACTCAGGGGTGGACTCTCCTATCTCTGGGGCTGAAGTCGCTGAGGTGGTTAAAAAGCTTCTTGGTGGTAAGGCCCAACTAGAGAATGACAACTTCAAAAAGGAAGTTGCAGATATCAGTTGCTGCCATGTAGCGGTGAAAGTGTAGATACCATCTGCTGTCATGTAGCGGTGAAGCTGTAGATACCAGCTGCTGCCATCTAGCGGGAAAGTTCTAGACACCAGTTGCTGCCATGTAGCGGTGAAGTTGTAGATACCAGTTGCTGCCTTCTAGCGGTGAAGTTGAACATACCAGTTGCTGCCATCTAGCGGTGAAGTTGGAGATACCAGTTGCTGCCATCTAGCGGTGAAGTTGAACATACCAGTTGCTGCCATGTAGTTGTGAAGTTGTAGATACCAGTTGCTGCCATCTAGCGGTGAAGTTGGAGATACCAGCTGCTGCCATCTAGCGGGGAAGTTTTAGACACCAGTTGCTGCCATGTAGCGGTGAAGTTGTAGATACCAGTTGCTGCCATCTAGCGGTGAAGTTGTAGATACCAGTTGCTGCCATCTAGCGGTGAAGTTGGAGATACCAGTTGCTGCCATCTAGCGGTGAAGTTGAACATACCAGTTGCTGCCATCTAGCGGTGAAGTTGTAGATACCAGTTGCTGCCGTGTAGCGGTGAAGTTGTAGATACCAGCTGCTGCCATCTAGCGGTGAAGTTGTAGATACCAGTTGCTGCCATCTAGCGGTGAAGTTGTAGATACCAGTTGCTGCCGTGTAGCGGTGAAGTTGTAGATACCAGCTGCTGCCATCTAGCGGGTAAGTTGTAGATACCAGTTCCTGCCGTGTAGCGGTGATGTTGTAGATACCAGTTGCTGCCATCTAGCGGTGAAGTTGTAGATACCAGTTGCCATCTAGCGGGAAAGTTATCGGTACCAGTTTCTGCCATGTAGCAGTGAAGTTGTAGATACCAGTTGTTGCCATCTAGCAGTGAAGTTGTAGATACCAGTTTCTGCCATGTAGCGGTGAAGTTGTCGGTGCCAGTTGCTGCCATCTAGCGGTGAAGTTGTAGATACCAGTTGCTGCCATGTAGTAATGAAGTTGTAGATACCAGTTGCTGCCATGTAGCGGTGAAGTTGTAGATACCAGTTGCTGCCATCTAGCGATGAAGTTGTAGATACCAGTTGCTGCCATCTAGTTTCGAAGTTGTAGATACCAGTTGCTACCATGTAGCGGAGAAGTTGTAGATACCAGTTGCTGCCATGTAATGGTAAAGTTGTACATACCATCAGCTGCCATCTAGCGGGAAAGTTGTAGATACTAGTTGCTGCCATCTAGCGGTAAAGTTGTAGATACCAGTTGCTGCCATCTAGCGGTAAAGTTGTAGATACTAGTTGCTGCCATCTAGCGGTAAAGTTGTAGATACTAGTTTCTGCCATCTAGCGGTGAAGTTGTAGATACCAGTTGCCATGTAGCGGTGAAGTTGTAGATACCAGTTGCTGCCATCTAGCAGTAAAGTTTAGATACCAGTTGCTGTCATGTAGTGGTCATGTTGTACATACCAGTTGCTCTCATCTAGCGTGAAAGTTGTCGGTACCAGTTGCTGCAATGTAGCAGTGAAGTTGGAAATACCAGTTGCTGCCATCTAGCGGTGAAGTTGTAGATACCAGTTGCTGCCATCTAGCGATGAAGTTGTAGATACCAGTTGCTGCCATGTAATGGTAAAGTTGTAGAGACCAGTTGCTGCCATATAGCAGTGAAGTTGTAGATACCAGTTGCTGCCATGTAGCGGTGAAGTTGTCGGTACCAGTGGTTGCCATCTAGCGGTGAAGTTGTAGATACCAGCTGCTGTCATGTAGCGGTGAAGTTGTAGATACCAGTTGCTGCCATCTAGCGATGAAGTTGTAGATACCAGTTGCTGCCATCTAGCGATGAAGTTGTAGATACCAGTTGCTGCCATCTAGCTTTGAAGTTGTAGATACCAGTTGCTGCCATCTAGCGGAGAAGTTGTAGATAACAGTTGCTGCCATGTAGTTGTGAAGTTGTAGATACCAGTTGCTGCCATCTAGCAGTAAAGTTGTAGATACTAGTTGCTGCCATCTAGCGGTAAAGTTGTAGATACCAGTTGCTGCCATGTAGCAGTGAAGTTGTAGATACCAGTTGCTGCGATGTAGTAGTGAAGTTTTAGATACCAGTTGCTGCCATCTAGCGGAAAAGGTGTAGATACCAGTTGCTGCCATCTAGCGGGAAAGTTGTAGATACCAGTTGCTGCCATCTAGCGGTGAAGTTGTAGATAGCAGCTGCTGCCATGTAGCGGTGAAGTTGTAGAGACCAGTTGCTGCCATCTAGCGGTGAAGTTGTAGATACCAGTTCCTGCCATATAGCAGTGAAGTTGTAGAGACCAGTTGCTGCCATATAGCAGTGAAGTTGTAAATACCAGTTGCTGCCATGTAGCTGTGAAGTTGTCGGTACCAGTGGTTGCCATCTAGCGGTGAAGTTGTAGATACTAGTTGCTGCCATCTAGCGGTAAAGTTGTAGATACCAGTTGCTGCCATCTAGCGGTGAAGTTGTAGATAGCAGCTGCTGCCATGTAGCGGTGAAGTTGTAGAGACCAGTTGCTGCCATCTAGCGGTGAAGTTGTAGATACCAGTTCCTGCCATATAGCAGTGAAGTTGTAGAGACCAGTTGCTGCCATATAGCAGTGAAGTTGTAAATACCAGTTGCTGCCATGTAGCGGTGAAGTTGTCGGTACCAGTGGTTGCCATCTAGCGGTGAAGTTGTAGATACCAGTTGCTGCCATCTAGCAGTGAAGTTGTAGATACCAGTTGCTGCGATGTAGTAGTGAAGTTTTAGATACCAGTTGCTGCCATCTAGCGGAAAAGTTGTAGATACCAGTTGCTGCCATCTAGCGGGAAAGTTGTCGGTACCAGTTGCTGCCATGTAGCGGTGAAGTTGTAGATACCAGTTGCTGCCATCTAGCGGAAAAGTTGTAGATACCAGTTGCTGCCATCTAGCGGTGAAGTTGTAGATAGCAGCTGCTGCCATGTAGCGGTGAAGTTATAGAGACCAGTTGCTGCCATATAGCAGTGAAGTTGTCGGTACCAGTGGTTGCCATCTAGCGGTGAAGTTGTAGATACCAGTTGCTGCCATGTAGCGGTGAAGTTGAAGATACCAGTTGCTGCCATCTAGCTTCGAAGTTGTAGATACCAGTTGCTGCCATCTAGCGTCGAAGTTGTAGATACCAGTTGCTGCCATCTAGCGGAGAAGTTGTAGATAACAGTTGCTTCCATGTAGTTGTGAAGTTGTAGATACCAGTTGCTGCCATGTAATGGTAAAGTTGAAGATACCAGTTGCTGCCATGTAATGGTAAAGTTGAAGGTACCAGTTGCTGCCATGTAGCGGTGAAGTTGTACATACCATCAGCTGCCATCTAGCGGGAAAGTTGTACGTATCAGCTCCTGCCATGTAGCGGTGAAGTTGTAGAGACCAGTTGCTGCCATGTAGCGGTGAAGTTGTAGATACCAGTTGCTGCCATGTAGCGGTGAAGTTGTAGATACCAGCTGCTGTAATCTAGCGGTAAAGTTGTAGATACTAGTTGCTGCCATCTAGCGGTAAAGTTGTAGATACTAGTTGCTGCCATCGAGCGGTGAAGTTTAGATACCAGTTGCTGCCATGTAGTGGCCATGTTGTACATACCAGTTGCTCTCATCTAGCGTGAAAGTTGTCGGTACCAGTTGCTGCAATGTAGCAGTGAAGTTGGAAATACCAGTTGCTGCCATATAGCGGTGAAGTTGTAGATACCAGCTGGTGCCATGTAGTAGTGAAGTTTTAGATACCAGTTGCTGCCACGTAGTGTTAATGTTGCACATACCAGTTGCTGCCATCTAGCGGGAAAGTTGTAGATACCAGTTGCTGCCACGTAGTGTTAATGTTGCACATACCAGTTGCTGCCATCTAGCGGGAAAGTTGTCGGTACCAGTTGCGGCCATGTAGCGGTGAAGTTGTAGATACCAGCTGCTGCCATGTAGCGGTGAAGTTGTAGATACCAGTTGCTGCCATCTAGCGATGAAGTTGTAGATACCAGTTGCTGCCATCTAGCTTCGAAGTTGTAGATACCAGTTGCTTCCATCTAGCGGAGAAGTTGTAGATAACAGTTGCTGCCATGTAGTTCTGAAGTTGTAGATACCAGTTGCTGCCATCTAGCGGTAAAGTTGTAGATACCAGTTGCTGCCATCTAGCGGAAAAGTTGTAGATACCAGTTGCTGCCATCTAGCGGGAAAGTTGTCGGTACCAGTTGCTGCCATGTAGCGGTGAAGTTGTATTTACCAGTTGCTGCCATCTAGCGGAAAAGTTGTAGATACCAGTTGCTGCCATGTAGTGGTGAAGTTGTAGATACCAGCTGCTGTAATCTAGCGGTAAAGTTGTAGATACTAGTTGCTGCCATCTAGCGGTAAAGTTGTAGATACTAGTTGCTGCCATCGAGCGGTGAAGTTTAGATACCAGTTGCTGCCATGTAGTGGCCATGTTGTACATACCAGTTGCTCTCATCTAGCGTGAAAGTTGTCGGTACCAGTTGCTGCAATGTAGCAGTGAAGTTGGAAATACCAGTTGCTGCCATATAGCGGTGAAGTTGTAGATACCAGCTGGTGCCATGTAGTAGTGAAGTTTTAGATACCAGTTGCTGCCACGTAGTGTTAATGTTGCACATACCAGTTGCTGCCATCTAGCGGGAAAGTTGTAGATACCAGTTGCTGCCACGTAGTGTTAATGTTGCACATACCAGTTGCTGCCATCTAGCGGGAAAGTTGTCGGTACCAGTTGCGGCCATGTAGCGGTGAAGTTGTAGATACCAGCTGCTGCCATGTAGCGGTGAAGTTGTAGATACCAGTTGCTGCCATCTAGCGATGAAGTTGTAGATACCAGTTGCTGCCATCTAGCTTCGAAGTTGTAGATACCAGTTGCTTCCATCTAGCGGAGAAGTTGTAGATAACAGTTGCTGCCATGTAGTTCTGAAGTTGTAGATACCAGTTGCTGCCATCTAGCGGTAAAGTTGTAGATACCAGTTGCTGCCATCTAGCGGAAAAGTTGTAGATACCACTTGCTGCCATCTAGCGGGAAAGTTGTCGGTACCAGTTGCTGCCATGTAGCGGTGAAGTTGTATTTACCAGTTGCTGCCATCTAGCGGAAAAGTTGTAGATACCAGTTGCTGCCATGTAGTGGTGAAGTTGTCGGTACCAGTTGCTGCCATCTAGCGGTGAAGTTGTAGATAGCAGCTGCTGCCATGTAGCGGTGAAGTTGTAGAGACCAGTTACTGCCATATAGCAGTGAAGTTGTAGAGACCAGTTGCTGCCATATAGCAGTGAAGTTGTAGATACCAGTTGCTGCCATCTAGCGGTGAAGTTGTCGGTACCAGTGGTTGCCATCTAGCGGTGAAGTTGTAGATACCAGCTGCTGCCATGTAGCGGTGAAGTTGTAGATACCAGTTGCTGCCATCTAGCTTCGAAGTTGTAGATACCAGTTGCTGCCATCTAGCGGTGAAGTTGTAGATACCAGCTGCTGCAATCTAGCGGTAAAGTTGTAGATACTAGTTGCTGCCATCTAGCGGTAAAGTTGTAGATACTAGTTGCTGCCATGTAGCGGTGAAGTTGTAGATACCAGTTGCCATGTAACGGTGAAGTTGTAGATACCAGTTGCTGCCATCTAGCAGTAAAGTTTAGATACCAGTTGCTGCCATGTAGTGGCCATGTTGTACATACCAGTTGCTCTCATCTAGCGTGAAAGTTGTCGGTACCAGTTGCTGCAATGTAGCAGTGAAGTTGGAAATACCAGTTGCTGCCATATAGCGGTGAAGTTGTAGATACCAGCTGGTGCCATCTAGCGATGAAGTTGTAGATACCAGTTGCTGCCATCTAGCTTCGAAGTTGTAGATACCAGTTGCTTCCATCTAGCGGAGAAGTTGTAGATAACAGTTGCTGCCATGTAGTTGTGAAGTTGTAGATACCAGTTGCTGCCATCTAGCGATGAAGTTGTAGATACCAGTTGCTGCCATCTAGCTTCGAAGTTGTAGATACCAGTTGCTTCCATCTAGCGGAGAAGTTGTAGATAACAGTTGCTGCCATGTAGTTGTGAAGTTGTAGATACCAGTTGCTGCCATGTAGTGGTAAAGTTGTAGATACCAGTTGCTGCCATCTAGCGGTGAAGTTGTCGGTACCAGTTGCTGCCATCTAGCGGTGAAGTTGTAGATACCAGTTGCTGCCATGTAGTGGCCATGTTGTACATACCAGTTGCTCTCATCTAGCGTGAAAGTTGTCGGTACCAGTTGCTGCCATGTAGTAGTGAAGTTTTAGATACCAGTTGCTGCCATCTAGCGGAAAAGCTGTAGATACCAGTTGCTGCCACGTAGTGTTAATCTTGCACATACCAGTTGCTGCCATCTAGCGGGAAAGTTGTTGGTACCAGTTGCTGCCATGTAGCGGTGAAGTTGTAGATACCAGCTGCTTCCATCTAGCGGTGAAGTTGTAGATACCAGTTGCTGCCATGTAGTGGTGAAGTTGTCGGTACCAGTTGCTGCCATCTAGCGGTGAAGTTGTAGATACCAGCTGCTGCCATGTAGCGGTGAAGTTGTAGAAACCAGTTGCTGCCATGTAGCGGTGAAGTTGTAGAAACCAGTTGCTGCCATGTAGCGGTGAAGTTGTAGATACCAGTTGCTGCCATGTAGCGGTGAAGTTGTAGATACCAGTTGCTGCCATGTAGCGGTGAAGTTGTAGATACCAGTTGCTGCCATGTAGCGGTGAAGTTGTAGATACCAGTTGCTGCCATCTAGCGGTGAAGTTGTAGATACCAGTTGCTGCCATCTAGCGGTGAAGTTGTAGATAGCAGCTGCTGCCATGTAGCGGTGAAGTTGTAGAGACCAGTTGCTGCCATCTAGCAGTGAAGTTGTAGATACCAGTTGCTGCCATCTAGCGGTGAAGTTGTAGATAGCAGCTGCTGCCATGTAGCGGTGAAGTTGTAGAGACCAGTTGCTGCCATATAGCAGTGAAGTTGTAGAGACCAGTTGCTGCCATATAGCAGTGAAGTTGTAGATACCAGTTACTGCCATGTAGCGGTGAAGTTGTCGGTACCAGTGGTTGCCATCTAGCGGTGAAGTTGTAGATACCAGTTGCTGCCATGTAGCGGTGAAGTTGTAGATACCAGTTGCTGCCATCTAGCTTCGAAGTTGTAGATACCAGTTGCTGCCATCTAGCTTCGAAGTTGTAGATACCAGTTGCTGCCATCTAGCGGAGAAGTTGTAGATAACAGTTGCTGCCATGTAGTTGTGAAGTTGTAGATACCAGTTGCTGCCATGTAATGGTAAAGTTGAAGATACCAGTTGCTGCCATGTAATGGTAAAGTTGAAGATACCAGTTGCTGCCATGTAGCGGTGAAGTTGTACATACCATCAGCTGCCATCTAGCGGGAAAGTTGTACGTATCAGCTCCTGCCATGTAGCGGTGAAGTTGTAGAGACCAGTTGCTGCCATCTAGCAGTGAAGTTCTAGATACCAGCTGCTGCAATCTAGCGGTAAAGTTGTAGATACTAGTTGCTGCCATCTAGCGGTAAAGTTGTAGATACCAGTTGCTGCCATCTAGCAGTGAAGTTGTAGATACCAGTTGCTGCGATGTAGTAGTGAAGTTTTAGATACCAGTTGCTGCCATCTAGCGGAAAAGTTGTAGATACCAGTTGCTGCCATCTAGCGGGAAAGTTGTCGGTACCAGTTGCTGCCATGTAGCGTTGAAGTTGTAGATACCAGTTGCTGCCATCTAGCGGAAAAGTTGTAGATACCAGTTGCTGCCATGTAGTGGTGAAGTTGTCGGTACCAGATGCTGCCATCTAGCGGTGAAGTTGTAGATAGCAGCTGCTGCCATGTAGCGGTGAAGTTGTAGAGACCAGTTACTGCCATATAGCAGTGAAGTTGTAGAGACCAGTTGCTGCCATGTAGCGGTGAAGTTGTCGGTACCAGTGGTTGCCATCTAGCGGTGAAGTTGTAGATACCAGCTGCTGCCATGTAGCGGTGAAGTTGTAGATACCAGTTGCTGCCATCTAGCTTCGAAGTTGTAGATACCAGTTGCTGCCATCTAGCTTCGAAGTTGTAGATACCAGTTGCTGCCATCTAGCGGAGAAGTTGTAGATAACAGTTGCTGCCATGTAGTTGTGAAGTTGTAGATACCAGTTGCTGCCATGTAATGGTAAAGTTGAAGATACCAGTTGCTGCCATGTAATGGTAAAGTTGAAGATACCAGTTGCTGACATGTAGCGGTGAAGTTGTACATACAATCAGCTGCCATCTAGCGGGAAAGTTGTACGTATCAGCTCCTGCCATGTAGCGGTGAAGTTGTAGAGACCAGTTGCTGCCATCTAGCAGTGAAGTTGTAGATACCAGCTGCTGCAATCTAGCGGTAAAGTTGTAGATACTAGTTGCTGCCATCTAGCGGTAAAGTTGTAGAGACCAGTTGCTGCCATCTAGCAGTGAAGTTGTAGATACCAGTTGCTGCCATCTAGCAGTAAAGTTTAGATACCAGTTGCTGCCATGTAGTGGCCATGTTGTACATACCAGTTGCTCTCATCTAGCGTGAAAGTTGTCGGTACCAGTTGCTGCCATGTAGTAGTGAAGTTTTAGATACCAGTTGCTGCCATCTAGCGGAAAAGCTGTAGATACCAGTTGCTGCCACATAGTGTTAATCTTGCACATACCAGTTGCTGCCATCTAGCGGGAAAGTTGTTGGTACCAGTTGCTGCCATGTAGCGGTGAAGTTGTAGAGACCAGTTACTGCCATATAGCAGTGAAGTTGTAGAGACCAGTTGCTGCCATATAGCAGTGAAGTTGTAGATACCAGTTGCTGCCATCTAGCGGTGAAGTTGTAGATACCAGCTGCTGCAATCTAGCGGTAAAGTTGTAGATACTAGTTTCTGCCATCTAGCGGTAAAGTTGTAGATACCAGTTGCTGCCATCTAGCAGTAAAGTTTAGATACCAGTTGCTGCCATGTAGTGGCCATGTTGTACATACCAGTTGCTCTCATCTAGCGTGAAAGTTGTCGGTACCAGTTGCTGCAATGTAGCAGTGAAGTTGGAAATACCAGTTGCTGCCATATAGCGGTGAAGTTGTAGATACCAGCTGGTGCCATGTAGTAGTGAAGTTTTAGATACCAGTTGCTGCCATCTAGCGGAAAAGTTGTAGATACCAGTTGCTGCCACGTAGTGTTAATGTTGCACATACCAGTTGCTGCCATCTAGCGGGAAAGTTGTCGGTACCAGTTGCTGCCATGTAGCGGTGAAGTTGTAGATACCAGCTGCTTCCATCTAGCGGTGAAGTTGTAGATACCAGTTGCTGCCATGTAGTGGTGAAGTTGTCGGTACCAGTTGCTGCCATCTAGCGGTGAAGTTGTAGATACCAGCTGCTGCCATGTAGCGGTGTAGTTGTAGAAACCAGTTGCTGCCATGTAGCGGTGAAGTTGTAGATACCAGTTGCTGCCATGTAGCGGTGAAGTTGTAGATACCAGTTGCTGCCATCTAGCGATGAAGTTTTAGATACCAGTTGCTGCCATCTAGCTTCGAAGTTGTAGATACCAGTTGCTTCCATCTAGCGGAGAAGTTGTAGATAACAGTTGCTGCCATGTAGTTGTGAAGTTGTAGATACTAGTTGCTGCCATCTAGCGGTAAAGTTGTAGATACCAGTTGCTGCCATCTAGCGGTGAAGTTGTCGGTACCAGTTGCTGCCATCTAGCGGTGAAGTTGTAGATACCAGTTGCTGCCATGTAGTGGCCATGTTGTACATACCAGTTGCTCTCATCTAGCGTGAAAGTTGTCGGTACCAGTTGCTGCCATGTAGTAGTGAAGTTTTAGATACCAGTTGCTGCCATCTAGCGGAAAAGTTGTAGATACCAGTTGCTGCCACGTAGTGTTAATCTTGCACATACCAGTTGCTGCCATCTAGCGGGAAAGTTCTTGGTACCAGTTGCTGCCATGTAGCGGTGAAGTTGTAGATACCAGCTGCTTCCATCTAGCGGTGAAGTTGTAGATACCAGTTGCTGCCATGTAGTGGTGAAGTTGTCGGTACCAGTTGCTGCCATCTAGCGGTGAAGTTGTAGATACCAGCTGCTGCCATGTAGCGGTGAAGTTGTAGAAACCAGATGCTGCCATGTAGCGGTGAAGTTGTAGAAACCAGTTGCTGCCATGTAGCGGTGAAGTTGTAGATACCAGTTGCTGCCATGTAGCGGTGAAGTTGTAGATACCAGTTGCTGCCATGTAGTGGAGACGTTGTAGATACCAGTTGCTGACATGTTGCGGTGAAGTTGAACATACCAGTTGCTGCCATGTAGCGGTGAAGTTGTCGGTACCAGTTGCTGCCATCTAGCGGTGAAGTTGTAGATACCAGTTGGTGCCATGTAGTGGTAAAGTTGTAGATACCAGTTGCTGCCATGTAGCGGTGAAGTTGTAGATACCAGTTGCTGCCATCTAGCAGTGAAGTTGTAGATACCAGTTGCTGCCATCTAGCAGTGAAGTTGTAGATACCAGTTGCTGCCATCTAGCAGTGAAGTTGTAGATAGCAGCTGCTGCCATGTAGCGGTGAAGTTGTAGAGACCAGTTGCTGCCATATAGCAGTGAAGTTGTAGATAGCAGCTGCTGCCATGTAGCGGTGAAGTTGTAGAGACCAGTTGCTGCCATATAGCAGTGAAGTTGTAGAGACCAGTTGCTGCCATATAGCAGTGAAGTTGTAGATACCAGTTACTGCCATGTAGCGGTGAAGTTGTCGGTACCAGTGGTTGCCATCTAGCGGTGAAGTTGTAGATACCAGTTGCTGCCATGTAGCGGTGAAGTTGTAGATACCAGTTGCTGCCATCTAGCTTCGAAGTTGTAGATACCAGTTGCTGCCATCTAGCTTCGAAGTTGTAGATACCAGTTGCTGCCATCTAGCGGAGAAGTTGTAGATAACAGTTGCTGCCATGTAGTTGTGAAGTTGTAGATACCAGTTGCTGCCATGTAATGGTAAAGTTGAAGATACCAGTTGCTGCCATGTAATGGTAAAGTTGAAGATACCAGTTGCTGCCATGTAGCGGTGAAGTTGTACATACCATCAGCTGCCATCTAGCGGGAAAGTTGTACGTATCAGCTCCTGCCATGTAGCGGTGAAGTTGTAGAGACCAGTTGCTGCCATCTAGCAGTGAAGTTCTAGATACCAGCTGCTGCAATCTAGCGGTAAAGTTGTAGATACTAGTTGCTGCCATCTAGCGGTAAAGTTGTAGATACCAGTTGCTGCCATCTAGCAGTGAAGTTGTAGATACCAGTTGCTGCGATGTAGTAGTGAAGTTTTAGATACCAGTTGCTGCCATCTAGCGGAAAAGTTGTAGATACCAGTTGCTGCCATCTAGCGGGAAAGTTGTCGGTACCAGTTGCTGCCATGTAGCGGTGAAGTTGTAGATACCAGTTGCTGCCATCTAGCGGAAAAGTTGTAGATACCAGTTGCTGCCATGTAGTGGTGAAGTTGTCGGTACCAGTTGCTGCCATCTAGCGGTGAAGTTGTAGATAGCAGCTGCTGCCATGTAGCGGTGAAGTTGTAGAGACCAGTTACTGCCATATAGCGGTGAAGTTGTAGAGACCAGTTGCTGCCATATAGCAGTGAAGTTGTAGATACCAGTTGCTGCCATGTAGCGGTGAAGTTGTCGGTACCAGTGGTTGCCATCTAGCGGTGAAGTTGTAGATACCAGCTGCTGCCATGTAGCGGTGAAGTTGTAGATACCAGTTGCTGCCATCTAGCTTCGAAGTTGTAGATACCAGTTGCTGCCATCTAGCTTCGAAGTTGTAGATACCAGTTGCTGCCATCTAGCGGAGAAGTTGTAGATAACAGTTGCTGCCATGTAGTTGTGAAGTTGTAGATACCAGTTGCTGCCATGTAATGGTAAAGTTGAAGATACCAGTTGCTGCCATGTAATGGTAAAGTTGAAGATACCAGTTGCTGCCATCTAGCGGTGAAGTTGTACATACCATCAGCTGCCATCTAGCGGGAAAGTTGTACGTATCAGCTCCTGCCATGTAGCGGTGAAGTTGTAGAGACCAGTTGCTGCCATCTAGCAGTGAAGTTGTAGATACCAGCTGCTGCAATCTAGCGGTAAAGTTGTAGATACTAGTTGCTGCCATCTAGCGGTAAAGTTGTAGATACTAGTTGCTGCCATCGAGCGGTGAAGTTGTAGATACCAGTTGCTGCCATCTAGCAGTAAAGTTTAGATACCAGTTGCTGCCATGTAGTGGCCATGTTGTACATACCAGTTGCTCTCATCTAGCGTGAAAGTTGTCGGTACCAGTTGCTGCCATGTAGTAGTGAAGTTTTAGATACCAGTTGCTGCCATCTAGCGGAAAAGCTGTAGATACCAGTTGCTGCCACGTAGTGTTAATCTTGCACATACCAGTTGCTGCCATCTAGCGGGAAAGTTGTTGGTACCAGTTGCTGCCATGTAGCGGTGAAGTTGTAGATACCAGCTGCTTCCATCTAGCGGTGAAGTTGTAGATACCAGTTGCTGCCATGTAGTGGTGAAGTTGTAGATACCAGTTGCTGCCATCTAGCGGTGAAGTTGTAGATACCAGCTGCTGCCATGTAGCGGTGAAGTTGTAGAAACCAGTTGCTGCCATCTAGCGGTGAAGTTGTAGAAACCAGTTGCTGCCATGTAGCGGTGAAGTTGTAGATACCAGTTGCTGCCATGTAGCGGTGAAGTTGTAGATACCAGTTGCTGCCATGTAGCGGTGAAGTTGTAGATACCAGTTGCTGCCATGTAGCGGTGAAGTTGTAGGTACCAGTTGCTGCCATCTAGCGGTGAAGTTGTAGATACCAGCTGCTGCCATGTAGTGGAGACGTTGTAGATACCAGTTGCTGACATGTTGCGGTGAAGTTGTAGATACCAGTTGCTGCCATGTAGCGGTGAAGTTGTCGGTACCAGTTGCTGCCATCTAGCGGTGAAGTTGTAGATACCAGTTGGTGCCATGTAGTGGTAAAGTTGTAGATACCAGTTTCTGCCATGTAGCGGTGAAGTTGTAGATACCAGTTGCTGCCATCTAGCAGTGAAGTTGTAGATACCAGTTGCTGCCATCTAGCGGTGAAGTTGTAGATAGCAGCTGCTGCCATGTAGCGGTGAAGTTGTAGAGACCAGTTGCTGCCATATAGCAGTGAAGTTGTAGAGACCAGTTGCTGCCATATAGCAGTGAAGTTGTAGATACCAGTTACTGCCATGTAGCGGTGAAGTTGTCGGTACCAGTGGTTGCCATCTAGCGGTGAAGTTGTAGATACCAGTTGCTGCCATGTAGCGGTGAAGTTGTAGATACCAGTTGCTGCCATCTAGCTTCGAAGTTGTAGATACCAGTTGCTGCCATCTAGCTTCGAAGTTGTAGATACCAGTTGCTGCCATCTAGCGGAGAAGTTGTAGATAACAGTTGCTGCCATGTAGTTGTGAAGTTGTAGATACCAGTTGCTGCCATGTAATGGTAAAGTTGAAGATACCAGTTGCTGCCATGTAATGGTAAAGTTGAAGATACCAGTTGCTGCCATGTAGCGGTGAAGTTGTACATACCATCGGCTGCCATCTAGCGGGAAAGTTGTACGTATCAGCTCCTGCCATGTAGCGGTGTAGTTGTAGAGACCAGTTGCTGCCATCTAGCAGTGAAGTTCTAGATACCAGCTGCTGCAATCTAGCGGTAAAGTTGTAGATACTAGTTGCTGCCATCTAGCGGTAAAGTTGTAGATACCAGTTGCTGCCATCGAGCGGTGAAGTTGTAGATACCAGTTGCCATGTAACGGTGAAGTTGTAGATACCAGTTGCTGCCATCTAGCTTCGAAGTTGTAGATACCAGTTGCTGCCATCTAGCTTCGAAGTTGTAGATACCAGCTGCTGCAATCTAGCGGTAAAGTTGTAGATACTAGTTGCTGCCATCTAGCGGTAAAGTTGTAGATACTAGTTTCTGCCATGTAGCGGTGAAGTTGTAGATACCAGTTGCCATGTAACGGTGAAGTTGTAGATACCAGTTGCTGCCATCTAGCAGTAAAGTTTAGATACCAGTTGCTGCCATGTAGTGGCCATGTTGTACATACCAGTTGCTCTCATCTAGCGTGAAAGTTGTCGGTACCAGTTGCTGCAATGTAGCAGTGAAGTTGGAAATACCAGTTGCTGCCATATAGCGGTGAAGTTGTAGATACCAGCTGGTGCCATGTAGTAGTGAAGTTTTAGATACCAGTTGCTGCCATCTAGCGGAAAAGTTGTAGATACCAGTTGCTGCCACGTAGTGTTAATGTTGCACATACCAGTTGCTGCCATCTAGCGGGAAAGTTGTCGGTACCAGTTGCTGCCATGTAGCGGTGAAGTTGTAGATACCAGCTGCTTCCATCTAGCGGTGAAGTTGTAGATACCAGTTGCTGCCATGTAGTGGTGAAGTTGTCGGTACCAGTTGCTGCCATCTAGCGGTGAAGTTGTAGATACCAGCTGCTGCCATGTAGCGGTGTAGTTGTAGAAACCAGTTGCTGCCATGTAGCGGTGAAGTTGTAGATACCAGTTGCTGCCATGTAGCGGTGAAGTTGTAGATACCAGTTGCTGCCATCTAGCGATGAAGTTGTAGATACCAGTTGCTGCCATGTAGCTTCGAAGTTGTAGATACCAGTTGCTTCCATCTAGCGGAGAAGTTGTAGATAACAGTTGCTGCCATGTAGTTGTGAAGTTGTAGATACCAGTTGCTGCCATCTAGCGGTAAAGTTGTAGATACCAGTTGCTGCCATCTAGCGGTGAAGTTGTCGGTACCAGTTGCTGCCATCTAGCGGTGAAGTTGTCGGTACCAGTTGCTGCCATCTAGCGGTGAAGTTGTAGATACCAGCTGCTGCCATGTAGTGGAGACGTTGTAGATACCAGTTGCTGACATGTTGCGGTGAAGTTGTAGATACCAGTTGCTGCCATGTAGCGGTGAAGTTGTCGGTACCAGTTGCTGCCATCTAGCGGTGAAGTTGTAGATACCAGTTGGTGCCATGTAGTGGTAAAGTTGTAGATACCAGTTGCTGCCATGTAGCGGTGAAGTTGTAGATACCAGTTGCTGCCATCTAGCAGTGAAGTTGTAGATACCAGTTGCTGCCATCTAGCGGTGAAGTTGTAGATAGCAGCTGCTGCCATGTAGCGGTGAAGTTGTAGAGACCAGTTGCTGCCATATAGCAGTGAAGTTGTAGAGACCAGTTGCTGCCATATAGCAGTGAAGTTGTAGATACCAGTTGCTGCCATGTAGCGGTGAAGTTGTCGGTACCAGTTGCTGCCATCTAGCGGTGAAGTTGTAGATACCACTTGGTGCCATGTAATGGTAAAGTTGTAGATACCAGTTGCTGCCATGTAATGGTAAAGTTGTAGATACCAGTTGCTGCCATGTAGCGGTGAAGTTGTACATACCATCAGCTGCCATCTAGCGGGAAAGTTGTACGTATCAGCTCCTGCCATGTAGCGGTGTAGTTGTAGAGACCAGTTGCTGCCATCTAGCAGTGAAGTTCTAGATACCAGCTGCTGCAATCTAGCGGTAAAGTTGTAGATACTAGTTGCTGCCATCTAGCGGTAAAGTTGTAGATACCAGTTGCTGCCATCGAGCGGTGAAGTTGTAGATACCAGTTGCCATGTAACGGTGAAGTTGTAGATACCAGTTGCTGCCATCTAGCTTCGAAGTTGTAGATACCAGTTGCTGCCATCTAGCTTCGAAGTTGTAGATACCAGCTGCTGCAATCTAGCGGTAAAGTTGTAGATACTAGTTGCTGCCATCTAGCGGTAAAGTTGTAGATACTAGTTTCTGCCATGTAGCGGTGAAGTTGTAGATACCAGTTGCCATGTAACGGTGAAGTTGTAGATACCAGTTGCTGCCATCTAGCAGTAAAGTTTAGATACCAGTTGCTGCCATGTAGTGGCCATGTTGTACATACCAGTTGCTCTCATCTAGCGTGAAAGTTGTCGGTACCAGTTGCTGCAATGTAGCAGTGAAGTTGGAAATACCAGTTGCTGCCATATAGCGGTGAAGTTGTAGATACCAGCTGGTGCCATGTAGTAGTGAAGTTTTAGATACCAGTTGCTGCCATCTAGCGGAAAAGTTGTAGATACCAGTTGCTGCCACGTAGTGTTAATGTTGCACATACCAGTTGCTGCCATCTAGCGGGAAAGTTGTCGGTACCAGTTGCTGCCATGTAGCGGTGAAGTTGTAGATACCAGCTGCTTCCATCTAGCGGTGAAGTTGTAGATACCAGTTGCTGCCATGTAGTGGTGAAGTTGTCGGTACCAGTTGCTGCCATCTAGCGGTGAAGTTGTAGATACCAGCTGCTGCCATGTAGCGGTGTAGTTGTAGAAACCAGTTGCTGCCATGTAGCGGTGAAGTTGTAGATACCAGTTGCTGCCATGTAGCGGTGAAGTTGTAGATACCAGTTGCTGCCATCTAGCGATGAAGTTGTAGATACCAGTTGCTGCCATGTAGCTTCGAAGTTGTAGATACCAGTTGCTTCCATCTAGCGGAGAAGTTGTAGATAACAGTTGCTGCCATGTAGTTGTGAAGTTGTAGATACCAGTTGCTGCCATCTAGCGGTAAAGTTGTAGATACCAGTTGCAGCCATCTAGCGGTGAAGTTGTCGGTACCAGTTGCTGCCATCTAGCGGTGAAGTTGTCGGTACCAGTTGCTGCCATCTAGCGGTGAAGTTGTAGATACCAGCTGCTGCCATGTAGTGGAGACGTTGTAGATACCAGTTGCTGACATGTTGCGGTGAAGTTGTAGATACCAGTTGCTGCCATGTAGCGGTGAAGTTGTCGGTACCAGTTGCTGCCATCTAGCGGTGAAGTTGTAGATACCAGTTGGTGCCATGTAGTGGTAAAGTTGTAGATACCAGTTGCTGCCATGTAGCGGTGAAGTTGTAGATACCAGTTGCTGCCATCTAGCAGTGAAGTTGTAGATACCAGTTGCTGCCATCTAGCGGTGAAGTTGTAGATAGCAGCTGCTGCCATGTAGCGGTGAAGTTGTAGAGACCAGTTGCTGCCATATAGCAGTGAAGTTGTAGAGACCAGTTGCTGCCATATAGCAGTGAAGTTGTAGATACCAGTTGCTGCCATGTAGTGGTGAAGTTGTCGGTACCAGTTGCTGCCATCTAGCGGTGAAGTTGTAGATACCACTTGGTGCCATGTAGTGGTAAAGTTGTAGATACCAGTTGCTGCCATGTAGCGGTGAAGTTGTACATACCATCAGCTGCCATCTAGCGGGAAAGTTGTACGTATCAGCTCCTGCCATGTAGCGGTGAAGTTGTAGAGACCAGTTGCTGCCATCTAGCAGTGAAGTTCTAGATACCAGCTGCTGCAATCTAGCGGTAAAGTTGTAGATACTAGTTGCTGCCATCTAGCGGTAAAGTTGTAGATACCAGTTGCTGCCATCTAGCAGTGAAGTTGTAGATACCAGTTGCTGCGATGTAGTAGTGAAGTTTTAGATACCAGTTGCTGCCATCTAGCGGAAAAGTTGTAGATACCAGTTGCTGCCATCTAGCGGGAAAGTTGTCGGTACCAGTTGCTGCCATGTAGTGGTGAAGTTGTCGGTACCAGTTGCTGCCATCTAGCGGTGAAGTTGTAGATAGCAGCTGCTGCCATGTAGCGGTGAAGTTGTAGAGACCAGTTACTGCCATATAGCAGTGAAGTTGTAGATACCAGTTGCTGCCATGTAGCGGTGAAGTTGTCGGTACCAGTGGTTGCCATCTAGCGGTGAAGTTGTAGATACCAGCTGCTGCCATGTAGCGGTGAAGTTGTAGATACCAGTTGCTGCCATCTAGCTTCGAAGTTGTAGATACCAGTTGCTGCCATCTAGCGGAGAAGTTGTAGATAACAGTTGCTGCCATGTAGTTGTGAAGTTGTAGATACCAGTTGCTGCCATGTAATGGTAAAGTTGAAGATACCAGTTGCTGCCATGTAATGGTAAAGTTGAAGATACCAGTTGCTGCCATGTAGCGGTGAAGTTGTACATACCATCAGCTGCCATCTAGCGGGAAAGTTGTACGTATCAGCTCCTGCCATGTAGCGGTGAAGTTGTAGAGACCAGTTGCTGCCATCTAGCAGTGAAGTTCTAGATACCAGCTGCTGCAATCTAGCGGTAAAGTTGTAGATACTAGTTGCTGCCATCTAGCGGTAAAGTTGTAGATACTTGTTGCTGCCATCGAGCGGTGAAGTTGTAGATACCAGTTGCTGCCATCTAGCAGTAAAGTTTAGATACCAGTTGCTGCCATGTAGTGGCCATGTTGTACATACCAGTTGCTCTCATCTAGCGTGAAAGTTGTCGGTACCAGTTGCTGCCATGTAGTAGTGAAGTTTTAGATACCAGTTGCTGCCATCTAGCGGAAAAGCTGTAGATACCAGTTGCTGCCACATAGTGTTAATCTTGCACATACCAGTTGCTGCCATCTAGCGGGAAAGTTGTTGGTACCAGTTGCTGCCATGTAGCGGTGAAGTTGTAGAGACCAGTTACTGCCATATAGCAGTGAAGTTGTAGATACCAGTTGCTGCCATATAGCAGTGAAGTTGTAGATACCAGTTGCTGCCATCTAGCGGTGAAGTTGTCGGTACCAGTGGTTGCCATCTAGCGGTGAAGTTGTAGATACCAGCTGCTGCCATGTAGCGGTGAAGTTGTAGATACCAGTTGCTGCCATCTAGCTTCGAAGTTGTAGATACCAGTTGCTGCCATCTAGCTTCGAAGTTGTAGATACCAGTTGCTGCCATCTAGCGGTGAAGTTGTAGATACCAGCTGCTGCAATCTAGCGGTAAAGTTGTAGATACTAGTTGCTGCCATCTAGCGGTAAATTTGTAGATACTAGTTGCTGCCATCGAGCGGTGAAGTTGTAGATACCAGTTGCCATGTAACGGTGAAGTTGTAGATACCAGTTGCTGCCATCTAGCAGTAAAGTTTAGATACCAGTTGCTGCCATGTAGTGGCCATGTTGTACATACCAGTTGCTCTCATCTAGCGTGAAAGTTGTCGGTACCAGTTGCTGCAATGTAGCAGTGAAGTTGGAAATACCAGTTGCTGCCATATAGCGGTGAAGTTGTAGATACCAGCTGGTGCCATGTAGTATTGAAGTTTTAGATACCAGTTGCTGCCATCTAGCGGAAAAGTTGTAGATACCAGTTGCTGCCACGTAGTGTTAATGTTGCACATACCAGTTGCTGCCATCTAGCGGGAAAGTTGTCGGTACCAGTTGCTGCCATGTAGCGGTGAAGTTGTAGATACCAGCTGCTTCCATCTAGCGGTGAAGTTGTAGATACCAGTTGCTGCCATGTAGTGGTGAAGTTGTCGGTACCAGTTGCTGCCATGTAGCGGTGAAGTTGTAGATACCAGCTGCTGCCATGTAGCGGTGTAGTTGTAGAAACCAGTTGCTGCCATGTAGCGGTGAAGTTGTAGATACCAGTTGCTGCCATGTAGCGGTGAAGTTGTAGATACCAGTTGCTGCCATCTAGCGGTGAAGTTGTAGATACCAGTTGCTGCCATGTAGCGGTGAAGTTGTAGATACCAGTTGCTGCCATCTAGCGATAAAGTTGTAGATACCAGTTGCTGCCATCTAGCTTCGAAGTTGTAGATACCAGTTGCTTCCATCTAGCGGAGAAGTTGTAGATAACAGTTGCTGCCATGTAGTTGTGAAGTTGTAGATACCAGTTGCTGCCATCTAGCGGTAAAGTTGTAGATACCAGTTGCTGCCATCTAGCGGTGAAGTTGTCGGTACCAGTTGCTGCCATCTAGCGGTGAAGTTGTAGATACCAGTTGCTGCCATGTAGTGGCCATGTTGTACATACCAGTTGCTCTCATCTAGCGTGAAAGTTGTCGGTACCAGTTGCTGCCATGTAGTAGTGAAGTTTTAGATACCAGTTGCTGCCATCTAGCGGGAAAGTTGTTGGTACCAGTTGCTGCCATGTAGCGGTGAAGTTGTAGATACCAGCTGCTTCCATCTAGCGGTGAAGTTGTAGATACCAGTTGCTGCCATGTAGTGGTGAAGTTGTCGGTACCAGTTGCTGCCATCTAGCGGTGAAGTTGTAGATACCAGCTGCTGCCATGTAGCGGTGAAGTTGTAGAAACCAGTTGCTGCCATGTAGCGGTGAAGTTGTAGAAACCGGTTGCTGCCATGTAGCGGTGAAGTTGTAGATACCAGTTGCTGCCATGTAGCGGTGAAGTTGTAGATACCAGTTGCTGCCATGTAGTGGAGACGTTGTAGATACCAGTTGCTGACATGTTGCGGTGAAGTTGTAGATACCAGTTGCTGCCATCTAGCAGTGAAGTTGTAGATAGCAGCTGCTGCCATGTAGCGGTGAAGTTGTAGATACCAGTTGCTGCCATGTAGCGGTGAAGTTGTCGGTACCAGTTGCTGCCATCTAGCGGTGAAGTTGTAGATACCAGTTGGTGCCATGTAGTGGTAAAGTTGTAGATACCAGTTGCTGCCATGTAATGGTAAAGTTGAAGATACCAGTTGCTGCCATGTAATGGTAAAGTTGAAGATACCAGTTGCTGCCATGTAGCGGTGAAGTTGTACATACCATCAGCTGCCATCTAGCGGGAAAGTTGTACGTATCAGCTCCTGCCATGTAGCGGTGAAGTTGTAGAGACCAGTTGCTGCCATCTAGCAGTGAAGTTCTAGATACCAGCTGCTGCAATCTAGCGGTAAAGTTGTAGATACTAGTTGCTGCCATCTAGCGGTAAAGTTGTAGATACCAGTTGCTGCCATCTAGCAGTGAAGTTGTAGATACCAGTTGCTGCGATGTAGTAGTGAAGTTTTAGATACCAGTTGCTGCCATCTAGCGGAAAAGTTATAGATACCAGTTGCTGCCATCTAGCGGGAAAGTTGTCGGTACCAGTTGCTGCCATGTAGCGGTGAAGTTTTAGATACCAGTTGCTGCCATCTAGCGGAAAAGTTGTAGATACCAGTTGCTGCCATGTAGTGGTGAAGTTGTCTGTACCAGTTGCTGCCATCTAGCGGTGAAGTTGTAGATAGCAGCTGCTGCCATGTAGCGGTGAAGTTGTAGAGACCAGTTACTGCCATATAGCAGTGAAGTTGTAGAGACCAGTTGCTGCCATATAGCAGTGAAGTTGTAGATACCAGTTGCTGCCATGTAGCGGTGAAGTTGTCGGTACCAGTTGCTGCCATCTAGCTTCGAAGTTGTAGATACCAGTTGCTGCCATCTAGCGGAGAAGTTGTAGATAACAGTTGCTGCCATGTAGTTGTGAAGTTGTAGATACCAGTTGCTGCCATGTAATGGTAAAGTTGAAGATACCAGTTGCTGCCATGTAATGGTAAAGTTGAAGATACCAGTTGCTGCCATGTAGCGGTGAAGTTGTACATACCATCAGCTGCCATCTAGCGGGAAAGTTGTACGTATCAGCTCCTGCCATGTAGCGGTGAAGTTGTAGAGACCAGTTGCTGCCATCTAGCAGTGAAGTTGTAGATACCAGCTGCTGCAATCTAGCGGTAAATTTGTAGATACTAGTTGCTGCCATCTAGCGGTAAAGTTGTAGATACTAGTTGCTGCCATCGAGCGGTGAAGTTGTAGATACCAGTTGCTGCCATCTAGCAGTAAAGTTTAGATACCAGTTGCTGCCATGTAGTGGCCATGTTGTACATACCAGTTGCTCTCATCTAGCGTGAAAGTTGTCGGTACCAGTTGCTGCCATGTAGTAGTGAAGTTTTAGATACCAGTTGCTGCCATCTAGCGGAAAAGCTGTAGATACCAGTTGCTGCCACGTAGTGTTAATCTTGCACATACCAGTTGCTGCCATCTAGCGGGAAAGTTGTTGGTACCAGTTGCTGCCATGTAGCGGTGAAGTTGTAGATACCAGTTGCTGCCATGTAGTGGTGAAGTTGTCGGTACCAGTTGCTGCCATCTAGCGGTGAAGTTGTAGATACCAGCTGCTGCCATGTAGCGGTGAAGTTGTAGAAACCAGTTGCTGCCATCTAGCGGTGAAGTTGTAGAAACCAGTTGCTGCCATGTAGCGGTGAAGTTGTAGATACCAGTTGCTGCCATGTAGCGGTGAAGTTGTAGATACCAGTTGCTGCCATGTAGCGGTGAAGTTGTAGATACCAGTTGCTGCCATGTAGCGGTGAAGTTGTAGATACCAGTTGCTGCCATCTAGCGGTGAAGTTGTCGGTACCAGTTGCTGCCATCTAGCGGTGAAGTTGTAGATACCAGCTGCTGCCATGTAGTGGAGACGTTGTAGATACCAGTTGCTGACATGTTGCGGTGAAGTTGTAGATACCAGTTGCTGCCATGTAGCGGTGAAGTTGTCGGTACCAGTTGCTGCCATCTAGCGGTGAAGTTGTAGATACCAGTTGGTGCCATGTAGTGGTAAAGTTGTAGATACCAGTTGCTGCCATGTAGCGGTGAAGTTGTAGATACCAGTTGCTGCCATCTAGCAGTGAAGTTGTAGATACCAGTTGCTGCCATCTAGCGGTGAAGTTGTAGATAGCAGCTGCTGCCATGTAGCGGTGAAGTTGTAGAGACCAGTTGCTGCCATATAGCAGTGAAGTTGTAGAGACCAGTTGCTGCCATATAGCAGTGAAGTTGTAGATACCAGTTACTGCCATGTAGCGGTGAAGTTGTAGATACCAGTTGCCATGTAACGGTGAAGTTGTAGATACCAGTTGCTGCCATCTAGCAGTAAAGTTTAGATACCAGTTGCTGCCATGTAGTGGCCATGTTGTACATACCAGTTGCTCTCATCTAGCGTGAAAGTTGTCGGTACCAGTTGCTGCAATGTAGCAGTGAAGTTGGAAATACCAGTTGCTGCCATATAGCGGTGAAGTTGTAGATACCAGCTGGTGCCATGTAGTGTTAATGTTGCACATACCAGTTGCTGCCATCTAGCGGGAAAGTTGTAGATACCAGTTGCTGCCACGTAGTGTTAATGTTGCACATACCAGTTGCTGCCATCTAGCGGGAAAGTTGTCGGTACCAGTTGCTGCCATGTAGCGGTGAAGTTGTAGATACCAGCTGCTTCCATCTAGCGGTGAAGTTGTAGATACCAGTTGCTGCCATGTAGTGGTGAAGTTGTCGGTACCAGTTGCTGCCATCTAGCGGTGAAGTTGTAGATACCAGCTGCTGCCATGTAGCGGTGTAGTTGTAGAAACCAGTTGCTGCCATGTAGCGGTGAAGTTGTAGATACCAGTTGCTGCCATGTAGCGGTGAAGTTGTAGATACCAGTTGCTGCCATCTAGCGATGAAGTTGTAGATACCAGTTGCTGCCATCTAGCTTCGAAGTTGTAGATACCAGTTGCTTCCATCTAGCGGAGAAGTTGTAGATAACAGTTGCTGCCATGTAGTTGTGAAGTTGTAGATACCAGTTGCTGCCATCTAGCGGTAAAGTTGTAGATACCAGTTGCTGCCATCTAGCGGTGAAGTTGTCGGTACCAGTTGCTGCCATCTAGCGGTGAAGTTGTAGATACCAGTTGCTGCCATGTAGTGGCCATGTTGTACATACCAGTTGCTCTCATCTAGCGTGAAAGTTGTCGGTACCAGTTGCTGCCATGTAGTAGTGAAGTTTTAGATACCAGTTGCTGCCATCTAGCGGAAAAGCTGTAGATACCAGTTGCTGCCACGTAGTGTTAATCTTGCACATACCAGTTGCTGCCATCTAGCGGTGAAGTTGTAGATACCAGCTGCTTCCATCTAGCGGTGAAGTTGTAGATACCAGTTGCTGCCATGTAGTGGTGAAGTTGTAGATACCAGCTGCTTCCATCTAGCGGTGAAGTTGTAGATACCAGTTGCTGCCATGTAGTGGTGAAGTTGTCTGTACCAGTTGCTGCCATGTAGCGGTGAAGTTGTAGATACCAGCTGCTTCCATCTAGCGGTGAAGTTGTAGATACCAGTTGCTGCCATGTAGTGGTGAAGTTGTCTGTACCAGTTGCTGCCATCTAGCGGTGAAGTTGTAGATACCAGCTGCTGCCATGTAGCGGTGAAGTTGTAGAAACCAGTTGCTGCCATGTAGCGGTGAAGTTGTAGAAACCAGTTGCTGCCATGTAGCGGTGAAGTTGTAGATACCAGTTGCTGCCATGTAGCGGTGAAGTTGTAGATACCAGTTGCTGCCATGTAGTGGAGACGTTGTAGATACCAGTTGCTGACATGTTGCGGAGAAGTTGTAGATACCAGTTGCTGCCATGTAGCGGTGAAGTTGTCGGTACCAGTTGCTGCCATCTAGCGGTGAAGTTGTAGATACCAGTTGGTGCCATGTAGTGGTAAAGTTGTAGATACCAGTTGCTGCCATGTAGCAGTGAAGTTGTAGATACCAGTTGCTGCCATCTAGCAGTGAAGTTGTAGATACCAGTTGCTGCCATCTAGCGGTGAAGTTGTAGATACCAGTTGCTGCCATCTAGCAGTGAAGTTGTAGATAGCAGCTGCTGCCATGTAGCGGTGAAGTTGTAGAGACCAGTTGCTGCCATATAGCAGTGAAGTTGTAGAGACCAGTTGCTGCCATATAGCAGTGAAGTTGTAGATACCAGTTACTGCCATGTAGCGGTGAAGTTGTCGGTACCAGTGGTTGCCATCTAGCGGTGAAGTTGTAGATACCAGTTGCTGCCATGTAGCGGTGAAGTTGTAGATACCAGTTGCTGCCATCTAGCTTCGAAGTTGTAGATACCAGTTGCTGCCATCTAGCTTCGAAGTTGTAGATACCAGTTGCTGCCATCTAGCGGAGAAGTTGTAGATAACAGTTGCTGCCATGTAGTTGTGAAGTTGTAGATACCAGTTGCTGCCATGTAATGGTAAAGTTGAAGATACCAGTTGCTGCCATGTAATGGTAAAGTTGAAGATACCAGTTGCTGCCATGTAGCGGTGAAGTTGTACATACCATCAGCTGCCATCTAGCGGGAAAGTTGTACGTATCAGCTCCTGCCATGTAGCGGTGAAGTTGTAGAGACCAGTTGCTGCCATCTAGCAGTGAAGTTCTAGATACCAGCTGCTGCAATCTAGCGGTAAAGTTGTAGATACTAGTTGCTGCCATCTAGCGGTAAAGTTGTAGATACCAGTTGCTGCCATCTAGCAGTGAAGTTGTAGATACCAGTTGCTGCGATGTAGTAGTGAAGTTTTAGATACCAGTTGCTGCCATCTAGCGGAAAAGTTATAGATACCAGTTGCTGCCATCTAGCGGGAAAGTTGTCGGTACCAGTTGCTGCCATGTAGCGGTGAAGTTGTAGATACCAGTTGCTGCCATCTAGCGGAAAAGTTGTAGATACCAGTTGCTGCCATGTAGTGGTGAAGTTGTCTGTACCAGTTGCTGCCATCTAGCGGTGAAGTTGTAGATAGCAGCTGCTGCCATGTAGCGGTGAAGTTGTAGAGACCAGTTACTGCCATATAGCAGTGAAGTTGTAGAGACCGGTTGCTGCCATATAGCAGTGAAGTTGTAGATACCAGTTGCTGCCATGTAGCGGTGAAGTTGTCGGTACCAGTGGTTGCCATCTAGCGGTGAAGTTGTAGATACCAGCTGCTGCCATGTAGCGGTGAAGTTGTAGATACCAGTTGCTGCCATCTAGCTTCGAAGTTGTAGATACCAGTTGCTGCCATCTAGCGGAGAAGTTGTAGATAACAGTTGCTGCCATGTAGTTGTGAAGTTGTAGATACCAGTTGCTGCCATGTAATGGTAAAGTTGAAGATACCAGTTGCTGCCATGTAATGGTAAAGTTGAAGATACCAGTTGCTGCCATGTAGCGGTGAAGTTGTACATACCATCAGCTGCCATCTAGCGGGAAAGTTGTACGTATCAGCTCCTGCCATGTAGCGGTGAAGTTGTAGAGACCAGTTGCTGCCATCTAGCAGTGAAGTTGTAGATACCAGTTGCTGCCATCTAGCAGTAAAGTTTAGATACCAGTTGCTGCCATGTAGTGGCCATGTTGTACATACCAGTTGCTCTCATCTAGCGTGAAAGTTGTCGGTACCAGTTGCTGCCATGTAGTAGTGAAGTTTTAGATACCAGTTGCTGCCATCTAGCGGAAAAGCTGTAGATACCAGTTGCTGCCACGTAGTGTTAATCTTGCACATACCAGTTGCTGCCATCTAGCGGGAAAGTTGTTGGTACCAGTTGCTGCCATGTAGCGGTGAAGTTGTAGATACCAGCTGCTTCCATCTAGCGGTGAAGTTGTAGATACCAGTTGCTGCCATGTAGTGGTGAAGTTGTCGGTACCAGTTGCTGCCATCTAGCGGTGAAGTTGTAGATACCAGCTGCTGCCATGTAGCGGTGAAGTTGTAGAAACCAGTTGCTGCCATGTAGTGGTGAAGTTGTCGGTACCAGTTGCTGCCATCTAGCGGTGAAGTTGTAGATACCAGCTGCTGCCATGTAGCGGTGAAGTTGTCGGTACCAGTTGCTGCCATCTAGCGGTGAAGTTGTAGATACCAGCTGCTGCCATGTAGCGGTGAAGTTGTAGAAACCAGTTGCTGCCATCTAGCGGTGAAGTTGTAGAAACCAGTTGCTGCCATGTAGCGGTGAAGTTGTAGATACCAGTTGCTGCCATGTAGCGGTGAAGTTGTAGATACCAGTTGCTGCCATGTAGCGGTGAAGTTGTAGATACCAGTTGCTGCCATGTAGCGGTGAAGTTGTAGATACCAGTTGCTGCCATCTAGCGGTGAAGTTGTCGGTACCAGTTGCTGCCATCTAGCGGTGAAGTTGTAGATACCAGCTGCTGCCATGTAGTGGAGACGTTGTAGATACCAGTTGCTGACATGTTGCGGTGAAGTTGTAGATACCATTTGCTGCCATGTAGCGGTGAAGTTGTCGGTACCAGTTGCTGCCATCTAGCGGTGAAGTTGTAGATACCAGTTGGTGCCATGTAGTGGTAAAGTTGTAGATACCAGTTGCTGCCATGTAGCGGTGAAGTTGTAGATACCAGTTGCTGCCATCTAGCAGTGAAGTTGTAGATACCAGTTGCTGCCATCTAGCGCTGAAGTTGTAGATAGCAGCTGCTGCCATGTAGCGGTGAAGTTGTAGAGACCAGTTGCTGCCATATAGCAGTGAAGTTGTAGAGACCAGTTGCTGCCATATAGCAGTGAAGTTGTAGATACCAGTTACTGCCATGTAGCGGTGAAGTTGTCGGTACCAGTGGTTGCCATCTAGCGGTGAAGTTGTAGATACCAGTTGCTGCCATGTAGCGGTGAAGTTGTAGATACCAGTTGCTGCCATCTAGCTTCGAAGTTGTAGATACCAGTTGCTGCCATCTAGCGGAGAAGTTGTAGATACCAGTTGCTGCCATGTAGTTGTGAAGTTGTAGATACCAGTTGCTGCCATGTAATGGTAAAGTTGAAGATACCAGTTGCTGCCATGTAATGGTAAAGTTGAAGATACCAGTTGCTGCCATGTAGCGGTGAAGTTGTACATACCATCAGCTGCCATCTAGCGGGAAAGTTGTACGTATAAGCTCCTGCCATGTAGCGGTGAAGTTGTAGAGACCAGTTGCTGCCATCTAGCAGTGAAGTTCTAGATACCAGCTGCTGCAATCTAGCGGTAAAGTTGTAGATACTAGTTGCTGCCATCTAGCGGTAAAGTTGTAGATACCAGTTGCTGCCATCGAGCGGTGAAGTTGTAGATACCAGTTGCCATGTAACGGTGAAGTTGTAGATACCAGTTGCTGCCATCTAGCAGTAAAGTTTAGATACCAGTTGCTGCCATGTAGTGGCCATGTTGTACATACCAGTTGCTCTCATCTAGCGTGAAAGTTGTGGGTACCAGTTGCTGCAATGTAGCAGTGAAGTTGTAGATACCAGCTGCTTCCATCTAGCGGTGAAGTTGTAGATACCAGTTGCTGCCATGTAGTGGTGAAGTTGTCGGTACCAGTTGCTGCCATCTAGCGGTGAAGTTGTAGATACCAGCTGCTGCCATGTAGCGGTGAAGTTGTAGAAACCAGTTGCTGCCATGTAGCGGTGAAGTTGTAGAAACCAGTTGCTGCCATGTAGCGGTGAAGTTGTAGATACCAGTTGCTGCCATGTAGCGGTGAAGTTGTAGATACCAGTTGCTGCCATGTAGCGGTGAAGTTGTAGATACCAGTTGCTGCCATGTAGCGGTGAAGTTGTAGATACCAGTTGCTGCCATCTAGCGGTGAAGTTGTCGGTACCAGTTGCTGCCATCTAGCGGTGAAGTTGTAGATACCAGCTGCTGCCATGTAGTGGAGACGTTGTAGATACCAGTTGCTGACATGTTGCGGTGAAGTTGTAGATACCAGTTGCTGCCATGTAGCGGTGAAGTTGTCGGTACCAGTTGCTGCCATCTAGCGGTGAAGTTGTAGATACCAGTTGGTGCCATGTAGTGGTAAAGTTGTAGATACCAGTTGCTGCCATGTAGCGGTGAAGTTGTAGATACCAGTTGCTGCCATCTAGCAGTGAAGTTGTAGATACCAGTTGCTGCCATCTAGCGGTGAAGTTGTAGATAGCAGCTGCTGCCATGTAGCGGTGAAGTTGTAGAGACCAGTTGCTGCCATATAGCAGTGAAGTTGTAGAGACCAGTTGCTGCCATATAGCAGTGAAGTTGTAGATACCAGTTACTGCCATGTAGCGGTGAAGTTGTCGGTACCAGTGGTTGCCATCTAGCGGTGAAGTTGTAGATACCAGTTGCTGCCATGTAGCGGTGAAGTTGTAGATACCAGTTGCTGCCATCTAGCTTCGAAGTTGTAGATACCAGTTGCTGCCATCTAGCGGAGAAGTTGTAGATACCAGTTGCTGCCATCTAGCGGAGAAGTTGTAGATAACAGTTGCTGCCATGTAGTTGTGAAGTTGTAGATACCAGTTGCTGCCATGTAATGGTAAAGTTGAAGATACCAGTTGCTGCCATGTAATGGTAAAGTTGAAGATACCAGTTGCTGCCATGTAGCGGTGAAGTTGTACATACCATCAGCTGCCATCTAGCGGGAAAGTTGTACGTATAAGCTCCTGCCATGTAGCGGTGAAGTTGTAGAGACCAGTTGCTGCCATCTAGCAGTGAAGTTCTAGATACCAGCTGCTGCAATCTAGCGGTAAAGTTGTAGATACTAGTTGCTGCCATCTAGCGGTAAAGTTGTAGATACCAGTTGCTGCCATCGAGCGGTGAAGTTGTAGATACCAGTTGCCATGTAACGGTGAAGTTGTATATACCAGTTGCTGCCATCTAGCAGTAAAGTTTAGATACCAGTTGCTGCCATGTAGTGGCCATGTTGTACATACCAGTTGCTCTCATCTAGCGTGAAAGTTGTGGGTACCAGTTGCTGCAATGTAGCAGTGAAGTTGTAGATACCAGCTGCTTCCATCTAGCGGTGAAGTTGTAGATACCAGTTGCTGCCATGTAGTGGTGAAGTTGTCGGTACCAGTTGCTGCCATCTAGCGGTGAAGTTGTAGATACCAGCTGCTGCCATGTAGCGGTGAAGTTGTAGAAACCAGTTGCTGCCATGTAGCGGTGAAGTTGTAGAAACCAGTTGCTGCCATGTAGCGGTGAAGTTGTAGATACCAGTTGCTGCCATGTAGCGGTGAAGTTGTAGATACCAGTTGCTGCCATGTAGCGGTGAAGTTGTAGATACCAGTTGCTGCCATGTAGCGGTGAAGTTGTAGATACCAGTTGCTGCCATCTAGCGGTGAAGTTGTCGGTACCAGTTGCTGCCATCTAGCGGTGAAGTTGTAGATACCAGCTGCTGCCATGTAGTGGAGACGTTGTAGATACCAGTTGCTGACATGTTGCGGTGAAGTTGTAGATACCAGTTGCTGCCATGTAGCGGTGAAGTTGTCGGTACCAGTTGCTGCCATCTAGCGGTGAAGTTGTAGATACCAGTTGGTGCCATGTAGTGGTAAAGTTGTAGATACCAGTTGCTGCCATGTAGCGGTGAAGTTGTAGATACCAGTTGCTGCCATCTAGCAGTGAAGTTGTAGATACCAGTTGCTGCCATCTAGCGGTGAAGTTGTAGATAGCAGCTGCTGCCATGTAGCGGTGAAGTTGTAGAGACCAGTTGCTGCCATATAGCAGTGAAGTTGTAGAGACCAGTTGCTGCCATATAGCAGTGAAGTTGTAGATACCAGTTACTGCCATGTAGCGGTGAAGTTGTCGGTACCAGTGGTTGCCATCTAGCGGTGAAGTTGTAGATACCAGTTGCTGCCATGTAGCGGTGAAGTTGTAGATACCAGTTGCTGCCATCTAGCTTCGAAGTTGTAGATACCAGTTGCTGCCATCTAGCTTCGAAGTTGTAGATACCAGTTGCTGCCATATAGCGGAGAAGTTGTAGATAACAGTTGCTGCCATGTAGTTGTGAAGTTGTAGATACCAGTTGCTGCCATGTAATGGTAAAGTTGAAGATACCAGTTGCTGCCATGTAATGGTAAAGTTGAAGATACCAGTTGCTGCCATGTAGCGGTGAAGTTGTACATACCATCAGCTGCCATCTAGCGGGAAAGTTGTACGTATCAGCTCCTGCCATGTAGCGGTGAAGTTGTAGAGACCAGTTGCTGCCATCTAGCAGTGAAGTTCTAGATACCAGCTGCTGCAATCTAGCGGTAAAGTTGTAGATACTAGTTGCTGCCATCTAGCGGTAAAGTTGTAGATACTAGTTGCTGCCATCGAGCGGTGAAGTTGTAGATACCAGTTGCCATGTAACGGTGAAGTTGTAGATACCAGTTGCTGCCATCTAGCAGTAAAGTTTAGATACCAGTTGCTGCCATGTAGTGGCCATGTTGTACATACCAGTTGCTCTCATCTAGCGTGAAAGTTGTGGGTACCAGTTGCTGCAATGTAGCAGTGAAGTTGGAAATACCAGTTGCTGCCATATAGCGGTGAAGTTGTAGATACCAGCTGCTGCCATCTAGCGGAAAAGTTGTAGATACCAGTTGCTGCCACGTAGTGTTAATGTTGCACATACCAGTTGCTGCCATCTAGCGGGAAAGTTGTCGGTACCAGTTGCTGCCATGTAGCGGTGAAGTTGTAGATACCAGCTGCTTCCATCTAGCGGTTAAGTTGTAGATACCAGTTGCTGCCATGTAGTGGTGAAGTTGTCGGTACCAGTTGCTGCCATCTAGCGGTGAAGTTGTAGATACCAGCTGCTGCCATGTAGTGGTGAAGTTGTCGGTACCAGTTGCTGCCATCTAGCGGTGAAGTTGTAGATACCAGTTGCTGCCATGTAGTGGTGAAGTTGTCGGTACCAGTTGCTGCCATCTAGCGGTGAAGTTGTAGATACCAGTTGCTGCCATGTAGTGGTGAAGTTGTCGGTACCAGTTGCTGCCATCTAGCGGTGAAGTTGTAGATACCAGTTGCTGCCATGTAGTGGTGAAGTTGTCGGTACCAGTTGCTGCCATCTAGCGGTGAAGTTGTAGATACCAGTTGCTGCCATGTAGCGGTGAAGTTGTAGATACCAGTTGCTGCCATCTAGCGATGAAGTTGTAGATACCAGTTGCTGCCATCTAGCTTCGAAGTTATAGATACCAGTTGCTGCCATCTAGCGGAGAAGTTGTAGATAACAGTTGCTGCCATGTAGCGGTGTAGTTGTAGAAACCAGTTGCTGCCATGTAGCGGTGAAGTTGTAGATACCAGTTACTGCCATGTAGCGGTGAAGTTGTAGATACCAGTTGCTGCCATCTAGCGATGAAGTTGTAGATACCAGTTGCTGCCATCTAGCTTCGAAGTTGTAGATACCAGTTGCTTCCATCTAGCGGAGAAGTTGTAGATAACAGTTGCTGCCATGTAGTTGTGAAGTTGTAGATACCAGTTGCTGCCATCTAGCGGTAAAGTTGTAGATACCAGTTGCTGCCATCTAGCGGTAAAGTTGTAGATACCAGTTGCTGCCATCTAGCAGTGAAGTTGTAGATACCAGTTGCTGCGATGTAGTAGTGAAGTTTTAGATACCAGTTGCTGCCATCTAGCGGAAAAGTTGTAGATACCAGTTGCTGCCATCTAGCGGGAAAGTTGTCGGTACCAGTTGCTGCCATCTAGCGGTGAAGTTGTAGATAGCAGCTGCTGCCATGTAGCGGTGAAGTTGTAGAGACCAGTTACTGCCATATAGCAGTGAAGTTGTAGAGACCAGTTGCTGCCATATAGCAGTGAAGTTGTAGATACCAGTTGCTGCCATGTAGCGGTGAAGTTGTCGGTACCAGTGGTTGCCATCTAGCGGTGAAGTTGTAGATACCAGCTGCTTCCATGTAGCGGTGAAGTTGTAGATACCAGTTGCTGCCATCTAGCTTCGAAGTTGTAGATACCAGTTGCTGCCATCTAGCTTCGAAGTTGTAGATACCAGTTGCTGCCATCTAGCGGAGAAGTTGTAGATAACAGTTGCTGCCATGTAGTTGTGAAGTTGTAGATACCAGTTGCTGCCATGTAATGGTAAAGTTGAAGATACCAGTTGCTGCCATGTAATGGTAAAGTTGAAGATACCAGTTGCTGCCATGTAGCGGTGAAGTTGTACATACCATCAGCTGCCATCTAGCGGGAAAGTTGTACGTATCAGCTCCTGCCATGTAGCGGTGAAGTTGTAGAGACCAGTTGCTGCCATCTAGCAGTGAAGTTGTAGATACCAGCTGCTGCAATCTAGCGGTAAAGTTGTAGATACTAGTTGCTGCCATCTAGCGGTAAAGTTGTAGATACTAGTTGCGGCCATCGAGCGGTGAAGTTGTAGATACCAGTTGCTGCCATCTAGCAGTAAAGTTTAGATACCAGTTGCTGCCATGTAGTGGCCATGTTGTACATACCAGTTGCTCTCATCTAGCGTGAAAGTTGTCGGTACCAGTTGCTGCCATGTAGTAGTGAAGTTTTAGATACCAGTTGCTGCCATCTAGCGGAAAAGCTGTAGATACCAGTTGCTGCCTTGTAGCGGTGAAGTTGTAGATACCAGCTGCTTCCATCTAGCGGTGAAGTTGTAGATACCAGTTGCTGCCATGTAGTGGTGAAGTTGTCGGTACCAGTTGCTGCCATCTAGCGGTGAAGTTGTAGATACCAGCTGCTGCCATGTAGCGGTGAAGTTGTAGAAACCAGTTGCTGCCATGTAGCGGTGAAGTTGTAGAAACCAGTTGCTGCCATGTAGCGGTGAAGTTGTAGATACCAGTTGCTGCCATGTAGCGGTGAAGTTGTAGATACCAGTTGCTGCCATGTAGTGGTGAAGTTGTCGGTACCAGTTGCTGCCATCTAGCGGTGAAGTTGTAGATACCAGCTGCTGCCATGTAGCGGTGAAGTTGTAGAAACCAGTTGCTGCCATGTAGCGGTGAAGTTGTAGATACCAGTTGCTGCCATGTAGCGGTGAAGTTGTAGATACCAGTTGCTGCCATGTAGCGGTGAAGTTGTAGATACCAGTTGCTGCCATCTAGCGGTGAAGTTGTCGGTACCAGTTGCTGCCATCTAGCGGTGAAGTTGTAGATACCAGCTGCTGCCATGTAGTGGAGACGTTGTAGATACCAGTTGCTGACATGTTGCGGTGAAGTTGTAGATACCAGTTGCTGCCATGTAGCGGTTAAGTTGTCGGTACAAGTTGCTGCCATCTAGCGGTGAAGTTGTAGATACCAGTTGGTGCCATGTAGTGGTAAAGTTGTAGATACCAGTTGCTGCCATGTAGCGGTGAAGTTGTAGATACCAGTTGCTGCCATCTAGCAGTGAAGTTGTAGAAACCAGTTGCTGCCATCTAGCGGTGAAGTTGTAGATAGCAGCTGCTGCCATGAAGCGGTGAAGTTGTAGAGACCAGTTGCTGCCATATAGCAGTGAAGTTGTAGAGACCAGTTGCTGCCATATAGCAGTGAAGTTGTAGATACCAGTTACTGCCATGTAGCGGTGAAGTTGTCGGTACCAGTGGTTGCCATCTAGCGGTGAAGTTGTAGATACCAGTTGCTGCCATCTAGCTTCGAAGTTGTAGATACCAGTTGCTGCCATCTAGCGGAGAAGTTGTAGATAACAGTTGCTGCCATGTAGTTGTGAAGTTGTAGATACCAGTTGCTGCCATGTAATGGTAAAGTTGAAGATACCAGTTGCTGCCATGTAATGGTAAAGTTGAAGATACCAGTTGCTGCCATGTAGCGGTGAAGTTGTACATACCATCAGCTGCCATCTAGCGGGAAAGTTGTACGTATCAGCTCCTGCCATGTAGCGGTGAAGTTGTAGAGACCAGTTGCTGCCATCTAGCAGTGAAGTTCTAGATACCAGCTGCTGCAATCTAGCGGTAAAGTTGTAGATACTAGTTGCTGCCATCTAGCGGTAAAGTTGTAGATACTAGTTGCTGCCATCGAGCGGTGAAGTTGTAGATACCAGTTGCCATGTAACGGTGAAGTTGTAGATACCAGTTGCTGCCATCTAGCAGTAAAGTTTAGATACCAGTTGCTGCCATCTAGCGGGAAAGTTGTGGGTACCAGTTGCTGCAATGTAGCAGTGAAGTTGGAAATACCAGTTGCTGCCATATAGCGGTGAAGTTGTAGATACCAGTTGCTGCCATCTAGCGGAAAAGTGGTAGATACCAGTTGCTGCCACGTAGTGTTAATGTTGCACATACCAGTTGCTGCCATCTAGCGGGAAAGTTGTCGGTACCAGTTGCTGCCATGTAGCGGTGAAGTTGTAGATACCAGCTGCTTCCATCTAGCGGTTAAGTTGTAGATACCAGTTGCTGCCATGTAGTGGTGAAGTTGTCGGTACCAGTTGCTGCCATCTAGCGGTGAAGTTGTAGATACCAGCTGCTGCCATGTAGTGGTGAAGTTGTCGGTACCAGTTGCTGCCATCTAGCGGTGAAGTTGTAGATACCAGTTGCTGCCATGTTGTGGTGAAGTTGTCGGTACCAGTTGCTGCCATCTAGCGGTGAAGTTGTAGATACCAGTTGCTGCCATGTAGTGGTGAAGTTGTCGGTACCAGTTGCTGCCATCTAGCGGTGAAGTTGTAGATACCAGTTGCTGCCATGTAGTGGTGAAGTTGTCGGTACCAGTTGCTGCCATCTAGCGGTGAAGTTGTAGATACCAGTTGCTGCCATGTAGCGGTGAAGTTGTAGATACCAGTTGCTGCCATCTAGCGATGAAGTTGTAGATACCAGTTGCTGCCATCTAGCTTCGAAGTTGTAGATACCAGTTGCTGCCATCTAGCGGAGAAGTTGTAGATAACAGTTGCTGCCATGTAGTTGTGAAGTTGTAGATACCAGTTGCTGCCATCTAGCGATAAAGTTGTAGATACCAGTTGCTGCCATCTAGCGATAAAGTTGTAGATACCAGTTGCTGCCATCTAGCGGTAAAGTTGTAGATACCAGTTGCTGCCATCTAGCGATAAAGTTGTAGATACCAGTTGCTGCCATCTAGCAGTGAAGTTGTAGATACCAGTTGCTGCCATCTAGCGGAAAAGTTGTAGATACCAGTTGCTGCCATCTAGCGGGAAAGTTGTCGGTACCAGTTGCTGCCATGTAGCGGTGAAGTTGTAGATACCAGTTGCTGCCATCTAGCGGAAAAGTTGTAGATACCAGTTGCTGCCATGTAGTGGTGCAGTTGTCGGTACCAGTTGCTGCCATCTAGCGGTGAAGTTATAGATAGCAGCTGCTGTCATGTAGCGGTGAAGTTGTAGAGACCAGTTGCTGCCATATAGCAGTGAAGTTGTAGAGACCAGTTGCTGCCATATAGCAGTGAAGTTGTAGATACCAGTTGCTGCCATGTAGCGGTGAAGTTGTCGGTACCAGTGGTTGCCATCTAGCGGTGAAGTTGTAGATACCAGCTGCTGCCATGTAGCGGTGAAGTTGTAGATACCAGTTGCTGCCATCTAGCTTCGAAGTTGTAGATACCAGTTGCTGCCATCTAGCTTCGAAGTTGTAGATACCAGTTGCTGCCATCTAGCGGAGAAGTTGTAGATAACAGTTGCTGCCATGTAGTTGTGAAGTTGTAGATACCAGTTGCTGCCATGTAATGGTAAAGTTGAAGATACCAGTTGCTGCCATGTAATGGTAAAGTTGAAGATACCAGTTGCTGCCATGTAGCGGTGAAGTTGTAGAGACCAGTTGCTGCCATATAGCAGTGAAGTTGTAGAGACCAGTTGCTGCCATATAGCAGTGAAGTTGTAGATACCAGTTGCTGCCATGTAGCGGTGAAGTTGTCGGTACCAGTGGTTGCCATCTAGCGGTGAAGTTGTAGATACCAGCTGCTGCCATGTAGCGGTGAAGTTGTAGATACCAGTTGCTGCCATCTAGCTTCGAAGTTGTAGATACCAGTTGCTGCCATCTAGCTTCGAAGTTGTAGATACCAGTTGCTGCCATCTAGCGGAGAAGTTGTAGATAACAGTTGCTGCCATGTAGTTGTGAAGTTGTAGATACCAGTTGCTGCCATTTAATGGTAAAGTTGAAGATACCAGTTGCTGCCATGTAATGGTAAAGTTGAAGATACCAGTTGCTGCCATGTAGCGGTGAAGTTGTAGAGACCAGTTGCTGCCATCTAGCAGTGAAGTTGTAGAGACCAGTTGCTGCCATCTAGCAGTGAAGTTGTAGAGACCAGTTGCTGCCATGTAGCGGTGAAGTTGTAGATACCAGTTGCTGCCATGTAGCGGTGAAGTTGTAGATACCAGCTGCTGCAATCTAGCGGTAAAGTTGTAGATACTAGTTGCTGCCATCTAGCGGTAAAGTTGTAGATACTAGTTGCTGCCATCGAGCGGTGAAGTTGTAGATACCAGTTGCTGCCATGTAGCGGTGAAGTTGTAGAGACCAGTTCCTGCCATCTAGCTTTGAAGTTTTAGATACCAGTTGCTGCCATCTAGCGGTGAAGTTGTAGATAGCAGTTGCTGCCATCTAGCAGTGAAGTTGTAGATACCAGTTGCTGCCATCTAGAGGTAAAGTTTAGATACCAGTTGCTGCCATATTGTGGCCATGTTGTACATACCAGTTGCTGCCATCTAGCGGGAAAGTTGTCGGTACCAGTTGCTGCAATGTAGCGGTGAAGTTATAGATACCAGCTGCTTCCATCTAGCGGTAAAGTTGTACATACCAGTTGCTGCCATGTAGCGGTGAAGTTGTCGGAACCAGTTGCTGCCATCTCGCGTTGAAATTGTAGATACCAGTTGCTGCCATCTAGCTTCGAAGTTGTAGATACCAGTTGCTGCCATGTAGCGGTGAAGTTGTAGATACCAGTTGCTGCCATGTAGTGGTGAAGTTGTAGATACCAGTTGCTGCCATGTAGTGGTGAAGTTGTAGATACCAGTTGCTGCCATGTAGCGGTGAAGTTGTCGGAACCAGTTGCTGCCATCTCGCGTTGAAATTGTAGATACCAGTTGCTGCCATGTAGCGGTGAAGTTGTAGATACCAGTTGCTGCCATGTAGCGGTGAAGTTGTAGATACCAGTTGCTGCCATCTAGCTTCGAAGTTGTAGATACCAGTTGCTGCCATGTAGTGGTGAAGTTGTAGATACCAGTTGCTGCCATGTAGTGGTGAAGTTGTAGATACCAGTTGCTGCCATCTAGCGGTGAAGTTGGAGATACCAGTTGCTGCCATGTAGCGGTGAAGTTGTAGATACCAGTTGCTGCCATGTTGTGGTGAAGTTGTCGGTACCAGTTGCTGCCATCTAGCGGTGAAGTTGTAGATACCAGCTGCTGCCATGTAGCGGTGAAGTTGTAGATACCAGTTGCTGCCATGTAGCGGTGAAGTTGTAGAAACCAGTTGCTGCCATGTAGCGGTGAAGTTGTAGATACCAGTTGCTGCCATGTAGCGGTGAAGTTGTAGATACCAGTTGCTGCCATGTAGCGGTGAAGTTGTAGATACCAGTTGCTGCCATGTAGCGGTGAAGTTGTAGATACCAGTTGCTGCCATCTAGCGGTGAAGTTGTCGGTACCAGTTGCTGCCATCTAGCGGTGAAGTTGTAGATACCAGCTGCTGCCATGTAGTGGAGACGTTGTAGATACCAGTTGCTGACATGTTGCGGTGAAGTTGTAGATACCAGTTGCTGCCATGTAGCGGTTAAGTTGTCGGTACAAGTTGCTGCCATCTAGCGGTGAAGTTGTAGATACCAGTTGGTGCCATGTAGTGGTAAAGTTGTAGATACCAGTTGCTGCCATGTAGCGGTGAAGTTGTAGATACCAGTTGCTGCCATCTAGCAGTGAAGTTGTAGATACCAGTTGCTGCCATCTAGCGGTGAAGTTGTAGATAGCAGCTGCTGCCATGTAGCGGTGAAGTTGTAGAGACCAGTTGCTGCCATATAGCAGTGAAGTTGTAGAGACCAGTTGCTGCCATATAGCAGTGAAGTTGTAGATACCAGTTACTGCCATGTAGCGGTGAAGTTGTCGGTACCAGTGGTTGCCATCTAGCGGTGAAGTTGTAGATACCAGTTGCTGCCATCTAGCTTCGAAGTTGTAGATACCAGTTGCTGCCATCTAGCGGAGAAGTTGTAGATAACAGTTGCTGCCATGTAGTTGTGAAGTTGTAGATACCAGTTGCTGCCATGTAATGGTAAAGTATAAGATACCAGTTGCTGCCATGTAATGGTAAAGTTGAAGATACCAGTTGCTGCCATGTAGCGGTGAAGTTGTAGATACCAGTTGCTGCCATGTAGCGGTGAAGTTGTAGATACCAGTTGCTGCCATCTAGCTTCGAAGTTGTAGATACCAGTTGCTGCCATGTAGTGGTGAAGTTGTAGATACCAGTTGCTGCCATGTAGTGGTGAAGTTGTAGATACCAGTTGCTGCCATCTAGCGGTGAAGTTGGAGATACCAGTTGCTGCCATGTAGCGGTGAAGTTGTAGATACCAGTTGCTGCCATGTTGTGGTGAAGTTGTCGGTACCAGTTGCTGCCATCTAGCGGTGAAGTTGTAGATACCAGCTGCTGCCATGTAGCGGTGAAGTTGTAGAAACCAGTTGCTGCCATGTAGCGGTGAAGTTGTAGAAACCAGTTGCTGCCATGTAGCGGTGAAGTTGTAGATACCAGTTGCTGCCATGTAGCGGTGAAGTTGTAGATACCAGTTGCTGCCATGTAGCGGTGAAGTTGTAGATACCAGTTGCTGCCATGTAGCGGTGAAGTTGTAGATACCAGTTGCTGCCATCTAGCGGTGAAGTTGTCGGTAGCAGTTGCTGCCATCTAGCGGTGAAGTTGTAGATACCAGCTGCTGCCATGTAGTGGAGACGTTGTAGATACCAGTTGCTGACATGTTGCGGTGAAGTTGTAGATACCAGTTGCTGCCATGTAGCGGTTAAGTTGTCGGTACAAGTTGCTGCCATCTAGCGGTGAAGTTGTAGATACCAGTTGGTGCCATGTAGTGGTAAAGTTGTAGATACCAGTTGCTGCCATGTAGCGGTGAAGTTGTAGATACCAGTTGCTGCCATCTAGCAGTGAAGTTGTAGATACCAGTTGCTGCCATCTAGCGGTGAAGTTGTAGATAGCAGCTGCTGCCATGTAGCGGTGAAGTTGTAGAGACCAGTTGCTGCCATATAGCAGTGAAGTTGTAGAGACCAGTTGCTGCCATATAGCAGTGAAGTTGTAGATACCAGTTACTGCCATGTAGCGGTGAAGTTGTCGGTACCAGTGGTTGCCATCTAGCGGTGAAGTTGTAGATACCAGTTGCTGCCATCTAGCTTCGAAGTTGTAGATACCAGTTGCTGCCATCTAGCGGAGAAGTTGTAGATAACAGTTGCTGCCATGTAGTTGTGAAGTTGTAGATACCAGTTGCTGCCATGTAATGGTAAAGTTGAAGATACCAGTTGCTGCCATGTAATGGTAAAGTTGAAGATACCAGTTGCTGCCATGTAGCGGTGAAGTTGTACATACCATCAGCTGCCATCTAGCGGGAAAGTTGTACGTATCAGCTCCTGCCATGTAGCGGTGAAGTTGTAGAGACCAGTTGCTGCCATCTAGCAGTGAAGTTCTAGATACCAGCTGCTGCAATCTAGCGGTAAAGTTGTAGATACTAGTTGCTGCCATCTAGCGGTAAAGTTGTAGATACTAGTTGCTGCCATCGAGCGGTGAAGTTGTAGATACCAGTTGCCATGTAACGGTGAAGTTGTAGATACCAGTTGCTGCCATCTAGCAGTAAAGTTTAGATACCAGTTTCTGCCATGTAGTGGCCATGTTGTACATACCAGTTGCTGCCATCTAGCGGGAAAGTTGTGGGTACCAGTTGCTGCAATGTAGCAGTGAAGTTGGAAATACCAGTTGCTGCCATATAGCGGTGAAGTTGTAGATACCAGTTGCTGCCATCTAGCGGAAAAGTGGTAGATACCAGTTGCTGCCACGTAGTGTTAATGTTGCACATACCAGTTGCTGCCATCTAGCGGGAAAGTTGTCGGTACCAGTTGCTGCCATGTAGCGGTGAAGTTGTAGATACCAGCTGCTTCCATCTAGCGGTTAAGTTGTAGATACCAGTTGCTGCCATGTAGTGGTGAAGTTGTCGGGACCAGTTGCTGCCATCTAGCGGTGAAGTTGTAGATACCAGCTGCTGCCATGTAGTGGTGAAGTTGTCGGTACCAGTTGCTGCCATCTAGCGGTGAAGTTGTAGATACCAGTTGCTGCCATGTAGTGGTGAAGTTGTCGGTACCAGTTGCTGCCATCTAGCGGTGAAGTTGTAGATACCAGTTGCTGCCATGTAGTGGTGAAGTTGTCGGTACCAGTTGCTGCCATCTAGCGGTGAAGTTGTAGATACCAGTTGCTGCCATGTAGTGGTGAAGTTGTCGGTACCAGTTGCTGCCATCTAGCGGTGAAGTTGTAGATACCAGTTGCTGCCATGTAGCGGTGAAGTTGTAGATACCAGTTGCTGCCATCTAGCGATGAAGTTGTAGATACCAGTTGCTGCCATCTAGCTTCGAAGTTGTAGATACCAGTTGCTGCCATCTAGCGGAGAAGTTGTAGATAACAGTTGCTGCCATGTAGTTGTGAAGTTGTAGATACCAGTTGCTGCCATCTAGCGATAAAGTTGTAGATACCAGTTGCTGCCATCTAGCGATAAAGTTGTAGATACCAGTTGCTGCCATCTAGCGGTAAAGTTGTAGATACCAGTTGCTGCCATCTAGCGATAAAGTTGTAGATACCAGTTGCTGCCATCTAGCAGTGAAGTTGTAGATACCAGTTGCTGCCATCTAGCGGAAAAGTTGTAGATACCAGTTGCTGCCATCTAGCGGGAAAGTTGTCGGTACCAGTTGCTGCCATGTAGCGGTGAAGTTGTAGATACCAGTTGCTGCCATCTAGCGGAAAAGTTGTAGATACCAGTTGCTGCCATGTAGTGGTGCAGTTGTCGGTACCAGTTGCTGCCATCTAGCGGTGAAGTTATAGATAGCAGCTGCTGTCATGTAGCGGTGAAGTTGTAGAGACCAGTTGCTGCCATATAGCAGTGAAGTTGTAGAGACCAGTTGCTGCCATATAGCAGTGAAGTTGTAGATACCAGTTGCTGCCATGTAGCGGTGAAGTTGTCGGTACCAGTGGTTGCCATCTAGCGGTGAAGTTGTAGATACCAGCTGCTGCCATGTAGCGGTGAAGTTGTAGATACCAGTTGCTGCCATCTAGCTTCGAAGTTGTAGATACCAGTTGCTGCCATCTAGCGGAGAAGTTGTAGATAACAGTTGCTGCCATGTAGTTGTGAAGTTGTAGATACCAGTTGCTGCCATGTAATGGTAAAGTTGAAGATACCAGTTGCTGCCATGTAATGGTAAAGTTGAAGATACCAGTTGCTGCCATGTAGCGGTGAAGTTGTAGAGACCAGTTGCTGCCATATAGCAGTGAAGTTGTAGAGACCAGTTGCTGCCATATAGCAGTGAAGTTGTAGATACCAGTTGCTGCCATGTAGCGGTGAAGTTGTCGGTACCAGTGGTTGCCATCTAGCGGTGAAGTTGTAGATACCAGCTGCTGCCATGTAGCGGTGAAGTTGTAGATACCAGTTGCTGCCATCTAGCTTCGAAGTTGTAGATACCAGTTGCTGCCATCTAGCTTCGAAGTTGTAGATACCAGTTGCTGCCATCTAGCGGAGAAGTTGTAGATAACAGTTGCTGCCATGTAGTTGTGAAGTTGTAGATACCAGTTGCTGCCATTTAATGGTAAAGTTGAAGATACCAGTTGCTGCCATGTAATGGTAAAGTTGAAGATACCAGTTGCTGCCATGTAGCGGTGAAGTTGTAGAGACCAGTTGCTGCCATCTAGCAGTGAAGTTGTAGAGACCAGTTGCTGCCATCTAGCAGTGAAGTTGTAGAGACCAGTTGCTGCCATGTAGCGGTGAAGTTGTAGATACCAGTTGCTGCCATGTAGCGGTGAAGTTGTAGATACCAGCTGCTGCAATCTAGCGGTAAAGTTGTAGATACTAGTTGCTGCCATCTAGCGGTAAAGTTGTAGATACTAGTTGCTGCCATCGAGCGGTGAAGTTGTAGATACCAGTTGCTGCCATGTAGCGGTGAAGTTGTAGAGACCAGTTCCTGCCATCTAGCTTTGAAGTTTTAGATACCAGTTGCTGCCATCTAGCGGTGAAGTTGTAGATAGCAGTTGCTGCCATCTAGCAGTGAAGTTGTAGATACCAGTTGCTGCCATCTAGCGGTAAAGTTTAGATACCAGTTGCTGCCATATTGTGGCCATGTTGTACATACCAGTTGCTGCCATCTAGCGGGAAAGTTGTCGGTACCAGTTGCTGCAATGTAGCAGTGAAGTTGGAAATACCAGTTGCTGCCATGTAGCGGTGAAGTTATAGATACCAGCTGCTTCCATCTAGCGGTAAAGTTGTACATACCAGTTGCTGCCATGTAGCGGTGAAGTTGTCGGAACCAGTTGCTGCCATCTCGCGTTGAAATTGTAGATACCAGTTGCTGCCATCTAGCTTCGAAGTTGTAGATACCAGTTGCTGCCATGTAGCGGTGAAGTTGTAGATACCAGTTGCTGCCATGTAGCGGTGAAGTTGTAGATACCAGTTGCTGTCATCTAGCTTCGAAGTTGTAGATACCAGTTGCTGCCATGTAGTGGTGAAGTTGTAGATACCAGTTGCTGCCATGTAGTGGTGAAGTTGTAGATACCAGTTGCTGCCATCTAGCGGTGAAGTTGGAGATACCAGTTGCTGCCATGTAGCGGTGAAGTTGTAGATACCAGTTGCTGCCATGTTGTGGTGAAGTTGTCGGTACCAGTTGCTGCCATCTAGCGGTGAAGTTCCTTTTGTTTTTTTTCAGGATGATTTTTGTAGATTTTTGTAGATACTAGACATCTCACATTATAAATTAAAGTTTTCCTCGGACATCTTCAAGGCATCTGACGTGGTTCTGCCCTTGAATGGCCACAGAAAGTCGTGTCCCAGTCACAACGTCTTTTTTTTTAAGGATTACAGTGATGCGAGAAGTGTGTTGGTTCGAGGCCAGGTCACCTTGAGGCTGCAGACCAACAAGCCCGCCATCAGGATGGAACCTCAGAGCAAAGAGGTGAGAGACATCACATCCTGTCTCGGTGTTTCTGGTCTCCTAATCTCCAACCCTCTGCCTGCAGTTCCAGGTCCTCATTCATCCAGAGACTGAACTGCAGATGGACTCTGGTGCCCCTCTGTGGATTGTTATAGTGTCTGTCCTTGCTGGGGTTCTACTACTGGCTTTAATATGCCTACTGCTCTCGAAGGTGAGCTTGGCCGGCAGACCTGGTCAAGCCGGGATCTGGTTTCAGGGTCCAGCACAGACCAAAGTCTAGGACCCTGAAGCCAAGTTCTGGTTATTTTCATGTGTTTTAGCTATCCTCATGTTCCTCTGTTCAGTGTGGGTTTTTCAGGAGAGCAAGCACCAGGGAGATGTACGAGGCCCAGACCCAGAAGGCCCACAGGAAGAGCCAGCCATCTGAGAACCAACGGCTGACTGAGGAGCTCTGAGGCTGGGCATGGTGCTTCCACAGGGCCCGCTGTGATTCACCGTTTACCGACTGCTTTCTGCTTTCAGCTCTTCTGTTTACCTGCTCACCTGTTTACCAGCTTTACCTGGTCATTGGTGGCTGCATTCTCTGCAGTGTGGATTCTTTGTGTGTCAGTGGGCGTGGCCTACAGCAGAGCACCACAGGAGAATTGTGGGTAAATGTGCGCAAAACAGGTGGATGCTGATGGTTTCCTGACCAGGTGACCTTGTCAAGAAAGTGGAAATCACAGAAACACTGGGTCACTTCCTGGCCCCAAACCCACTAAGATACTCTCAGTCTCCATGGAAACACACCCTGAACCAGACCGCAGTGGGCCAAACTTGACCAAACTAGACCCAGAAGGATGAAAACTACTCTAAAATGGACCAAAGCAGACCAAACTAGATAAAAAAAAAACTGTGAAAAACAGACCAAGTTGGACAAAACTAGATCCACACTGGACCAAACTGGACCAAGTTACACCAAAATGGATCAAACTTGACCAAACCAGGCATCACTAGATCAAACTGGACAGAATCAGTAAACCGTAGCAAACTAGACCAAAGCAAATGAAAACAGGAATAAACCGGACTAAATCAAATTAGTCCAAATGACACCAAACTGAATGAAAACCTGACCAAACTGGACCCAACGTGACCAAATGATGCCAAACTAGATAAAAGTTAGACCAAACTGGATCAAACCAGACCTAATGTAACTAAATTACTCTAACTGGATGAAAACCAAATAAGGCAGGATGGGAAGCCAGACCAAACTGGACAAGGTGGACAACTTGAACCATAGAAGACACAACTGGACTAAAGTAGTTAAAACTGGGCCAAATTGGACCAGACTGGACAAAATGACAGCAAACTAAACCAAACTGGATGAAAACCAGACCACACTGGACTATATCAGACCAAACTAGACCAGGACACCACGATCGGTTTCTGTGTGTGAACATTTCCAGCTGATTGAAGGAACCAATGATTATAGATCTGGAATTGATCAGTCTGGGATTTTGTCAGGACCAAATATGGCAGCTGGACTCAGTGTTTCGATACTTTCATTGCTCCTCATACAGTAAAAAACAATCTGCTGTGTTGCTTTCAGATACTGTTGCTTTGTGTATTGTACAGTTGGGAATTTCTGACAGAGCCTGAAGGCATGAGTCTGCACGTTCCTGTCATGAAAGACATTAAACTGTATCTGTGCTTTATCATCCACCAGTTTACAGTGATGTGTTTATGGTCAGAAAGTACAGATGTATTTCACATGAAGGTTAAACCTCCTGCAGCGACCATCAGGACCGAGCGCTGACATTTTCTTTTAAGCGTGCAGGACGGACAAACACACGAGAACACAGAACAATATCCAGAGAACACACACGTATCAGAACCAGAGAGAGGAAAGTGGTTTTAGTCTCTCATCAAAAACAACCCCTAAAGTCAGGAAGTCCTCCGTAGATCCCACGTTCCTCCGTAGTTCCCACGTTCCTCCGTAGATCCCACGTTCCTCCGTAGTTCCCACGTTCCTCCGTAGATCCCACATTCTTCCGTAGATCCCACGTTCCTCCATAGATCCCACATTCCTCCGTAGATCCCACGTTCCTCCGTAGTTCCCACGTTCCTCCGTAGATCCCACATTCTTCCGTAGATCCCACGTTCCTCCATAGATCCCACATTCCTCCGTAGATCCCACGTTCCTCCGTAGTTCCCACGTTCCTCCGTAGATCCCACATTCTTCCGTAGATCCCACGTTCCTCCATAGATCCCACATTCCTCCGTAGATCCCACGTTCCTCCGTAGTTCCCACGTTCCTCCGTAGATCCCACATTCTTCCGTAGATCCCACGTTCCTCCATAGATCCCACATTCCTCCGTAGATCCCACGTTCCTCCGTAGTTCCCACGTTCCTCCGTAGATCCCACGTTACTCCATAGTTCCCATGTTCCTCCACAAATCCCACGTTCTTCTGTAGTTCCCACGTTCCTCCATAGTTCCCATGTTCCTCCGTAGATCCCACGTTACGCCATAGTTCCCATGTTCCTCCACAAATCCCACGTTCTTCCATAGTTCCCACGTTCTTCCATAGTTCCCACGTTCCTCCATAGTTCCCACGTTCCTCCAAAGATCCCACGTTCCTCCGTAGATCCCACGTTCCTCCATAGAGGCGACGTAGATCCCACGTTCTTCTGTAGTTCCCACGTTCCTCCATAGTTCCCATGTTCCTCCGTAGATCCCACGTTACGCCATAGTTCCCATGTTCCTCCACAAATCCCACGTTCTTCCATAGTTCCCACGTTCTTCCATAGTTCCCACGTTCCTCCATAGTTCCCACGTTCCTCCAAAGATCCCACGTTCCTCCGTAGATCCCACGTTCCTCCATAGAGGCGACGTAGATCCCACGTTATTCCGTAGTTCCCACGTTCGTCCAAAGATCCCACGTTCCACCATAGTTACCACGTTCCTCTGTAGAGTCTACATAGTTCCCCCGTTCCTCCATAGATCCCACGTTCCTCCGTAGTACCCACGTTCCGCCGTAGTTCCCACGTTCCTCCGTGGAGGCTACATAGTTCCCACGTTCCTCCCTAGAAACCACGTTCTTCCGTAGTTCCCACGTTCCTCCGTAGAGGCTACATAGTTCCCAAGTTCCTCCCTAGATCCCATGTTCCTCCGTAGATCCCACGTTCCTCCATAGAGGCGACGTAGATCCCACGTTATTCCGTAGTTCCCACGTTCCTCCAAAGACCCCACGTTCCACCGTAGTTACCACGTTCCTCCGTAGAGGCTACATAGTTCCCACGTTCCTCCCTAGAAACCACGTTCCTCCGTACTTCCCACGTTCCTCCGTAGAGGCTACATTGTTCCCAAGTTCCTCCGTAGATCCCACGTTCCTCCATAGTTCCCACGTTCCTCCGTAGATCCCACGTTCCTCCATAGTTCCCACGTTATTCCGTAGTTCCCACGTTCCTCCAAAGATCCCACGTTCCACCGTAGTTACCACGTTCCTCCGTAGATCCCACGTTCCTCTGTCGTACCCACGTTCCTCCGTAGTTCCCACGTTCCTCCGTAGAGACTACATAGTTCCCACGTTCCTCCCTAGAAACCACGTTCCTCCGTAGTTCCCACGTTCCTCCATAGAGGCTACACAGTTCCCAAGTTCCTCCCTAGATCCCACGTTCCTCCATAGTTCCCACATTCCTCCGTAGATCCCACGTTCCTCCATAGTTCCCACGTTCCTCCGTAGATCCCACGTTCCTCCATAGAGGCGACGTAGATCCCACGTTCCTCCATAGAGGCGACGTAGATCCCACGTTATTACGCAGTTCCCACGTTCCTCCAAAGACCCCACGTTCCACCGTAGTTACCACGTTCCTCCGTAGAGGCTACATAGTTCCCACGTTCCTCCCTAGAAACCACGTTCCTCCGTAGTTCCCACGTTCCTCCGTAGAGGCTACATTGTTCCCAAGTTCCTCCCTAGATCTAACGTGCCTCCATAGTTCCCACGTTCCTCCGTAGATCCCACGTTCCTCCTTAGTTCCCACGTTATTCCGTAGTTCCCACGTTCCTCCAAAGATCCCACGTTCCACTGTAGTTACCACGTTCCTCCGTAGATCCCACGTTCCTCTGTAGTACCCACGTTCCTCCGTAGTTCCCACGTTCCTCCGTAGTTCCCACGTTCCTCCATAGAGGCTACATAGTTCCCAAGTTCCTCGCTAGATCCCACGTTCCTCCATAGTTCCCACGTTCCTCCGTAGATCCCACGTTCCTCCATAGTTCCCACGTTCCTCCGTAGATCCCACGTTCCTACATAGAGGCGATGTAGATCCCACGTTATTCCGTAGTTCCCACGTTCCTCCAAAGAACCGACGTTCCACCGTAGTTACCACGTTCCTCCATAGAGGCTACATAGTTCCCAAGTTCCTCCCTAGATCCCACGTTCCTCCATAGTTCCCACGTTCCTCCAAAGATCCCACGTTCCTCCGTAGATCCCACGTTCCTCCATAGAGGCGACGAAGATCCCACGTTATTCCGTAGTTCCCACGTTCCTCCAAAGATCCCACGTTCCACCGTAGTTACCACGTTCCTCTGTAGAGGCTACATAGTTTCCCCGTTCCTTCGTAGTACCCACGTTCCTCCGTAGTTCCCACATTCCTCCGTAGAGGCTACATAATTCCCACGTTCCTCCCTAGAAACCACGTTCCTCCATAGTTCCCACGTTCCTCCGTAGATCCCACGTTCCTCCATAGTTCCCACGTTCCTCCGTAGATCCCACGTTCCTCCATAGAGGCGACGTAGATCCCACGTTCCTCCATAGAGGCGACGTAGATCCCACGTTATTACGCAGTTCCCACGTTCCTCCAAAGACCCCACGTTCCACCGTAGTTACCACGTTCCTCCGTAGAGGCTACATAGTTCCCACGTTCCTCCCTAGAAACCACGTTCCTCCGTAGTTCCCACGTTCCTCCGTAGAGGCTACATTGTTCCCAAGTTCCTCCCTAGATCTAACGTGCCTCCATAGTTCCCACGTTCCTCCGTAGATCCCACGTTCCTCCTTAGTTCCCACGTTATTCCGTAGTTCCCACGTTCCTCCAAAGATCCCACGTTCCACTGTAGTTACCACGTTCCTCCGTAGATCCCACGTTCCTCTGTAGTACCCACGTTCCTCCGTAGTTCCCACGTTCCTCCGTAGTTCCCACGTTCCTCCATAGAGGCTACATAGTTCCCAAGTTCCTCGCTAGATCCCACGTTCCTCCATAGTTCCCACGTTCCTCCGTAGATCCCACGTTCCTCCATAGTTCCCACGTTCCTCCGGAGATCCCACGTTCCTACATAGAGGCGATGTAGATCCCACGTTATTCCGTAGTTCCCACGTTCCTCCAAAGAACCGACGTTCCACCGTAGTTACCACGTTCCTCCATAGAGGCTACATAGTTCCCAAGTTCCTCCCTAGATCCCACGTTCCTCCATAGTTCCCACGTTCCTCCAAAGATCCCACGTTCCTCCGTAGATCCCACGTTCCTCCATAGAGGCGACGAAGATCCCACGTTATTCCGTAGTTCCCACGTTCCTCCAAAGATCCCACGTTCCACCGTAGTTACCACGTTCCTCTGTAGAGGCTACATAGTTTCCCCGTTCCTTCGTAGTACCCACGTTCCTCCGTAGTTCCCACATTCCTCCGTAGAGGCTACATAATTCCCACGTTCCTCCCTAGAAACCACGTTCCTCCATAGTTCCCACGTTCCTCCGTAGATCCCACGTTCCTCCATAGTTCCCACGTTCCTCCGTAGATCCCACGTTCCTCCATAGTTCCCAAGTTCCTCCGTAGATCCCACGTTATTCCGTAGTTCCCACGTTCCTCCAAAGATCCCACGTTCAACCGTAGTTACCACGTTCCTCCGTAGATCCCACGTTCCTCCGTAGTACCCACGTTCCTCCGTAGTTCCCACATTCCTCCGTAGAGGCTACATAGTTCCCACGTTCCTCCCTAGATCCCACGTTCCTCCGTAGAGGCTACATAGTTACCACGCTCCTCCGTAGATCCCACGTTCCTCCGTAGATCCCACGTTCCTCCGTAGTACCCATGTTCCACCGTAGTTACCACGTTCCTCCGTAGAGGCTACATAGTTCCCACGTTCCTCCCTAGAAACCACGTTCCTCCGTAGTTCCCACGTTCCTCCGTAGAGGCTACATAGTTCCCAAATTCCTCCCTAGATCCCACGTTCCTCCTTAGTTCCCACGTTCCACCGTAGATCCCACGTTGCTCCGTAGTTCCCACGTTCCTCCGTAGATCCCACGTTGCTCCGTAGTTCCCACGTTCCTCCGTAGAGGCTACATAGTTCCCAAATTCCTCCATAGAGCCCACGTTCCTCCTTAGTTCCCACGTTCCTCCATAGATCCCACGTTCCTCCATAGTTCCCATGTTATTCCGTAGTTCCCACGTTCCTCCAAAGATCCCACGTTCCACCGTAGTTACCACGTTCCTCCGTAGATCCCACGTTCCTCCGTAGTACCCATGTTCCTCCGTAGTTCCCACGTTCCTCCGTAGAGGCTACATAGTTCCCACGTTCCTCCCTAGATACCACGTTCCTCCGTAAAGGCTACATAGTTCACACGTTCCTCCCTAGAAACCACATAGTTCCCAAATTCATCCCTAGATCCCACGTTCCTCCTTAGTTCCCACGTTCCTCCGTAGAGGCTACATATTTCCCAAGTTCCTCCCTAGATCCCACGTTCCTCCATAGTTCCCAAGTTCCTCCCTAGATCCCACGTTCCTCCATAGTTCCCACGTTCCTCCGTAGATCCCACGTTCTTCCGTAGTTCCCACGTTCCTCCATAGAGGCTACATAGTTCCCACGTTCCTCCCTAGAAACCACGTTCCTCCGTAGTTCCCACGTTCCTCCGTAGAGGCTACATAGTTCCCAAGTTCCTCCCTAGATCCCACGTTCCTCCATAGTTCCCACGTTCCTCTGTAGATCCCACGTTCCTCCATAGTTCCCACGTTCCTGCGTAGATCCCACGTTCCTCCATAGAGGCGACGTAGATCCCACGTTATTCCGTAGTTCCCACGTTCCTCCAAAGATCCCACGTTCCACCGTAGTTACCACGTTTCTCCGTAGTTCCCACGTTCCTCCAAAGATCCCACGTTCCACCGTAGTTACCACGGTCCTCCGTAGAGGCTACATAGTTCCCAAGTTCCTCCCTAGATCCCACGTTCCTCCATAGTTCCCACGTTCCTCCGTAAATACGACGTAGATCCGACGTTCATCCACAGATCCCACGTTAATCTGTAGAGACGACGTAGATCCCAGGTTCTTCCGTAGATCCCACGTTCCTCTGTAGAGGCTACATAGTTCCCCCGTTCCTCCGTAGATCCCATGTTCCTCCGTAGTGCCCACGTTCCTCCGTAGATCCCACGTTCCTCCATGGAGACGACGTAGATCCCACGTTCCTACATAGATCCCATGTTCCTCCGTAGATCTCACGTTCCTCCGTAGAGGCTACATAGTTCCCACGTTCCTCCGTGGAGACGACGTAGATCCCATGTTCCTCCGTAGATCTCACGTTCCTCCGTAGAGGCTACATAGTTCCCATGTTCCTCCCTAGATCCCACGTTCCTCCGTAGTTCCCACGTTCCTCCGTAGATCCAACGTTACTCCGGAGTTCCTACGTTCCTCCGTAGATACCATGTTCCTCCATAGATCCCATGTTCCTCTGTAGAGACGACGTAGATCCTACGTTCCTCCGTAGATCCAATGTTCCTCCGGAGATCTCACGTTCCTCCGTAGAGGCTACATAGTTCCCATGTTCCTCCCTTAGATCCCACGTTCCTCCCTAGATCCCACGTTCCTCCCTAGATCCCACGTCCCTTCGTCGAGGTTACATAGTTCCCACGTTCCTCCATAGTTCCCAAGTTCCTCCGTAGATCCCACGTTATTCCGTAGTTCCCACGTTCCTCCAAAGATCCCACGTTCAACCGTAGTTACCACGTTCCTCCGTAGATCCCACGTTCCTCCGTAGTACCCACGTTCCTCCGTAGTTCCCACATTCCTCCGTAGAGGCTACATAGTTCCCACGTTCCTCCCTAGATCCCACGTTCCTCCGTAGAGGCTACATAGTTACCACGCTCCTCCGTAGATCCCACGTTCCTCCGTAGATCCCACGTTCCTCCGTAGTACCCATGTTCCACCGTAGTTACCACGTTCCTCCGTAGAGGCTACATAGTTCCCACGTTCCTCCCTAGAAACCACGTTCCTCCGTAGTTCCCACGTTCCTCCGTAGAGGCTACATAGTTCCCAAATTCCTCCCTAGATCCCACGTTCCTCCTTAGTTCCCACGTTCCACCGTAGATCCCACGTTGCTCCGTAGTTCCCACGTTCCTCCGTAGATCCCACGTTCCTCCGTAGAGGCTACATAGTTCCCAAGTTCCTCCCTAGATCCCACGTTCCTCCATAGTTCCCACGTTCCTCTGTAGATCCCACGTTCCTCCATAGTTCCCACGTTCCTCCTTAGTTCCCACGTTCCTCCCTAGATCCCACGTTCCTCCTTAGTTCCCACGTTCCTCCATAGATCCCACGTTCCTCCATAGTTCCCATGTTATTCCGTAGTTCCCACGTTCCTCCAAAGATACCACGTTCCTCCGTAGAGGCTACATAGTTCCCACGTTCCTCCCTAGAAACCACGTTCCTCCGTAGTTCCCACGTTCCTCCGTAGAGGCTACATAGTTCCCAAGTTCCTCCCTAGATCCCACGTTCCTCCATAGTTCCCAAGTTCCTCCCTAGATCCCACGTTCCTCCATAGTTCCCACGTTCCTCCGTAGATCTCATGTTCCTCCGTAGTTCCAACGTTCCACCGTAGATCCCCCGTTCCTCCCTAGAAACCACGTTCCTCCGTAGTTCCCACGTTCCTCCGTAGAGGCTACATATTTCCCAAGTTCCTCCCTAGATCCCACGTTCCTCCATAGTTCCCAAGTTCCTCCCTAGATCCCACGTTCCTCCATAGTTCCCACGTTCCTCCGTAGATCCCACGTTCTTCCGTAGTTCCCACGTTCCTCCATAGAGGCTACATAGTTCCCACGTTCCTCCCTAGAAACCACGTTCCTCCGTAGTTCCCACGTTCCTCCGTAGAGGCTACATAGTTCCCAAGTTCCTCCCTAGATCCCACGTTCCTCCATAGTTCCCACGTTCCTCCATAGTTCCCACGTTCCTGCGTAGATCCCACGTTCCTCCATAGAGGCGACGTAGATCCCACGTTATTCCGTAGTTCCCACGTTCCTCCAAAGATCCCACGTTCCACCGTAGTTACCACGTTTCTCCGTAGTTCCCACGTTCCTCCAAAGATCCCACGTTCCACCGTAGTTACCACGGTCCTCCGTAGAGGCTACATAGTTCCCAAGTTCCTCCCTAGATCCCACGTTCCTCCATAGTTCCCACGTTCCTCCGTAAATACGACGTAGATCCGACGTTCATCCACAGATCCCACGTTCATCCACAGATCCCACGTTAATCTGTAGAGACGACGTAGATCCCAGGTTCTTCCGTAGATCCCACGTTCCTCTGTAGAGGCTACATAGTTCCCCCGTTCCTCCGTAGATCCCATGTTCCTCCGTAGTGCCCACGTTCCTCCGTAGATCCCACGTTCCTCCGTGGAGACGACGTAGATCCCACGTTCCTACATAGATCCCATGTTCCTCCGTAGATCTCACGTTCCTCCGTAGAGGCTACATAGTTCCCACGTTCCTCCGTGGAGACGACGTAGATCCCATGTTCCTCCGTAGATCTCACGTTCCTCCGTAGAGGCTACATAGTTCCCATGTTCCTCCCTAGATCCCACGTTCCTCCGTAGTTCCCACGTTCCTCCGTAGATCCAACGTTACTCCGGAGTTCCTACGTTCCTCCGTAGATACCATGTTCCTCCATAGATCCCATGTTCCTCTGTAGAGACGACGTAGATCCTACGTTCCTCCGTAGATCCAATGTTCCTCCGGAGATCCAATGTTCCTCCGGAGATCTCACGTTCCTCCGTAGAGGCTACATAGTTCCCATGTTCCTCCCTTAGATCCCACGTTCCTCCCTAGATCCCACGTTCCTCCCTAGATCCCACGTCCCTTCGTCGAGGTTACATAGTTCCCACGTTCCTCCGTAGATCCCACGTTCCCCCGTACATCCCACGTTCCTCCATAGAGGCGACGTAGATCCCACGTTCCTCCACAAATCCCACGTTCCTCCGTAGATCCCACGTTCCTCCAAAGATCCCACGTTCCTCCGTAGATCCCACGTTCTTCCGTAGTTCCCACGTTCCTCCATAGTTCCCACGTTCCTCCAAAGATCCCACGTTCCTCCGTAGTTCCCACGTTCCTCCGTAGAGGCTACATAGTTCCCAAGTTCCTCCCTAGATCCCACGTTCCTCCATAGTTCCCATGTTCCTCCGTAGATCCCACGTTCCTCCGTAAAGACGACGTAGATCCGACGTTCATCCACAGATGCCACGTTAATCTGTAGAGACGACGTAGATCTCGTGTTCCTCCGTAGATCCGACGTTACTCTGGAGTTCCCATGTTCCTTTGTAGAGACAACGTAGATCCCACATTCCTCCGTAGATCTCACGTTTCTCCCTAGAGGCTACATAGTTCCCACGTTCCTCCGTAGAGGCTACATAGTTCCCATGTTCCTCCCTAGAGGCTACATAGTTCCCATGTTCCTCCCTAGATCCCACGTTCCTCCGTATTTCCCACGTTCCTCCGTAGTTCCCACGTTCCTCCGTAGATCCCACTTTCCTCCGTAGATCCCACGTTACTCCGGAGTTCCTACGTTCCTCCGTAGATCCAATGTTCCTCCCTTAGATCCCACGTTCCTCCCTAGATCCCACGTTCCTCCGTAGTTCCCACGTTCCTCCGTAGGGACGGCGTAGATCCCACGTTCCTCCGTAGATCCCATGTTTCTCCGCAGTTACCACGTTCCTCTGTAGAGATGACGTAGTTCCCACGTTACTCCCTAGATCCCATGTTTCTCCGCAGTTACCACGTTCCTCCGTAGATCCCATGTTTCTCCGCAGTTACCACGTTCCTCCGTAGATCCCATGTTTCTCCGCAGTTACCACGTTCCTCCGTAGATCCCACGTTCCTCCAAAGAGGCTACATAGTTCCCACGTTCCTCCCTAGATCCCACGTTCCTCCATAGTTCCCACGTTCCTCCGTAGATCCCAAATTCTTCCGTAGTTTCCACGTTCCCCCATAGTTCCCACGTTCCTTCGTGGAGACGACGTAGATCCCACGTTCCTCCATAGAGCCCACGTTCCTCCGTAGAGACGATGTAGATCCCACATTCCTCCGTAGATCCCACGTTCCTCCATAGTTCCCATGTTCCTCCACAAATCCCACGTTCCTCCGTAGATCCCACGTTCCTCCATAGTTCCCATGTTCCTCCACAAATCCCACGTTCCTCCGTAGATCCCACGTTCCTCCATAGTTCCCATGTTCCTCCACAAATCCCACGTTCCTCCGTAGAGACGATGTAGATCCCACATTCCTCCGTAGATCCCACGTTCCTCCATAGTTCCCATGTTCCTCCACAAATCCCACGTTCCTCCGTAGATCCCACGTTCCTCCAAAGATCCCACGTTGCTCTGTAGATCCCACGTTCCTCCGTAGATCCCAAGTTCCTCCATAGAGGCGACATAGATCCCACGTTCTTCCGTAGTTCCCACGTTCCTCCATATTTCCCACGTTCCTCCAAAAATCCCACGTTCCTCCGTACATCCCACGTTCCTCCATAGAGTCCTCCGTAAATCCCACGTTCTTCCGTAGTTCCCACGTTCTTCCACAGATCCCACGTTCCTCCGTAGTTCCCACGTTCCTCCGTAGTTACCACGTTCCTCCGTAGATCTCACGTTCCTCCGTAGTTACCACGTTCCTCCGTAGATCTCACGTTCCTCCGTAGTGCCCACATTCCTCTGTAGATCCCACGTTCCTCCGTGGAGACGACGTAGATCCCACGTTCCTCCCCAGATCCCACGTTCCTCCGTAGATCCCACGTTCCTCCATAGTTCCCATGTTCCTCCACAAATCCCACGTTCCTCCGTAGAGACGATGTAGATCCCACGTTCCTCCATAGAGGCGACGTAGATCCCACGTTCTTCCGTAGTTCCCACGTTCCTCCATATTTCCCACGTTCCTCCAAAGATCCCACGTTCCTCCGTACATCCCACGTTCCTCCATAGAGGCGACGTAGATCCCACGTTCTTCCGTAGTTCCCACATTCCTCCGTAGATCCCACGTTCCTCCGTAGATCCCACGTTCCTCCATAGAGGCGACGTAGATCCCACGTTCTTCCGTAGTTCCCACGTTCCTCCGTAGTTCCCACGTTCCTCCATAGATCCCACGTTCCTCCGTAGTACCCACGTTCCTCCGTAGTTCACACGTTCCTTCGTAGAGGCTACATAGTTCCCACGTTCCTCCCTAGAAACCACGTTCCTCCGTAGTTCCCACGTTCCTCCGTAGAGGCTACATAGTTCCCAAGTTCCTCCCTAGATCCCACGTTCCTCCATAGTTCCCACGTTCCTCCGTGGATCCCACGGTCCTCCATAGTTCCCACGTTCCTCCCTAGATACCACGTTCCTCCGTAGAGGCTACATAGTTCCCACGTTCCTCCCTAGAAACCACGTTCCTCCGTAGAGGCTACATAGTTCCCAAGTTCCTCCCTAGATCCCACGTTCCTCCATAGTTCCCACGTTCCTCCGTAGATCCCACGGTCCTCCATAGTTCCCATGTTCCTCCGTAGATCCCACGTTCCTCCATAGAGGCGACGTAGATCCCACGTTCTTCCGTAGTTCCCACGTTCCTCCAAAGATCCCACGTTCCTCCATACATCCCACGTTCCTCCATAGAGGCGACGTAAATCCCACGTTCTTCCGTAGTTCCCACATTCCTCCGTAGATCCCACGGTCCTCCATAGTTCCCATGTTCCTCCTTAGATCCCACGTTCCTCCGTAAAGATGACGTAGATCCCAGGTTCTTCCGTAGATCCCATGTTCCTCTGCAGTTACCATGTTCCTCCGTAAATCCCACGTTCTTCCGTAGTTCCCATGTTCCTCCCTAGATACCACGTTCCACCGTAGAGGCTACATAGTTCCCACGTTCCTCCCTAGAAACCACGTTCCTCCGTAGTTCCCACATTCCTCCGTAGAGGCTACATAGTTCCCAAGTTCCTCCCTAGATCCCACGTTCCTCCATAGTTCCCACGTTCCTCCATAGTGCCCATGTTCCTCCACAAATCCCATATTCCTCCGTAGATCCCACGTTCCTCCATAGAGGCGACGTAGATCCCACGTTCTTCCGTAGTTCCCACGTTCCTCCATATTTCCCACGTTCCTCCAAAGATCCCACGTTCCTCCGTACATCCCACGTTCCTCCATAGAGGCGACGTAGATCCCACGTTCTTCCGTAGTTCCCACGTTCCTCCGTAGATCCCACGTTCCTCCGTAGATCCCACGTTCCTCCATAGAGGCGACGTAGATCCCACGTTCCTCCGTAGTTCCCACGTTCCTCCGTAGATCCCACGTTCCTCCGTAGATCCCACGTTCTTCCATAGAGGCGACGTAGATCCCACGTTATTCCGTAGTTCCGACGTTCCTCCAAAGATCCCACGTTCCACCCTAGTTACCACGTTCGTCCGTAGAGGCTACATAGTTCCCCCGTTCCTCCATAGATCCCACGTTCCTCCGTAGTACCCACGTTCCTCCGTAGTTCCCACGTTCCTTCGTAGAGGCTACATAGTTCCCACGTTCCTCCCTAGATACCACGTTCCTCCGTAGAGGCTACATAGTTCCCACGTTCCTCCGTAGTTCCCACGTTCCTCCGTAGAGGCTACATAGTTCCCAAGTTCCTCCCTAGATCCCACGTTCCTCCATAGTTCCCACGTTTCTCCGTAGATCCCACGGTCCTCCATAGTTCCCATGTTCCTCCTTAGATCCCACGTTCCTCCGTAAAGACGACGTAGATCCCAGGTTCTTCCGTAGATCCCATGTTCCTCTGCAGTTACCATGTTCCTCCGTAAATCCCACGTTCTTCCGTAGTTCCCACGTTCCTCCCTAGATACCACGTTCCTCCGTAGAGGCTACATAGTTCCCACGCTCCTCCCTAGAAACCACGTTCCTCCGTAGTTCCCACGTTCCTCCGTAGAAGCTACATAGTTCCCAAGTTCCTCCCTAGATCCCACGTTCCTCCATAGTTCCCACGTTCCTCCGTAGATCCCACGGTCCTCCATAGTTCCCATGTTCCTCCTTAGATCCCACGTTCCTCCGTAAAGACGACGTAGATCCCAGGTTCTTCCGTAGATCCCATGTTCCTCTGCAGTTACCATGTTCCTTCGTAAATCCCACGTTCTTCCGTAGTTCCCACGTTCCTCCCTAGATACCACGTTCCTCCGTAGAGGCTACATAGTTCCCACGTTCCTCCCTAGATACCACGTTCCTCCGTAGAGGCTACATACTTCCCACGTTCCTCCCTAGAAACCACGTTCCTCCGTAGTTCCCACGTTCCTCCGTAGAGGCTACATAGTTCCCAAGTTCCTCCCTAGATCCCACGTTCCTCCATAGTTCCCACGTTCCTCCGTAGATCCCACGGTCCTCCATAGTTCCCATGTTCCTCCTTAGATCCCACGTTCCTCCGTAAAGACGACGTAGATCCCAGGTTCTTCCGTAGATCCCATGTTCCTCTGCAGTTACCACGTTCCTCCGTAGATCCCACGTTCCTCCATAGATCCCACGATCCTCTGTAGAGATGACGTAGATACCAGGTTCCTCCGTAAATCCCACGTTCTTCCACAGATCCCACGTTCCTCCATAGTTCCCACGTTCCTCTGTAGAGGCTACATAGTTCCCACGTTCCTCTCTAGATCCCATGTACCTCCGTAGATCCCACGTTCCTACATAGTTCCCAAGTTCCTCCGTAGAACGCACATTACTCCCTAGAAATGACGTAGATCCCACGTTCCTCCGTAGGTCCCACGTTACTCCGGAGTTCCCACGTTCCTCCGTAGATCCCATGTTCCTCTGTAGAGACGACGTAGATCCCACGTTCTTCCATAGATCCCATGTTCCTCTGTCGAGACCACGTAGATCCCACGTTCTTCCGTAGATCCCACATTCCTCCGTAGTTTTAACGTTCCTCCGTAGAGGCTACATAGTTCCCACGTTCCTCTGTAGTTCCCACGTTCCTCTGTAGATCCCACATTCCTCCATAGATCCCACGATCCTCTGTAGAGATGACGTAGATACCAGGTTCCTCCATAGATCCCATGTTCCTCCGCAGTTACCACGTTCCTCCGTAAATCCCACGTTCTTCCGTAGTTCCCACGTTCTTCCACAGATCCCACGTTCCTCCATAGTTCCCACGTTCCTCTGTAGAGGCTACATAGTTCCCACGTTCCTCCCTAGATCCCACGTTCCTCTGTAGAGGCTACATAGTTCCCCCATTCCTCCGTAGTTCCCACGTTCCTTCGTAGAGGCTACATAGTCCCCACGTTCCTCCCTAGATCCCACGTTCCTCCGTAGAGGCTACATAGTTCCCACGTTCCTCCCTAGAAACCACGTTCCTCCGTAGTTCCCACGTTCCTCCGTAGAGGCTACATAGTTCCCAAGTTCCTCCCTAGATCCCACGTTCCTCCATAGTTCCCACGTTCCTCCGTAGATCCCACGGTCCTCCATAGTTCCCATGTTCCTCCTTAGATCCCACGTTCCTCCATAAAGACGACGTAGATCCCAGGTTCTTCCGTAGATCCCATGTTCCTCTGCAGTTACCATGTTCCTCCGTAAATCCCACGTTCTTCCGTAGTTCCCACGTTCCTCCCTAGATACCACGTTCCTCCGTAGAGGCTACATAGTTCCCACGTTCCTCCCTAGAAACCACGTTCCTCCGTAGTTCCCACGTTCCTCCGTAGAGGCTACATAGTTCCCAAGTTCCTCCCTAGAGCCCACGTTCCTCCATAGTTCCCACGTTCCTCCGTAGATCCCACGGTCCTCCATAGTTCCCATGTTCCTCCTTAGATCCCACGTTCCTCCGTAAAGACGACGTAGATCCCAGGTTCTTCCGTAGATCCGATGTTCCTCTGCAGTTACCATGTTCCTCCGTAAATCCCACGTTCTTCCGTAGTTCCCACGTTCCTCCCTAGATACCACGTTCCTCCGTAGAGGCTACATAGTTCCCACGTTCCTCCCTAGAAACCACGTTCCTCCGTAGTTCCCACGTTCCTCCGTAGAGGCTACATAGTTCCCAAGTTCCTCCCTAGATCCCACGTTCCTCCATAGTTCCCACGTTCCTCCATAGTGCCCATGTTCCTCCACAAATCCCATATTCCTCCGTAGATCCCACGTTCCTCCATAGAGGCGACGTAGATCCCACGTTCTTCCGTAGTTCCCACGTTCCTCCATAGTTCCCATGTTCCTCCTTAGATCCCACGTTCCTCCATAAAGACGACGTAGATCCCAGGTTCTTCCGTAGATCCCATGTTCCTCTGCAGTTACCATGTTCCTCCGTAAATCCCACGTTCTTCCGTAGTTCCCACGTTCCTCCCTAGATACCACGTTCCTCCGTAGAGGCTACATAGTTCCCACGTTCCTCCCTAGAAACCACGTTCCTCCGTAGTTCCCACGTTCCTCCGTAGAGGCTACATAGTTCCCAAGTTCCTCCCTAGATCCCACGTTCCTCCATAGTTCCCACGTTCCTCCATAGTGCCCATGTTCCTCCACAAATCCCATATTCCTCCGTAGATCCCACGTTCCTCCATAGAGGCGACGTAGATCCCACGTTCTTCCGTAGTTCCCACGATCCTCCATAGTTCCCATGTTCCTCCTTAGATCCCACGTTCCTCCATAAAGACGACGTAGATCCCAGGTTCTTCCGTAGATCCCATGTTCCTCTGCAGTTACCATGTTCCTCCGTAAATCCCACGTTCTTCCGTAGTTCCCACGTTCCTCCCTAGAAACCACGTTCCTCCGTAGTTCCCACGTTCCTCTGTAGAGGCTACATAGTTCCCAAGTTCCTCCCTAGATCCCACGTTCCTCCATAGTGCCCATGTTCCTCCACAAATCCCATATTCCTCCGTAGATCCCACGTTCCTCCATAGAGGCGACGTAGATCCCACGTTCTTCCGTAGTTCCCACGTTCCTCCGTAGATCCCACGTTCCTCCGTAGATCCCACGTTCCTCCATAGAGGCGACGTAGATCCCACGTTCTTCCGTAGTTCCCACGTTCCTCCGTAGTTCCCACGTTCCTCCGTAGATCCCACGTTCTTCCATAGAGGCGACGTAGATCCCACGTTATTCCGTAGTTCCGACGTTCCTCCAAAGATCCCACGTTCCTCCGTAGAGGCTACATAGTTCCCCCGTTCCTCCATAGATCCCACGTTCCTCCGTAGTACCCACGTTCCTCCGTAGTTCCCACGTTCCTTCGTAGAGGCTACATAGTTCCCAAGTTCCTCCCTAGATCCCACGTTCCTCCATAGTTCCCACGTTCCTCCGTAGATCCCACGGTCCTCCATAGTTCCCATGTTCCTCCTTAGATCCCACGTTCCTCCGTAAAGACGACGTAGATCCCAGGTTCTTCCGTAGATCCCATGTTCCTCTGCAGTTACCACGTTCCTCCGTAGATCCCACGATCCTCTGTAGAGATGACGTAGATACCAGGTTCCTCCGTAAATCCCACGTTCTTCCACAGATCCCACGTTCCTCCATAGTTCCCACGTTCCTCTGTAGAGGCTACATAGTTCCCACGTTCCTCTCTAGATCCCATGTACCTCCGTAGATCCCACGTTCCTACATAGTTCCCAAGTTCCTCCGTAGAATGCACATTACTCCCTAGAAATGACGTAGATCCCACGTTCCTCCGTAGATCCCACGTTACTCCGGAGTTCCCACGTTCCTCCGTAGATCCCATGTTCCTCTGTAGAGACGACGTAGATCCCACGTTCCTCCATAGATCCCATGTTCCTCTGTCGAGACGACGTAGATCCCAAGTTCTTATGTAGATCCCACGTTCCTCCGTAGTTTTAACGTTCCTCCGTAGAGGCTACATAGTTCCCACGTTCCTCTGTAGTTCCCACGTTCCTCCGTAGATCCCACATTCCTCCATAGATCCCACGATCCTCTGTAGAGATGACGTAGATACCAGGTTCCTCCATAGATCCCATGTTCCTCCGCAGTTACCACGTTCCTCCGTAAATCCCACGTTCTTCCGTAGTTCCCACGTTCTTCCACAGATCCCACGTTCCTCCATAGTTCCCACGTTCCTCTGTAGAGGCTACATAGTTCCCACGTTCCTCCGTAGTTCCCACGTTCCTTCGTAGAGGCTACATAGTTCCCACGTTCCTCCCTAGATCCCACGTTCCTCCATAGATCCCATGTTCCTCTGTCGAGACGACGTAGATCCCAAGTTCTTATGTAGATCCCACGTTCCTCCGTAGTTTTAACGTTCCTCCGTAGAGGCTACATAGTTCCCACGTTCCTCTGTAGTTCCCACGTTCCTCCGTAGATCCCACATTCCTCCATAGATCCCACGATCCTCTGTAGAGATGACGTAGATTCCAGGTTCCTCCATAGATCCCATGTTCCTCCGCAGTTACCACGTTCCTCCGTAAATCCCACGTTCTTCCGTAGTTCCCACGTTCCTCCGTAAATCCCATGTTCCTCCGTAGATCCCAAGTTCCTCCGTAGTTCACACGTTCCTCTGTAGAGGCTACATAGTTCCCACCTTCCTCCGTAGTTCCCACACTCCTCCGTAGATCCCACGTTCCTCCGTAGTTCCCACGTTCTTCCGTAGATCCCACGTTACTTCGTAGGGACGACATAGATCCCACGTTCCTCCGTAGATCCCACGTTACTCCGGAGTTCACACGTTCCTCTTTAGATTCCACGTTCCTCCCTAGAAACGACATAGATCCCACATTCCTCCGTAGATCCCACGTTCCTCCGTAGATCCCACGTTCCTCCCTAGAAACGACGTAGATCCCACATTCCTCCGTAGATCCCACGTTCCTCCCTAGAAACGACGTAGATCCCACGTTCCTACCTAGAAACGACGTAGATCCCACATTCCTCCGTAGATCCCACGTTCCTCCATAGAGGCGACGTAGATCTCACGTTCCTCCGTAGATCCCACATTCCTCCGTAGTTCCCACCTTCCTCCAAAGATCCCACGTTCCTCCGTAGTTACCACATTCCTCTGTAGATCCCATGTTCCTCCATAGAGACGACGTAGATCCCACGTTCTTCCGTAGTTCCCACTTTCCTCCGTAGTTCCCACCTTCCTCCAAAGATCCCACGTTCCTCCGTAGTTACCACGTTCCTCCGTAGATGTCACGTTCCTCCGTAGAGGCTACATAGTTCCCACGTTCCTCCGTAGTGCCCACGTTCCTCCGTAGATCCCACGTTACTCCGTGGAGACAACGTAGATCCCACGTTCCTACATAGATCCCACGTTCCTCCGTGGAGACGACGTAGATCCCATGTTCCTCCGTAGATCTCACGTTCCTCCGTAGATCCCATGTTCCTCCATAGTTCCCATGTTCTTCCGTAGTTCCCACGTTCCTCCATAGTTCCCACGTTCCTCCACAGATCCCACGTTCCTCCGTAGTTACCACGTTCCTCCGCAGATCTCACGTTCCTCGGTAGAGGCTACATAGCTCCCACGTTCCACCCTAGATCCCACGTTCCTCCATAGTTCCCACATTAGATGTTTCTTTGTAGAGACGACGTAGATCTCGTGTTCCTCCGTAGATCCGACGTTACTCTGGAGTTCCCATGTTCCTTTGTAGAGACGACGTAGATCCCACATTCCTCCGTCGATCCCACGTTCCTCCATAGAGGCGACATTCTTCCGTAGATCCTACGTTCCTCCAGAAATCCCACCTTCCTCCGTTGAGGCTACATAGTTCCTACGTTCCTCCGTAGTTCCCACGTTCCTCCCTAGAGGCTACATAGTTCCCACGTTCCTCCCTAGAGGCTACATAGTTCCCATGTTCCTCCCTAGATCCCACGTTCTTCCGTAGTTCCCACGTTCCTCCGTAGATCCCACTTTCCTCCGTAGATCCCACGTTACTCCGGAGTTCCTACGTTCCTCCGTAGATCCCACGTTCCTCCATATATACCATGTTCCTCTGTAGAGACGACGTAGATCCCACGTTCCTCCGTAGATCCAATGTTCCTCCGGAGATCTCACGTTCCTCCGTAGAGGCTACATAGTTCCCATGTTCCTCCCTTAGATCCCACGTTCCTCCCTAGATCCCACGTTCCTCCCTAGTTCCCACGTTCCTCCCTAAATCCCACATTCCTCCGTAGCTCCCACGTTCCTCCGTAGGGACGGCGTAGATCCCACGTTCCTCCGTAGATCCCATGTTTCTCCGCAGTTCCCACGTTCCTCCGTAGATCCCACGTTCCTCCGTAGGGACGGCGTAGATCCCACGTTCCTCCGTAGATCCCATGTTTCTCCGCAGTTCCCACGTTCCTCCCTAAATCCCACATTCCTCCGTAGGGACGGCGTAGATCCCACGTTCCTCCGTAGATCCCATGTTTCTCCGCAGTTCCCACGTTGCTCCGTAGATCCCATGTTCCTCCGTAGATCCAACGTTCCTCCATAGAGGCGACGTAGATCCCACATTCCTCCGTAGATCCCACGATCCTCCATAGATCCCACGTTCCTCCGTAGATCCCACGTTCCTCCATAGATCCCACGTTCCTCCGTAGAGACGATGTAGATCCCACATTCCTCCGTAGATCCCACGTTCCTCCATAGTTCCCATGTTCCTCCACAAATCCCACGTTCCTCCGTAGAGGCGACGTAGATCCCACGTTCTTCCGTAGTTCCCACGTTCCTCCGTAGATCCCACGTTCCTCCATAGAGGCGACGTAGTTCCCACGTTCCTCCGTAGTTCCCACGTTCTTCCGTAGATCCCACGTTACTTCGTAGAGACGACATAGATCCCACGTTCCTCCGTAGATCCCACGTTACTCCGGAGGTCCCACGTTCCTCTGTATATTCCACGTTCCTCCATAGATCCCACGTTACTTCGTAGAGACGACGTAGATCCCACATTCCTCCGTAGATCCCACGTTCCTCCCTAGAAACGACATAGATCCCACATTCCTCCGTAGATCCCACGTTCCTCCATAGAGACGACGTAGATCCCACGTTCCTCCGTAGATCCCACGTTCCTCCCTAGAAACGACGTAGATCCCACATTCCTCCGTGGAGACGACATAGATCCCATGTTCCTCCGTAGAGACGACGTAGATCTCACATTCCTCCGTAGATCCCACGTTCCTCCATGGAGACGACGTAGATCCCACGTTCCTCCGTGGAGACGACATAGATCCCATGTTCCTCCGTAGAGGCTACATAGTTCCCATGTTCCTCCGTGGAGACGACGTAGATCTCACGTTCCTCCGTAGATCCCATGTTCCACCATAGTTCCCATGTTCTTCCGTAGTTCCCACGTTCCTCCACAGATCCCACGTTCCTCTGTAGGTCCCACGTTCCTCCATAGAGGCGACGTAGATCCCACGTTCCTCCACAAATCCCACGTTCCTCCGTAGATCCCACGTTCCTCCATAGAGGCGACGTAGATCCCACGTTCTTCCATAGTTCCCACGTTCCTCCATAGTTCCCACGTTCCTCCGTAGATCCCACGTTCCTCCGTAGATCCCACGTTCCTCCATAGAGGCGACGTAGATCCCTTGTTATTTCGTAGTTCCCACGTTCCTCCAAAGATCCCACGTTCCACCGTAGTTACCACGTTCCTCCGTAGAGGCTACATAGTTCCCCCGTTCCTCCACAGATCCCACGTTCCTCCGTAGTACCCACGTTCCTCCGTAGAGGCTACATAGTTCCCACGTTCCTCCCTAGATACCACGTTCCTCCGTAGAGGCTACATAGTTCCCACGTTCCTCCCTGGAAACCACGTTCCTCCGTAGTTCCCACGTTCCTCCGTAGATCCCACATTCCTCCGTAAAGACGACGTAGATCCCACGTTCATCCACAGATCCCATGTTACTCCGTAGTTACCACGTTCCTCCGCAGATCTCACGTTCCTCGGTAGAGGCTACATAGCTCCCACGTTCCACCCTAGATCCCACGTTCCTCCATAGTTCCCACGTTAGATGTTTCTCTGTAGAGACGACATAGATCTCGTGTTCCTCCGTAGATCCGACGTTACTCCGGAGTTCCCACGTTCCTCTGTAGATTCCACGTTCCTCCATAGATCCCATGTTCCTCTGTAGATTCCACGTTCCTCCATAGATCCCATGTTCCTCTGTAGAGACGAAGTAGATCCCATGTTCCTCCATAGATCCCATGTTCCTCCATAGAGTCGACGTAGATCCCACGTTCCTCCCTAGATCCCACGTTCCTCCGTAGTTACCACGTTCCTCCGTAGATCTCACGTTCCTCCGTAGTGCCCACATTCCTCCGTAGATCCCACATTCCTCCATAAAGGCAACGTAGATCCCACGTTCTTCCGTAGTTCCCACATTCCTCCGTAGATCCCACGTTCCTCCCTAGATCCCACGTTCCTCCAAAGATCCCACGTTCCTCCGTAGAGGTTACATAGTTCCCACGTTCCTCCGTAGTTCCCACGTTCCTCCAAAGATCCCACGTTCCTCCGTAGTTACCACGTTCCTCCGTAGATCCCACGTTCCTCCGTGGAGACGACGTAGATCCCACGTTCCTCCCTAGATCCCACGTTCCTCCGTAGAGGTTACATAGTTCCCACGTTCCTCCAAAGATCCCACGTTCCTCCGTAGTTACCACGTTCCTTCGTAGATCTCACGTTCCTCCGTAGTGCCCACATTCCTCCGTAGTTCCCACGTTCCTCCGTAGGGACGGCGTAGATCCCACGTTCCTCCGTAGATCCCATGTTTCTCCGTAGAGGTTACATAGTTCCCACGTTCCTCCAAAGATCCCACGTTCCTCCGTAGTTACCACGTTCCTTCGTAGATCTCACGTTCCTCCGTAGTGCCCACATTCCTCCGTAGTTCCCACGTTCCTCCGTAGGGACGGCGTAGATCCCACGTTCCTCCGTAGATCCCATGTTTCTCCGCAGTTACCACGTTCCTCCGTAGATCCCATGTTTCTCCGCAGTTACCACGTTCCTCCGTAGATCCCATGTTTCTCCGCAGTTACCACGTTCCTCCGTAGATCCCACGTTCCTCCAAAGAGGCTACATAGTTCCCACGTTCCTCCACAGATCCCACGTTCCTCCATAGTTCCCACGTTGCTCCGTAGATCCCATGTTCCTCCGTAGATCCAACGTTCCTCCATAGAGGCGACGTAGATCCCACATTCCTCCTTAGATCCCACGATCCTCCATAGATCCCACATTCCTCCGTAGATCCCACGTTCCTCCATAGTTCCCATGTTCCTCCACAAATCCCACGTTCCTACGTAGATCCCACGTTCCTCCATAGTTCCCATGTTCCTCCACAAATCCCACGTTCCTCCGTAGATCCCACGTTCCTCCATAGAGGGGACGTAGATCCCACGTTCTTCCGTAGTTCCCACGTTCCTCCAAAGATCCCACGTTCCACCGTAGTTACCACGTTCCTCCGTAGAGGCTACATAGTTCCCCCGTTCCTCTGTAGATCCCACGTTCCTCCGTAGTACCCACGTTCCTCCGTAGTTCCCACGTTCCTCCGTAGAGGCTACATAGTTCCCACGTTCCTCCCTAGATACCACGTTCCTCCGTAGAGGCTACATAGTTCCCACGTTCCTCCCTAGAAACCACGTTCCTCCGTAGTTCCCACGTTCCTCCGTAGAGGCTACATAGTTCCCACGTTCCTCCCTAGATACCACGTTCCTCCGTAGAGGCTACATAGTTCCCACGTTCCTCCCTAGAAACCACGTTCCTCCGTAGATCCCACGTTCCTCCGTAAAGACGACGTAGATCCCACGTTCCACCCTAGATCCCACGTTCCTCCATAGTTCCCACGTTAGATGTTTCTCTGTAGAGACGACATAGATCTCGTGTTCCTCCGTAGATCCGACGTTACTCCGGAGTTCCCACGTTCCTCTGTAGATCCCATGTTCCTCCCTAGAAACGACGTAGATCCCACATTCCTCCGTAGATCCCACGTTCCTCCATAGAAACGACGTAGATCCCACGTTCCTCCGTCGATCCCACGTTCCTCCTTAGAAACGACGTAGATCCCACGTTCTTCCATAGTTCCCACGTTCCTCCGTAGTTCCCACCTTCCTCCAAAGATCCCACGTTCCTCCGTAGATCCCACGTTCCTCCGTAGTTACCACGTTCCTCCGTAGATCTCACGTTCCTCCGTAGTTCCCACGTTCCTCCCTAGAAACGACGTAGATCCCACATTCCTCCGTAGATCCCACGTTCCTCCCTAGAAACGACGTAGATCCCACATTCCTCCGTAGATCCCACGTTCCTCCCTAGAAACGACGTAGATCCCACATTCCTCTGTAGATCCCATGTTCCTCCATAGAGACGACGTAGATCCCACATTCCTCCATAGAGGCGACGTAGATCCCACGTTCCTCCGTAGATCCCACGTTCCTTCATAGAGGCGACGTAGATCCCACGTTCTTCCATAGTTCCCACGTTCCTCCATAGTTCCCACGTTCCTCCCTAGAAACCACGTTCCTCCGTAGATCCCATGTTCCTCCATAGTTCCCATGTTCCTCCGTAGTTCCCATGTTCCTCCATAGTTCCCATGTTCCTCCGTAGTTCCCATGTTCCTCCATAGTTCCCATGTTCCTCCGTAGTTCCCATGTTCCTCCATAGTTCCCATGTTCTTCCGTAGTGACCACGTTCCTCCACAGATCCCACGTTCCTCCGTAGTTACCATGTTCCTCCGTAGAGGCTACATAGTTCCCACGTTCCTCCGTAAAGACGACGTAGATCCCACGTTCATCCACAGATCCCATGTTACTCCATAGTTCCCACGTTCCTCCGTAGTTCCCACCTTCCTCCAAAGATCCCACGTTCCTCCGTGGAGACGACGTAGTTCCCATGTTCCTCCATAGTTCCCATGTTCTTCCGTAGTTCCCACGTTCCTCCATAGTTCCCACGTTCCTCCACAGATCCCACGTTCCTCCGTAGTTACCACGTTCCTCCGTAGTACCCACGTTCCTCCACAGATCCCACGTTCCTCCGTAGTTACAACGTTCCTCCACAGATCCCACGTTCCTCCGTAGTTCCCACGTTCCTCCATAGTTCCCACGTTCCTCCACAGATCCCACGTTCCTCCGTAGTTACCACGTTCCTCCATAGTTCCCACGTTCCTCCACAGATCCCACGTTCCTCCGTAGTTACAACGTTCCTCCACAGATCCCACGTTCCTCCGTAGTTCCCACGTTCCTCCATAGTTCCCATGTTTTTCCGTAGTGACCACGTTCCTCCACAGATCCCACGTTCCTCCGTAGTACCCACGTTCCTCCGTAGAGGCTACATAGTTCCCACGTTCCTCCGTAGTTCCCACGTTCCTCCGTAAAGACGACGTAGATCCCACGTTCATCCACAGATCCCACGTTCCTCCATAGTTCCCACGTTCCTCCACAGATCCCACGTTCCTCCCTAGAAACCACGTTCCTCCGTAGTTACCACGTTCCTCCGCAGATCTCACGTTCCTCCGTAGAGGCTACATAGTTCCCATGTTCCTTTGTAGAGACGACGTAGATCCCACATTCCTCCGTCGATTCCACGTTCCTCCATAGAGGCGACGTTCTTCCGTAGATCCTACGTTCCTCCAGAAATCCCACGTTCCTCCGTAGATCTCACGTTCCTCCGTCGAGGCTACATAGTTCCTACGTTCCTCCGTAGTTCCCACGTTCTTCCCTAGAGGCTACATAGTTCCCATGTTCCTCCCTAGATCCCACGTTCCTCCGTAGTTCCTACGTTCCTCCGTAGATCCCACGTTCCTCCATAGATCCCATGTTCCTCTGTAGAGACGACGTAGATCCCACGTTCCTCCGTAGATCCAATGTTCCTCCGGAGATCTCACGTTCCTCCGTAGAGGCTACATAGTTCCCATGTTCCTCCCTTAGATCCCACGTTCCTCCCTAGATCCCACGTTCCTCCCTAGATCCCACGTTCCTCCGTAGAGGTTACAAAGTTCCCATGTTCCTCCGTAGATCCCACGTTCCTCCGTAGTTCCTGCGTTCCACCCTAGATCCCACGTTCCTCCGTAGATCCCATGTTTCTCCGCAGTTACCACGTTCCTCCGTAGATCCCACGTTCCTCCAAAGAGGCTACATAGTTCCCACGTTCCTCTGTAGATCCCACGTTCCTCCAAAGAGGCTACATAGTTCCCACGTTCCTCCGTAGATCCCACGTTCCTCCGTAGATCCCACGTTCCTCCAAAGAGGCTACATAGTTCCCACGTTCCTCCAAAGATCCCACGTTCCTCCAAAGATCCCACGTTCCACCGTAGTTCCCACGTTCCTCCAAAGATCCCACGTTCCACCGTAGTTCCCACGTTCCTCCGTAGATCCCACGTTCCTCCGTAGAGGCTACATAGTTCCTACGTTCCTCCCTAGAAACCACGTTCCTCCGTAAACACGACGTAGATCCCACGTTCATCCACAGATCCCACGTTCCTCCGTAGATCCCACGTTCCTCCGTAGAGGCTACATAGTTCCTACGTTCCTCCCTAGAAACCACGTTCCTCCGTAAACACGACGTAGTTCCCACGTTCCTCCACAGATCCCACGTTCCTCCGTAGTTACCACGTTCCTCCATAGTTCCCACGTTAGATGTTTCTCTGTAGAGACGACATAGATCTCGTGTTCCTCCGTAGATCCGACGTTACTCCGGAGTTCCCACGTTCCTCTGTAGATCCCATGTTCCTCCCTAGAAACGACGTAGATCCCACGTTCCTCCATAGAGACGACGTAGATCCCACGTTCCTCCGTAGATCCCACGTTCCTCCCTAGAAACGACGTAGATCCCACATTCCTCCGTAGATCCCACGTTCTTCCATAGTTCCCACGTTCCTCCGTAGTTCCCACCTTCCTCCAAAGATCCCACGTTCCTCCGTGGAGACGACGTAGTTCCCATGTTCCTCCATAGTTCCCATGTTCTTCCGTAGTTCCCACGTTCCTCCATAGTTCCCACGTTCCTCCACAGATCCCACGTTCCTCCGTAGTTACAACGTTCCTCCACAGATCCCACGTTCCTCCGTAGTACCCATGTTCCTCCATAGTTCCCATGTTCTTCCGTAGTTCCCACGTTCCTCCATAGTTCCCACGTTCCTCCACAGATCCCACGTTCCTCCGTAGTTACAACGTTCCTCCACAGATCCCACGTTCCTCCGTAGTACCCACGTTCCTCCGTAGTTCCCATGTTCCTCCATAGTTCCCATGTTCTTCCGTAGTGACCACGTTCTTCCGTAGTGACCACGTTCCTCCGTAGTTCCCACGTTCCTCCGTAAAGACGACGTAGATCCCACGTTCCTCCACAGATCCCACGTTCCTCCCTAGATCCCACGTTCCTCCCTAGAAACCACATTTCTCCGTAGATCCCACGTTCCTCCGTGGAGACGACGTAGTTCCCATGTTCCTCCGTAGTTCCCATGTTCCTCCATAGTTCCCACGTTCCTCCACAGATCCCACGTTCCTCCACAGATCCCACGTTCCTCCGTAGTTACCACGTTCCTCCGTAGTACCCACGTTCCTCCACAGATCCCACGTTCCTCCGTAGTACCCACGTTCCTCCGTAGAGGCTACATAGTTCCCACGTTCCTCCCTAGAAACCACGTTCCTCCGTAGTACCCACGTTCCTCCACAGATCCCACGTTCCTCCGTAGTACCCACGTTCCTCCGTAGAGGCTACATAGTTCCCACGTTCCTCCACAGATCCCACGTTCCTCCGTAGTACCCACGTTCCTCCGTAGAGGCTACATAGTTCCCACGTTCCTCCGTAGTTCCCACGTTCCTCCGTAGTACCCACGTTCCTCCGTAGAGGCTACATAGTTCCCACGTTCCTCCACAGATCCCACGTTCCTCCGTAGTACCCACGTTCCTCCGTAGAGGCTACATAGTTCCCACGTTCCTCCGTAGTACCCACGTTCCTCCGTAGAGGCTACATAGTTCCCACGTTCCTCCGTAGTTCCCACGTTCCTCCGTAGTTCCCACGTTCCTCCGTAAAGACGACGTAGATCCCACGTTCCTCCACAGATCCCACGTTCCTCCGTAGTACCCACGTTCCTCCGTAGAGGCTACATAGTTCCCACGTTCCTCCCTAGAAACCACGTTCCTCCGTAGTACCCACGTTCCTCCACAGATCCCACGTTCCTCCGTAGTACCCACGTTCCTCCGTAGAGGCTACATAGTTCCCACGTTCCTCCACAGATCCCACGTTCCTCCGTAGTACCCACGTTCCTCCGTAGAGGCTACATAGTTCCCACGTTCCTCCGTAGTTCCCACGTTCCTCCGTAGTACCCACGTTCCTCCGTAGAGGCTACATAGTTCCCACGTTCCTCCACAGATCCCACGTTCCTCCGTAGTACCCACGTTCCTCCGTAGAGGCTACATAGTTCCCACGTTCCTCCGTAGTACCCACGTTCCTCCGTAGAGGCTACATAGTTCCCACGTTCCTCCACAGATCCCACGTTCCTCCGTAGTACCCACGTTCCTCCGTAGAGGCTACATAGTTCCCACGTTCCTCCGTAGTTCCCACGTTCCTCCGTAGTTCCCACGTTCCTCCGTAAAGACGACGTAGATCCCACGTTCATCCACAGATCCCATGTTACTCCATAGTTCCCCTGTTCTTCCGTAGTTCCCACGTTCCTCCATAGTTCCCACATTCCTCCACAGATCCCACGTTCCACCCTAGATCCCACGTTCCTCCGTAAAGACGACGTAGATCCGACGTTCATCCACAGATCCCACGTTAATCTGTAGAGACGACGTAGATCTCGTGTTCCTCCGTAGATCTCGCGTTACTCTGGAGTTCCCACGTTCCTCCATAGAGGCGACGTTCTTCCGTAGATCCTACGTTCCTCCAGAAATCCCACGTTCCTCCGTAGATCCCACGTTCCTCCCTAGATCCCACGTTCCTCCGTAGATCCCACGTTCCTCCAAAGAGGCTACATAGTTCCCACGTTCCTCCGTAGACGCTACATAGTTCCCATGTTCCTCCTCAGATACCACGTTCCTCCGTGGATCCCACGTTCCTCCGTAGAGACGACGTTCCTCCGTAGAGACGACCTAGATCCCACGCAGGAGAGGAGTTGGGAACACAAAACAGAACTAACATTTCTATTAAAACGTATTTATTTGGTTTTTCTGTTCTAAAGATGGAACCAAAGCGTCATGTAGTCGTTCTCTAAACGTCCACGCCAAACGGTCCCTGCTCCCAGCCAATCAGAGCACAGCTATCATTCCCACATTCCAGAGCAGCACTGTCAGATCCTTCTTCGTCCTCCTCTTCATCAACGGGGTGAAAAAACTCCGTCACCTGCAACAATTCATTAGAGATACAGTCTTCAGGGGTGTGTGTTTGTGTGTAATGTAAGAATGCATCGTTGTCCCTTTAAGGGAGTTTAAGTTTGACCCAAGCTGCAACCCCCGACGGTTAAAAGTGAAGCCGATGCAGAAGAGCATAAAACTGCAGTTCCCCCTTCATCCACTAGGGGCTGCAAAACAGCAAATCCCCATTGACTCCCATGTTAAAAAGACCAACTTCACAGCAGGAATAAACACGTTTACAGCAGGAATAAACACGTTTACGGCAGGAATAAACACGTTTACGGCAGGAATAAACACGTTTACGGCAGGAATAAACACGTTTACGGCAGGAATAATCATGTTTACAGCAGGAATAAACACGTTTATGGCAGGAATAAACACGTTTACGGCAGGAATAAACACGTTTACGGCAGGAATAAACACGTTTACGGCAGGAATAAACACGTTTACGGCAGGAATAAACACGTTTACGGCAGGAATAATCATGTTTACAGCAGGAATAAACACATTTATGGCAGGAATAAACACGTTTACGGCAGGAATAAACATGTTTACGGCAGGAATAATCATGTTTACGGCAGGAATAAACACGTTTACGGCAGGAATAAACACGTTTACGGCAGGAATAAACACGTTTACGGCAGGAATAAACACGTTTACGGCAGGAATAAACACGTTTACGGCAGGAATAATCATGTTTACGGCAGGAATAAACACATTTACAGCAGGAATAAACACGTTTACGGCAGAAATAAACATGTTTACAGCAGGAATAAACACATTTACAGCAGAAATAAACACGTTTACGGCAGGAATAAACACGTTTACGGCAGGAATAAACACGTTTACGGCAGGAATAAACATGTTTACAGCAGGAATAATCATGTTTACAGCAGGAATAAACATGTTTACAGCAGGAATAAACACATTTACAGCAGAAATAAACACGTTTACAGCAGAAATAAACACGTTTACAGCAGAAATAAACATGTTTACAGCAGAAATAAACATGTTTAAAGCCTGGTACAAAAATCCATTTTAGGTTTAATAGGTCAGGTTTACCTTCATGACAACTGTGGGGGGAGTGAATTTTTTTCTAACTCGCCCGTTTAAAAGTAATTTAATCTCCAAGTTCGGCATATTTAGGGGCGTGTCCTTTTGATTGACAGGTACCCTATCTCCCACTTCAAGTCAGAAGAACGTAGAACAACCGCGGTTTTTAGCCGGTTAACATCGTGACTTAGCTTTAGCCCGCTTACCTCCGTTAGCTGGTTAGCTCCTGTTATCTCCGGGTTAGCTCGGTTAGCTCTTAGCTACAGAAAGCTTGGAGTTCGCTACATCCACCATGACGCTGACAGCCCCCCTCTCTGACCATATTTGTATTTTCCTGAAGAGACGACGCGCATGATGCTGCCAAGATGGTGATGGTAGGAACCGCCCACTGAGCTTCAATTCAGATCTTCAGAAACCTACGGGTGACGTCACGGAGGCTCCGCCCATCTCTTTATACAGTTAATGGCAGGGGTGTCAAACTCCAGTCCTGGAGGGCCGGTATCCGGCAGGTTTTTGTTGTTTCCCTTTCCCAACACAGCTGATTCAAATCAAATAGATCCAGCAGCTTCTTGTCAACCAATTTTTGAGTTTCAGTCAGGTGGATCGAAGCATGGAGACAACAAAAACCTGCAGGATAGCGGCCCTCCAGGACTGGAGTTTGACACCTGCGGTCTATGATTTGATCGCCCGGCTGACTGGCCTGAAAGGGGAGAGATTTTCCCGTCACCGGCAGGAGCAGGATGAACCCATCGGAGCCTCGTGGCGTCCTGGACACGGAGCTGTAAGTTCCAATTGAAGGCAGACTGAGCAGGAGGAGCAGCAGGAGGAGCAGCAGGAGGAGGAGCAGGAGCAGGAGCAGCAGGAGGAGGAGCAGGAGCAGCAGGAGGAGGAGCAGGAGCAGGAGGAGGAGGAGCAGCAGGAGGAGGAGCAGCAGGAGGAGGAGCAGGAGCAGGAGGAGGAGCAGCAGGAGGAGGAGCAGGAGGAGGAGCAGGAGGAGCAGGAGGAGGAGGAGCAGCAGGAGGAGGAGCAGGAGCAGGAGGAGCAGCAGAAGGAAGTGGACAGTGGATATAAATAATGTGTTTAAACAGACCTGCTCCTCCTGCTGCTCCTCCTGCTGCTGGTGCAGAAGTTCGTCATCGATCAGAACAAGACGATAGCAGTGATTCTCAGCCCCGTGGTTCAGAGTTACCGCTGGAGGTTCTGCCAGCAGAGTTACCGCTGGAGGTTCTGCCAGCAGAGTTACCGCTGGAGGTTCTGCCAGCAGAGTTACTGCTGGAGGTTCTGCCAGCAGAGTTACCGCTGGAGGTTCTGCCAGCAGAGTTACCGCTGGAGGTTCTGCCAGCAGAGTTACTGCTGGAGGTTCAGCCAGCAGAGTTACTGCTGGAGGTTCTGCCAGCAGAGTTACTGCTGGAGGTTCTGCCAGCAGAGTTACTGCTGGAGGTTCAGCCAGCAGAGTTACTGCTGGAGGTTCAGCCAGCAGAGTTACTGCTGGAGGTTCTGCCAGCAGAGTTACTGCTGGAGGTTCAGCCAGCAGAGTTACCGCTGGAGGTTCTGCCAGCAGAGTTACCGCTGGAGGTTCTGCCAGCAGAGTTACTGCTGGAGGTTCAGCCAGCAGAGTTACCGCTGGAGGTTCAGCCAGCAGAGTTACTGCTGGAGGTTCTGCCAGCAGAGTTACTGCTGGAGGTTCTGCCAGCAGAGTTACTGCTGGAGGTTCTGCCAGCAGAGTTACTGCTGGAGGTTCTGCCAGCAGAGTTACCGCTGGAGGTTCAGCCAGCAGAGTTACTGCTGGAGGTTCTGCCAGCAGAGTTACTGCTGGAGGTTCTGCCAGCAGAGTTACTGCTGGAGGTTCAGCCAGCAGAGTTACTGCTGGAGGTTCTGCCAGCAGAGTTACTGCTGGAGGTTCTGCCAGCAGAGTTACTGCTGGAGGTTCAGCCAGCAGAGTTACTGCTGGAGGTTCTGCCAGCAGAGTTACTGCTGGAGGTTCTGCCAGCAGAGTTACCGCTGGAGGTTCTGCCAGCAGAGTTACCGCTGGAGGTTCTGCCAGCAGAGTTACTGCTGGAGGTTCTGCCAGCAGAGTTACTGCTGGAGGTTCTGCCAGCAGAGTTACCGCTGGAGGTTCTGCCAGCAGAGTTACCGCTGGAGGTTCTGCCAGCAGAGTTACTGCTGGAGGTTCAGCCAGCAGAGTTACTGCTGGAGGTTCTGCCAGCAGAGTTACTGCTGGAGGTTCAGCCAGCAGAGTTACTGCTGGAGGTTCTGCCAGCAGAGTTACCGCTGGAGGTTCTGCCAGCAGAGTTACCGCTGGAGGTTCTGCCAGCAGAGTTACTGCTGGAGGTTCAGCCAGCAGAGTTACCGCTGGAGGTTCAGCCAGCAGAGTTACTGCTGGAGGTTCTGCCAGCAGAGTTACTGCTGGAGGTTCTGCCAGCAGAGTTACTGCTGGAGGTTCTGCCAGCAGAGTTACTGCTGGAGGTTCTGCCAGCAGAGTTACCGCTGGAGGTTCAGCCAGCAGAGTTACCGCTGGAGGTTCTGCCAGCAGAGTTACTGCTGGAGGTTCTGCCAGCAGAGTTACTGCTGGAGGTTCAGCCAGCAGAGTTACTGCTGGAGGTTCTGCCAGCAGAGTTACTGCTGGAGGTTCTGCCAGCAGAGTTACTGCTGGAGGTTCAGCCAGCAGAGTTACCGCTGGAGGTTCTGCCAGCAGAGTTACTGCTGGAGGTTCAGCCAGCAGAGTTACTGCTGGAGGTTCTGCCAGCAGAGTTACTGCTGGAGGTTCTGCCAGCAGAGTTACTGCTGGAGGTTCAGCCAGCAGAGTTACTGCTGGAGGTTCAGCCAGCAGAGTTACCGCTGGAGGTTCTGCCAGCAGAGTTACTGCTGGAGGTTCTGCCAGCAGAGTTACCGCTGGAGGTTCTGCCAGCAGAGTTACTGCTGGAGGTTCAGCCAGCAGAGTTACCGCTGGAGGTTCTGCCAGCAGAGTTACTGCTGGAGGTTCAGCCAGCAGAGATACTGCTGGAGGTTCTGCCAGCAGAGTTACTGCTGGAGGTTCTGCCAGCAGAGTTACTGCTGGAGGTTCTGCCAGCAGAGTTACCGCTGGAGGTTCTGCCAGCAGAGTTACTGCTGGAGGTTCAGCCAGCAGAGTTACCGCTGGAGGTTCAGCCAGCAGAGTTACTGCTGGAGGTTCTGCCAGCAGAGTTACTGCTGGAGGTTCTGCCAGCAGAGTTACCGCTGGAGGTTCTGCCAGCAGAGTTACCGCTGGAGGTTCTGCCAGCAGAGTTACTGCTGGAGGTTCTGCCAGCAGAGTTACCGCTGGAGGTTCTGCCAGCAGAGTTACTGCTGGAGGTTCAGCCAGCAGAGTTACTGCTGGAGGTTCTGCCAGCAGAGTTACTGCTGGAGGTTCAGCCAGCAGAGTTACCGCTGGAGGTTCTGCCAGCAGAGTTACTGCTGGAGGTTCTGCCAGCAGAGTTACCGCTGGAGGTTCTGCCAGCAGAGTTACTGCTGGAGGTTCTGCCAGCAGAGTTACTGCTGGAGGTTCTGCCAGCAGAGTTACTGCTGGAAGTTCTGCCAGCAGAGTTACTGCTGGAGGTTCAGCCAGCAGAGTTACTGCTGGAGGTTCTGCCAGCAGAGTTACTGCTGGAAGTTCTGCCAGCAGAGTTACTGCTGGAAGTTCTGCCAGCAGAGTTACTGCTGGAGGTTCAGCCAGCAGAGTTACTGCTGGAGGTTCAGCCAGCAGAGTTACTGCTGGAGGTTCAGCCAGCAGAGTTACTGCTGGAGGTTCTGCCAGCAGAGTTACTGCTGGAAGTTCTGCCAGCAGAGTTACTGCTGGAAGTTCTGCCAGCAGAGTTACTGCTGGAGGTTCAGCCAGCAGAGTTACTGCTGGAGGTTCTGCCAGCAGAGTTACTGCTGGAGGTTCAGCCAGCAGAGTTACTGCTGGAGGTTCAGCCAGCAGAGTTACTGCTGGAGGTTCAGCCAGCAGAGTTACCGCTGGAGGTTCAGCCAGCAGAGTTACCGCTGGAGGTTCTGCCAGCAGAGTTACTGCTGGAGGTTCTGCCAGCAGAGTTACTGCTGGAGGTTCTGCCAGCAGAGTTACTGCTGGAGGTTCTGCCAGCAGAGTTACTGCTGGAGGTTCAGCCAGCAGAGTTACTGCTGGAGGTTCAGCCAGCAGAGTTACTGCTGGAGGTTCAGCCAGCAGAGTTACCGCTGGAGGTTCAGCCAGCAGAGTTACTGCTGGAGGTTCTGCCAGCAGAGTTACCGCTGGAGGTTCAGCCAGCAGAGTTACTGCTGGAGGTTCAGCCAGCAGAGTTACTGCTGGAGGTTCAGCCAGCAGAGTTACTGCTGGAGGTTCAGCCAGCAGAGTTACCGCTGGAGGTTCAGCCAGCAGAGTTACTGCTGGAGGTTCAGCCAGCAGAGTTACCGCTGGAGGTTCAGCCAGCAGAGTTACTGCTGGAGGTTCTGCCAGCAGAGTTACTGCTGGAGGTTCAGCCAGCAGAGTTACTGCTGGAGGTTCTGCCAGCAGAGTTACTGCTGGAGGTTCTGCCAGCAGAGTTACTGCTGGAGGTTCAGCCAGCAGAGTTACTGCTGGAGGTTCAGCCAGCAGAGTTACCGCTGGAGGTTCAGCCAGCAGAGTTACTGCTGGAGGTTCAGCCAGCAGAGTTACCGCTGGAGGTTCTGCCAGCAGAGTTACTGCTGGAGGTTCTGCCAGCAGAGTTACTGCTGGAGGTTCAGCCAGCAGAGTTACTGCTGGAGGTTCTGCCAGCAGAGTTACCGCTGGAGGTTCAGCCAGCAGAGTTACTGCTGGAGGTTCAGCCAGCAGAGTTACTGCTGGAGGTTCTGCCAGCAGAGTTACTGCTGGAGGTTCTGCCAGCAGAGTTACCGCTGGAGGTTCTGCCAGCAGAGTTACCGCTGGAGGTTCTGCCAGCAGAGTTACTGCTGGAGGTTCTGCCAGCAGAGTTACCGCTGGAGGTTCTGCCAGCAGAGTTACTGCTGGAGGTTCAGCCAGCAGAGATACTGCTGGAGGTTCTGCCAGCAGAGTTACTGCTGGAGGTTCAGCCAGCAGAGTTACTGCTGGAGGTTCAGCCAGCAGAGTTACTGCTGGAGGTTCAGCCAGCAGAGTTACTGCTGGAGGTTCAGCCAGCAGAGTTACTGCTGGAGGTTCTGCCAGCAGAGTTACTGCTGGAGGTTCTGCCAGCAGAGTTACCGCTGGAGGTTCTGCCAGCAGAGTTACCGCTGGAGGTTCTGCCAGCAGAGTTACCGCTGGAGGTTCTGCCAGCAGAGTTACTGCTGGAGGTTCTGCCAGCAGAGTTACTGCTGGAGGTTCTGCCAGCAGAGTTACTGCTGGAGGTTCTGCCAGCAGAGTTACCGCTGGAGGTTCTGCCAGCAGAGTTACTGCTGGAGGTTCAGACAGCAGAGTTACTGCTGGAGGTTCAGCCAGCAGAGTTACTGCTGGAGGTTCTGCCAGCAGAGTTACTGCTGGAGGTTCAGCCAGCAGAGTTACTGCTGGAGGTTCAGCCAGCAGAGTTACTGCTGGAGGTTCTGCCAGCAGAGTTACTGCTGGAGGTTCAGCCAGCAGAGTTACTGCTGGAGGTTCTGCCAGCAGAGTTACTGCTGGAGGTTCTGCCAGCAGAGTTACCGCTGGAGGTTCAGCCAGCAGAGTTACCGCTGGAGGTTCAGCCAGCAGAGTTACCGCTGGAGGTTCAGCCAGCAGAGTTACCGCTGGAGGTTCTGCCAGCAGAGTTACCGCTGGAGGTTCTGCCAGCAGAGTTACTGCTGGAGGTTCAGCCAGCAGAGTTACTGCTGGAGGTTCTGCCAGCAGAGTTACCGCTGGAGGTTCTGCCAGCAGAGTTACCGCTGGAGGTTCTGCCAGCAGAGTTACCGCTGGAGGTTCAGCCAGCAGAGTTACCGCTGGAGGTTCTGCCAGCAGAGTTACCGCTGGAGGTTCTGCCAGCAGAGTTACTGCTGGAGGTTCTGCCAGCAGAGTTACTGCTGGAGGTTCTGCCAGCAGAGTTACTGCTGGAGGTTCTGCCAGCAGAGTTACTGCTGGAGGTTCTGCCAGCAGAGTTACTGCTGGAGGTTCTGCCAGCAGAGTTACTGCTGGAGGTTCAGCCAGCAGAGTTACTGCTGGAGGTTCTGCCAGCAGAGATACTGCTGGAGGTTCTGCCAGCAGAGTTACTGCTGGAGGTTCTGCCAGCAGAGTTACCGCTGGAGGTTCTGCCAGCAGAGTTACCGCTGGAGGTTCTGCCAGCAGAGTTACTGCTGGAGGTTCTGCCAGCAGAGTTACTGCTGGAGGTTCTGCCAGCAGAGTTACTGCTGGAGGTTCTGCCAGCAGAGTTACTGCTGGAGGTTCTGCCAGCAGAGTTACCGCTGGAGGTTCTGCCAGCAGAGTTACTGCTGGAGGTTCTGCCAGCAGAGTTACTGCTGGAGGTTCAGCCAGCAGAGTTACTGCTGGAGGTTCAGCCAGCAGAGTTACTGCTGGAGGTTCAGCCAGCAGAGTTACTGCTGGAGGTTCAGCCAGCAGAGTTACTGCTGGAGGTTCTGCCAGCAGAGTTACTGCTGGAGGTTCAGCCAGCAGAGTTACTGCTGGAGGTTCTGCCAGCAGAGTTACTGCTGGAGGTTCTGCCAGCAGAGTTACCGCTGGAGGTTCAGCCAGCAGAGTTACCGCTGGAGGTTCAGCCAGCAGAGTTACTGCTGGAGGTTCAGCCAGCAGAGTTACTGCTGGAGGTTCTGCCAGCAGAGTTACCGCTGGAGGTTCTGCCAGCAGAGTTACCGCTGGAGGTTCTGCCAGCAGAGTTACTGCTGGAGGTTCTGCCAGCAGAGTTACCGCTGGAGGTTCTGCCAGCAGAGTTACCGCTGGAGGTTCTGCCAGCAGAGTTACTGCTGGAGGTTCAGCCAGCAGAGTTACTGCTGGAGGTTCTGCCAGCAGAGTTACTGCTGGAGGTTCTGCCAGCAGAGTTACTGCTGGAGGTTCTGCCAGCAGAGTTACTGCTGGAGGTTCTGCCAGCAGAGTTACTGCTGGAGGTTCTGCCAGCAGAGTTACTGCTGGAGGTTCTGCCAGCAGAGTTACTGCTGGAGGTTCAGCCAGCAGAGTTACCGCTGGAGGTTCTGCCAGCAGAGTTACTGCTGGAGGTTCTGTCGTTAACACGATTCTCTCAGATCTACTACGGCTGAGTGAGGCGGGCCATTCTCCCCGTTCCCTGCTGGGGGAGCAGAAAGACCAGGTTCCAGCTGGTTGCGGTCAGGCTGAGTGGACCCAGCTGGGTCAGCAGCCCAGGTGGATCAGCCACTGTGTCCCACGTCGGGTTCAGACCACTACGGGTGAAGACCTGCGAGTCTACCTGCGCCAGTCCACCGAGACACGAGCAGCTAAGCTCACATTACCACGTGTCTCCAACCATCCCCGTCTGATACGGGGACAGACCAAGGCCTGTCTCCCACAGACAAGGCAGTCCTCTAGACCTCTCTGGACCACCGTCTCCCACACTGTCCTCATCCTCTGTCACCTCCCGTCTCTGGAACTGTCAGTCCGTAGTAAATAAAACAGAATTCATCAGTTCTCTGATGTCAGTCTCAGACGTTCAGGTCCTGGTCCTGACTGAGACCTGGATCCGTCCAGAAAACACCGCGACTCCTGCTGTCCTCTCCCTTAACGCAGATTTCACCCAGACACCTCGCTCTGCTGGACGAGGAGGTGGAACGGGCGTCCTGCTTCCTAAAACATGGAGCTTTACCTCTCTGTGTCCCATGGCTTCCTGCTCATCATGTAATCCAGGTCTCTGCTCCGACCGATACATACATTCTGGTCATATATGGCCTCCAGGAGGCAACATGAACCACTTTATCTCTGAGATGGATGTGTTACTCTCTGACACACCTGATGATGTCACACCGCTGGTTGTCATGGAGACCGAAATATTCATACCGGTCCACAGTGGATCTGTCTGTCACTCCGCTGCACCTGTCAGACCACCTCCTGGTCACATTCTCAGCCCTTCTCTCTCATGGCGCTAAAGAGGCTCCGAGGACGGTTTCCTACCGCAGAAAGCTGAGATCTCTAAGTCTAAACCCTCCCAGTCCATGGCTCACTGAGACGTCACAGAGCAGGTCTCAGGCCAGCAGAAAGAAAAGAAGTCCCTGACTTGTCAGAGTCCCAGCAGAACCTCTCAGTCTTCACATCCAGCCTGACGGCTGCCAACATAGACTTCTATCAGAAGCAGATCCACAATGCTCCCAACACACGGCAGCTGTTCATGGCCTTTAACTGTCTTCTTTCTCCAGCAGCTGCTCAGCCTCCCGCCACGCTGACTGCAGACATGTTGGCTTCCTGTTTTACTGAAAAGGTTGCTACCATCAGGAATCACTTCTCTGAGCCTGACCAGCTCAGTCCACCACATCCAGCTAGTGGTGCCTCACTTTGCTCTTTCTGCCCTCTGAATGAGGACCAAGTCTCTAAACTTCTAGTCAACTCTAAAGCCACTAGCTGTCCTCTGGATCCGGTCCCTACCGACATCCTGCAGAGCATTTTACCTCCAATCAATCTGCAGTGACCCATATTATCATCTCCTCTCTGGAATCCGCTGTCTTTCCCTCTGTCTTCCAGCAAGCTCGGGTCACCCCGCTGCTGAAGAAACCCACACTCAACCCAGTCCAGGTTGGAAACTACCGGCTGGTCCCACTGGTGCCGTTCATGTCCACACTACTGGAGCGGGTCGTCTTCAGTCTCCCAGTTCCTCCATGATAGAAACCAGTTAGATCCACATCAGTCTGGCTTTAGGCGAGGTCATTCCACTGGAACTGCTCTCCTGTCTGCTACTGGTTCCCTCCTGCTGGACCAGATCCACCTGTCAGTCCTGGTCCTGATGGACCAGATCCACCGGTCGGTCCTGGTCCTGCTGGACCAGATCCACCGGTCAGTCCTGGTCCTGCTGGACCAGATCCACCGGTCAGTCCTCAGTCCTGCTGGACCTGTCTGCTGCTTGTGACCCAGCCAACCATCAGGTTCTCCTCTCCACTCTCTGAGCTCGGCATCTCTGGATCTGTCCTCTCCTGGTCCACGTCCTACCTCTCAGGAAGATCCTTCAGAGTATCCTGGTGAGGAGAAGTGTCCAGATCACATGAAAACAGGGGAGCCTCAGGGATCGGTGCTCGGCCCTCTTCTCTTTCCACCATACACCTCCTCACTCGGTGCAGTTAGAAGCTCTCATGGCTTCTCCTACCACTGCTATGCAGATGACACTCAGCTTTTCCTCTCCTTCCCACCAGACGACACAACGTTTCTCTGAGAATATCAGCTTGTCTTGCTGATATCTCTGCATGGTGAAGGATCGCCACCTTCAGCTCCATCTGTCCAAGACAGAGCTCATTGTCTGTCCAGCCAGTCCTTCCTTACCCCCACAGATATGTGTGAAGCTCCACTCTATCACACTTGTTCCTACGTCTGCTGCCTGGAATCTGGGTGTCATGGTGGACGACCAGCTGACCTTTAAGGTCCATGTTGCCTCGGTTGCCCGTACCTGCCGATATGCTCTCTACAACATCAAGAGAATCAGACGTACCTGACAGAACACACGACTCAGCTTCTGGTTCAGGTTCTGGTCATCTCACACATGGATTACTGCAGTTCCCTACTGGCAGGTCTGCCTGCATGCTGGTTAAACCTCTGCAGATGATCCAGAACCAGCAGCACATCTGGTCTTCAACCAACCCAAACTGGTTCATGTCACTCCGCTGCTAATCGCTCTTCACTGGTTTCCAGTTGCAGAGCATCAGATTCAGAGCTCTGCTTCTGGTTTACAAAACAATAAGGAAAGTTGGAGAACTTAGTCCAGTTCTTTGCAACAAACTTTATGATATTAATTCTTTGTATTGTAACATCGGTGGTATTATGGGGTGAGAAGGGTGTAAACAAAAAAAATAAAATAAAAAACCAACCTGTAGCTCCATGCAAGGACCTGCGTCCAACTGGACAGTCCACCAGCACCTTCCTACCATGTCCTCTACTGTTTGAGTTCCTGCTTGTGTTGTTCTCACTCATATGTAAGTCGCTTTGGATAAAAGCGCCTGCTAAATGACTGTAGAATAGAATAGAATAGAATAGAATAGAATAGAAAGATGAAGTCGGCCAACTCCAGGTTCGTCCAGGTGGAGATCCTGCAAGTACAGGACTGTTCCAAGCTACCAGCAAGCATCAGGACAAGCTGTACGACTTTAACATTTATGTCAAGAAAGGAAAACTTAGCTGCCTTTTAGGACGAGGTGTCAATATGGGCCTTGTCAAAAGAGTAAACAAAGTCAACACCGCTTCTGGCTCAGGCGGATCACTAAACACAGAACCAGAGAAGATACTCCTCCAGGAGGGGTTCCAGCCATATGCAGCACATACAGCCAGACGCATCCCTCTGCCACTCGTCCCTCTTGTGAAGAGGGAGCTGCACCGTAGGGAAAGAGACGGCATCATCGAGAAGGTGACCCGGCCTACAGAAGGTGACCCGGCCTACAGAAGGTGACCTGGCCTACAGAAGGTGACCCGGCCTACAGAAGGTGACCCAGCCTACAGAAGGTGACCCGGCCTACAGAAGGTGACCCGGCCTACAGAAGGTGACCCAGCCTACAGAAGGTGACCTGGCCTACAGAAGGTGACCTGGCCTACAGAAGGTGACCCAGCCTACAGAAGGTGACCCGACCTACAGAAGGTGACCCAGCCTACAGAAGGTGACCCGACCTACAGAGACCCGACCTACAGAGACCCGGCCTACAGAAGGAGACCCGGCCTACAGAAGGTGACCCGGCCTACAGAAGGTGACCCGACCCACAGAGACCCGGCCTACAGAAGGTGACCTGGCCTACAGAAGGTGACCCGGCCTACAGAGACCCGGCCTACAAAAGGTAAGCCGACCTACAGAGACCTGGCCTACAGAAGGTGACCTGGCCTACAGAAGGTGACCTGGCCTACAGAAGGTGACCCGACCTACAGAGACCCGGCCTACAGAAGGTGACCCGACCTACAGAGACCTGGCCTACAGAAGGTGACCCGACCTACAGAGATCCAGCCTACAGAAGGTGACCCGACCTACAGAGACCCGGCCTACAGAAGGTGACCCGACCTACAGAGATCCAGCCTACAGAAGGTGACCCGACCTACAGAGACCCGGCCTACAGAAGGTGACCCGACCTACAGAGATCCAGCCTACAGAAGGTGACCCGACCTACAGAGACCCGGCCTACAGAAGGTGACCTGGCCTACAGAAGGTGACCCGACCTACAGAGACCTGGCCTACAGAAGGTGACCCGACCTACAGAGACCCGGCCTACAGAAGGTGACCTGGCCTACAGAAGGTGACCCGACCTACAGAGACCTGGCCTACAGAAGGTGACCCGACCTACAGAGACCCGGCCTACAGAAGGTGACCTGGCCTACAGAAGGTGACCCGACCTACAGAGACCTGGCCTACAGAAGGTGACCCGACCTACAGAGACCCGGCCTACAGAAGGTGACCTGGCCTACAGAAGGTGACCCGACCTACAGAGACCTGGCCTACAGAAGGTGACCCGACCTACAGAGACCTGGCCTACAGAAGGTGACCTGGCCTACAGAAGGTGACCCGACCTACAGAGACCCGGCCTACAGAAGGTGACCTGGCCTACAGAGACCCGGCCTACAGAAGGTGACCTGGCCTACAGAAGGTGACCCGACCTACAGAGACCTGGCCCACAGAAGGTGACCCAGCCTACAGAAGGTGACCCAGCCTACAGAAGGTGACCCAGCCTACAGAAGGTGACCCGACCTACAGAGACCTGGCCCACAGAAGGTGACCCAGCCTACAGAAGGTGACCCGACGTACAGAGACCCGGCCTACAGAAGGTGACCTGGCCTAAAGAAGGTGACCCAGCCTACAGAAGGTGACCCAACCTACAGAAGGTGACCTGGCATACAGAAGGTGACCCAGCCTACAGAAGGTGACCCAACCTACAGAAGGTGACCCGACCTACAGAGACCCGGCCTACAGAAGGTGACCTGGCCTACAGAAGGTGACCCGGCCTACAGAAGGTGACCCAGCCTACAGAAGGTGACCCGACATACAGAAGGTGACCTGGCCTACAGAAGGTGACCCAGCCTACAGAAGGTGACCCAGCCTACAGAAGGTGACCTGGCCTACAGAAGGTGACCCAGCCTACAGAAGGTGACCCGGCCTACAGAAGGTGACCCAGCCTACAGAAGGTGACCTGGCCTACAGAAGGTGACCCAGCCTACAGAAGGTGACCCGGCCTACAGAAGGTGACCCAGCCTACAGAAGGTGACCCGGCCTACAGAAGGTGACCCAGCCTACAGAAGGTGACCTGGCCTACAGAAGGTGACCCAGCCTACAGAAGGTGACCCAGCCTACAGAAGGTGACCTGGCCTACAGAAGGTGACCCGGCCTACAGAAGGTGACCCAGCCTACAGAAGGTGACCCGACATACAGAAGGTGACCTGGCCTACAGAAGGTGACCCAGCCTACAGAAGGTGACCTGGCCTACAGAAGGTGACCCAGCCTACAGAAGGTGACCCGACCTACAGAGACCCAGCCTACAGAAGGTGACCCGACCTACAGAAGGTGACCCAGCCTACAGAAGGTGACCCAACCTACAGAAGGTGACCTGGCATACAGAAGGTGACCCAGCCTACAGAAGGTGACCCAACCTACAGAAGGTGACCCAACCTACAGAAGGTGACCCGGCATACAGAAGGTGACCCAGCCTACAGAAGGTGACCCAGCCTACAGAAGGTGACCCAACCTACAGAAGGTGACCCGACCTACAGAGACCCGGCCTACAGAAGGTGACCTGGCCTACAGAAGGTGACCCGACCTACAGAGACCTGGCCTACAGAAGGTGACCCGACCTACAGAGACCCGGCCTACAGAAGGTGACCTGGCCTACAGAAGGTGACCCGACCTACAGAGACCTGGCCTACAGAAGGTGACCCGACCTACAGAGACCTGGCCTACAGAAGGTGACCTGGCCTACAGAAGGTGACCCGACCTACAGAGACCCGGCCTACAGAAGGTGACCTGGCCTACAGAGACCCGGCCTACAGAAGGTGACCTGGCCTACAGAAGGTGACCCGACCTACAGAGACCTGGCCCACAGAAGGTGACCCAGCCTACAGAAGGTGACCCAGCCTACAGAAGGTGACCCAGCCTACAGAAGGTGACCCGACCTACAGAGACCTGGCCCACAGAAGGTGACCCAGCCTACAGAAGGTGACCCGACGTACAGAGACCCGGCCTACAGAAGGTGACCTGGCCTAAAGAAGGTGACCCAGCCTACAGAAGGTGACCTGGCCTACAGAAGGTGACCCAGCCTACAGAAGGTGACCCAACCTACAGAAGGTGACCCGACCTACAGAGACCCGGCCTACAGAAGGTGACCTGGCCTACAGAAGGTGACCCGGCCTACAGAAGGTGACCCGACATACAGAAGGTGACCCGACATACAGAAGGTGACCTGGCCTACAGAAGGTGACCCAGCCTACAGAAGGTGACCTGGCCTACAGAAGGTGACCCAGCCTACAGAAGGTGACCCGGCCTACAGAAGGTGACCTGGCCTACAGAAGGTGACCCAGCCTACAGAAGGTGACCCAGCCTACAGAAGGTGACCTGGCCTACAGAAGGTGACCCGGCCTACAGAAGGTGACCCAGCCTACAGAAGGTGACCCAACCTACAGAAGGTGACCTGGCATACAGAAGGTGACCCAGCCTACAGAAGGTGACCCAACCTACAGAAGGTGACCCGACCTACAGAGACCCGGCCTACAGAAGGTGACCTGGCCTACAGAAGGTGACCCGGCCTACAGAAGGTGACCCAGCCTACAGAAGGTGACCCGACATACAGAAGGTGACCTGGCCTACAGAAGGTGACCCAGCCTACAGAAGGTGACCTGGCCTACAGAAGGTGACCCAGCCTACAGAAGGTGACCCGGCCTACAGAAGGTGACCCAGCCTACAGAAGGTGACCTGGCCTACAGGAGGTGACCCAGCCTACAGAAGGTGACCCAGCCTACAGAAGGTGACCCGGCCTACAGAAGGTGACCCAGCCTACAGAAGGTGACCCGACATACAGAAGGTGACCTGGCCTACAGAAGGTGACCCGGCCTACAGAAGGTGACCTGGCCTACAGAAGGTGACCTGGCCTACAGAAGGTGACCCAGCCTACAGAAGGTGACCCGACCTACAGAGACCCAGCCTACAGAAGGTGACCCAGCCTACAGAAGGTGACCCAACCTACAGAAGGTGACCTGGCATACAGAAGGTGACCCAGCCTACAGAAGGTGACCCAACCTACAGAAGGTGACCCAGCCTACAGAAGGTGACCCAGCCTACAGAAGGTGACCCAACCTACAGAAGGTGACCTGGCATACAGAAGGTGACCCAGCCTACAGAAGGTGACCCAACCTACAGAAGGTGACCCGGCCTACAGAAGGTGACCCAGCCTACAGAAGGTGACCCGACCTACAGAGACCCAGCCTACAGAAGGTGACCCAGCCTACAGAAGGTGACCCAACCTACAGAAGGTGACCTGGCATACAGAAGGTGACCCAGCCTACAGAAGGTGACCCAACCTACAGAAGGTGACCCAGCCTACAGAAGGTGACCCAGCCTACAGAAGGTGACCCAACCTACAGAAGGTGACCTGGCATACAGAAGGTGACCCAGCCTACAGAAGGTGACCCAACCTACAGAAGGTGACCCGACCTACAGAAGGTGACCCGACCTACAGAGACCCAGCCTACAGAAGGTGACCCAGCCTACAGAAGGTGACCCGGCCTACAGAAGGTGACCCGACCTACAGAGACCCAGCCTACAGAAGGTGACCCAGCCTACAGAAGGTGACCCAACCTACAGAAGGTGACCTGGCATACAGAAGGTGACCCAGCCTACAGAAGGTGACCCAACCTACAGAAGGTGACCCAGCCTACAGAAGGTGACCCAGCCTACAGAAGGTGACCCAACCTACAGAAGGTGACCTGGCATACAGAAGGTGACCCAGCCTACAGAAGGTGACCCAACCTACAGAAGGTGACCCGACCTACAGAGACCCGGCCTACAGAAGGTGACCTGGCCTACAGAAGGTGACCCGGCCTACAGAAGGTGACCCAGCCTACAGAAGGTGACCCGACATACAGAAGGTGACCTGGCCTACAGAAGGTGACCCAGCCTACAGAAGGTGACCCAGCCTACAGAAGGTGACCCGACCTACAGAGACCCAGCCTACAGAAGGTGACCCGACCTACAGAAGGTGACCCGGCCTACAGAGTGGTGTGCTGCCATGGTGCCGGTGCTCCAGCCCAACAAGCAGGAGGTGCGCTGCTGTGCAGATCTCAGGAGGCTTCACAGAGCAGTGAAGCATGAAAAATATGTCATGGCCACCATCTAAGAAATCCTGCCCAGGCTGCCGGATCCACAGTTTTCACTTCCTTGGAGGCAGCAAGTGGGTTTTAGCAGTGAGACTCGGCCCAGCACACAGCTTTTCAGAGACCCAAAGCTCTGTTGGTCCTGTTCTGGTTTTTTATGCTAACAGACCCACCGTAGTTTCAGCAGACGCAAGCAGCTACGGACTGGGAGGCGTACTTCTCCAGCAGCACATGGACCAATGGAAACCTGTGGCTTACGCATCCAGACGACTCAGTGACACAGAGACCAGGTGCGCTCAAATTGAAAAGGAGTGCCTGGCCAGCGCCTGGGCATGCAAAAGGTTTGAAAAGTACTTATTTGGATTTGACAAATTCAGACTGCTAACCGACCACAAGCCCCTCGTACCCCTGATTAACAGAAGGACCTGGACATCGTCCCTATCAGGTGCCAGAGACTGTTCATGAGACTCATGCGCTTTAACGGAATTGCAGAGTATGCACCGGGCAGGACTCTAGCTGTAGCTGACGCTTTGTCTAGGGGCCCAGAACAGCGTCATGGGGACGAGACCTTCATGCAGATGTAGCAGCACACATAGATGCAGTCATAAGTCAAGTACCAGCTACACCTCAGAGACTTGGGAGATCAGAGAAAGCACAGCTAATGATCCACAGCTACACTCTGTTCGGGGTTTTATCAGGTCAGGGTGGCCAGAGTACATCAGCGACGTCCCAGAGTCAGTTCGAGACTCCTACGACGTGAGAGGAGAATTATCCGAACTCGACGGCCTGATTGTGAGACGGAGTCGTATTGTGATCCCTATCAACATGAGAGAAATGGTCCTAGACAGGATCCACGATGGGCACCAGGGCCTAAGTGTAGACAAAGGGCTTTACAGTCTGTATGGTGGCCCAAATGGGACAGGACATTGCAGTAAAAGTACAGCAGTGCCCGTACTGCACTGAGAACAGACACTCACAGAGAAAAGAGCCTTTACTTCCAAGTGCTCTCCCTTCCAGACCACAGCAGAGATTAGCAGTAGACCTGTTCGAATTCAAAAAGCAGAATTACGTAGTAATATCTGACTACTTTTCTAGATTTTTAGAGGTACTACACTTACCTAAAACTACAACTACAACCCGTAGTTTTGCAGGTTACGATATCCCAGACATGTTGGTTAGTGACAACGCACCACAGCTAGCCTCCGCTGAGATGAAGGACTTCTGTAGGGAATATGACTTTGCCCATGTCACATCATCTCCACACTAAGCGCAATGAACAAGTGGAGCGAGCTGTCCAGACTATCTTGAGACAGGACGACCCCTACTGGCACCTCACAACATACAGGGCCACTTCCACTGGAGCCAGTCCTGCTGATCTGTTGATGGGCAGGAACATTAGAACCACCTTGCCTATTCTACTGGACCATCTGAAACCAGGTTGGCCCAATATGGACAAAGTTCGACTGACTGACGCCTCAGTGAAACAGAAGCAGGCGCACGTCTACAACCGCAGATATGGAGTGCAGTCCCAGCCACCTCTGAGCCCAGGGGATTCCACACTCACAAAACTGGATGGACAGAAACAGTGGACATTTCCAGCAGCTGTCCAAAGTAGCAGCTCCACTCCCAGGTCGTACATCGTGGAGACGGCACAGAAGGGTGAGCGTTACAGAGGGAACAGGCGCCATCTGCTGGTCGTTCCTCCGAAGGTAACGCCAGAAAGTGTGGACTCTGACAAAACCAACAAGGAGCCTTCAGCTTTTCCGCCAGTGACTCCTGGGTCCAGGGTAACTCGCTGGGTAGAGTGAGCATACCAGCATCTAGACTTGATTTGTAGTAGACTGTGAAGCAATGCTGATCACGGTATGTTCATATCCATACAGCTTTTGTTTTGTATGTTTTATTACCTGCTCTGGCAGGTTGGTCACGTTCGGTTCTATGGCACTGTGATGGACATGGATGGACAGGTTGGTATAAAGGAAAAAGTTTTTTGTTGTCAATCCAGTAATAATTGACGTTAAATGTTCTGTCGGTTACCCTGAAGTTCAAAGTTGGTGGTAATAATTTGGAAATGATCTTTAAGGGAGGAAGATGTAATGTAAGAACGCAGCACTGTCACTTTAAGGAACACCTGCGCAAGGCATGCTGGGAGATGCTGTTGGGCTGTGAGTGTACATGTGCACAGATTGATGTGATGAAGACAACCCCGCTAAGCGTGTCCATGATTGTATGTCATGGTGTAAGGTAACAGACATCACAGAAAGAGCTTGGGTCTTTATTGTTTGAAACGTCTTGTTATCTCCTGTTTGTTTTAATCCTCGGTGTTATCTTGTAAAGCGCTTCGTGTCTCCCGCCGCGTGAAAGGGGCTCCACAAGGGAAGTTTCAATTCAATCCATGAATGAAGAGAACCTGAGAAATGTGAACAAACCAGCAGATGGGAACAAGTGAGTTTACCTGCAGGGTTCCTTCAGTCTCATCACTGGCTCCAAACTGGTCTGAGGCCAGCTTTAGCTCCACCATCACCTTCCTTTCCCCTGCAGACAGAGCAACTGGTTTGGACTGGGCTGAGCCGGACTGGGATCTACTCGCTTACCTACATCAGTACTTACAGGAAGACGATGGACTTCTGAGGACAACAAGCAGAACCGAGGAGAAGGCCTTCACCAGAGCTTTCTCTTTGACCAGCCTCTGCAGCTTACAGCGTCTCTGGAGGACAACATCTGGACCTGCAGACAGGCACTGGCTCAACACATCTGGTCCACACCAGTCCTAACTGGGCTCCACCAAGACCAAGGGTTAACATCCGGACAGTCCGCCACACTCAGCCCAGTCAGGGTCCTGTCGGGTCCTAGTGGTCTGGTTGGATCAGGTCCCGGTTGGTCTGTTTGGATCAGGTCCCGGTTGGTCTGTTTGGATCAGGTCCCGGTGGTCTGGTTGGATCAGGTCCCCATGGTTTAGGTGGATCAGGTCCTGTGTGTCTATTTTGGACAGTGTGGCTCCGCTAAAAGCTAGGCGGGCAAAGCCTAAATCTGAGCCTTGGTTAAATGAGTCCACTCGTGCTGCGAGACGTGAGTGCAGGAGAGCTGAGCGCAAGTGGAAAAAGGATAAGTTGCAAATTTCTTTTCAAATGTTAAAGGCCAGTCTGCACAGATATCAGAAATGTGTAAAATTAGCCAAGTCAAAATATTTTTCTGATATGGTTACTGCTAACAGGCACAACCCACGGGCTCTCTTTAATTTGGTGAATGCTTCTCTTAATGTCCCCCAATCTGACAGCCTTGAAGCCTCACATAAAGTGTGTGAGAACTTTTTGAACTTTTTTGTGAATAAGGTTGTAACCACAAGGGCTCTTATTTCCCCTCAATCTGTCTGTCTGTCTGACTCTGTCACATGCACTGCCTTATTCTCTCAGTTGGAGCCTGTGACTCTCTCTATTTTGGAGAAGGTTGTTAGTGGAATGAAGCCTGCGGGCTCACCTGATGATTCCATTCCTCCGCGCCTCTTTAAAGAGGTGTTTCCAACCATAGCACCCTTTGTTGTACATCTTGTGAATGGAAGCTTGGTAAAAGGAGTGGTGCCAAAATGCTTTAAGCACGCTGTTGTTCAGCCATTAATAAAAAAGTCTGGCCTTGATAACAATGATCCTTCAAACTTTCGTCCAATTTCTAAGCTTCCATTCCTGTCCAAAATACTAGAGAAAATTGTATTTTGTCAATTGAAGGCATTTCTGGATGCACATGAGATCCCTGAAGTTTTTCAGTCTGGTTTTAAAAATTTGCACAGCACAGAGTCTGCTCTACTTAAAGTCTTTAATGACATTTTGATGTATACTGACTCTGGTCATACTGTTGCACTGGTTTTGTTAGATCTGACCGCTGCGTTCGACACAGTGGATCATGAAATCCTACTGTGCCGACTCGAGAACACAGTGGGCATTCACGGGGCTGCCTTGGAGTGGTTCCGTTCCTACTTAGCAGATAGGAGTTTTTGTGTGAGATTGGGTGACTTTGCTTCAACCTCGGCCCCCTTGAATTGTGGCGTGCCACAAGGATCAATCCTTGGTCCGCTCCTTTTTTCATTGTATCTGTTGCCGCTGGGGTCTATTCTCCGAAGGCTTGGTGTGTCTTTTCATCTTTATGCTGATGATACCCAAATTTACATTCCCCTCAAACGTCAAGAAAGCTTCAGTGCCACTGAACTCTTAAAGTGCATTGATGAAATTAAAATTTGGATGTCAACAAATTTTTTGCATTTTAATGATAAAAAAACAGAGGTTCTTCTTCTTGGACCTAGCAGTGTTGGTGATGCTGTCTCAGTTAACCTTGGATCCTTGTCACAGTTTGTTAAGCCTACTGTCTGCAATCTTGGTGTGAAAATGGATCAGGAACTTAAATTGGACAAACAAATTAGTGCTGTGGTGAAAGCAAGTTTTTTCCACCTGAGACAGCTTGCAAAAATAAGGTCCTCACTCTCACGACATGATTTTGAAATTTTGATCCATGCTTTTGTAACTACACGGCTTGACTATTGTAACGCCCTGTACTGTGGGATCAGTCAGTCCTCTCTCGCACGGCTGCAGCTGGTGCAGAACGCTGCAGCGCGTCTTTTAACTGGATCTCGAAAGTCTGACCATGTTTTACCAATTTTGTCTTCCCTTCACTGGCTCCCTGTCCGTTACAGAATTGATTTTAAGATTCTTTTATTTGTTTTTAAATGCCTGAACGGTCTGGCCCCTCGCTACCTGTCAGACCTGCTGGTGAGGTATTCCCCTACACGCTCTCTGAGGTCCACAGATCAACTTCTGCTTGTGGTTCCTAAGACGAAGCGTAAACTGAGAGGTGACCGAGCTTTTTCTGTTATTGGTCCCAAGTTGTGGAATAAGCTGCCCCTGTACATTAGACAGGCTGAATCGCTTCTTGTTTTTAAGTCTTGTCTGAAGACTCATTTTTTCTCTTTGGCGTTTTACTAATTTAAAGGGTTGTTTTACTATTAACAATGTGCTGATGCCCCAATTATGATGTAAATATGTATGTTTTATTGTTTCTTCTGTACAGCACTTTGGTCAACTTTGTTGTTTTTAACGGTGCTTTATAAATAAACTGGATTGGATTGGATTGGTTGGATCAGGTCCCGGTGGTCTGGTTGGATCAGGTCCCCATGGTTTAGGTGGATCAGGTCCTATGGGTCTGGTTGGATCAGGTCCCCGTGGTTTAGGTGGATCAGGTCCTATGGGTCTGGTTGGATCAGGTCCCGGTGGTCTGGTTGGATCAGGTCCCCGTGGTTTAGGTGGATCAGGTCCTATGGGTCTGGTTGGATCAAGTCCCGGTGGTCTGGCTGGATCAGGTCCCCGTGGTTTAGGTGGATCAGGTCCTATGGGTCTGGTTGGATCAGGTCCTACGGGTCTGGGTGGATCAGGTCCCCGTGGTCTAGGTGGATCAGGTCGCGGTGGTCTGGTTGGATCAGGTCCTAGTGGTCTGGTTGGATCAGGTCCTAGTGGTCTGGTTGGATCAGGTCCCGGTGGTCTGGCTGGATCAGGTCCTAGGGGTCTGGGTGGATCAGGTCCTACGGGTCTGGTGGATCAGGTCCGATCAGGTCCTTGTGGTCTGGGTAGATCGGGTCCTAGTGGTTTGGGTGGATCGGGTCCTTGTGGTCTGGTTGGATCAGGTCCCGGTGGTCTAGGTGGATCAGGTCCCGGTGGTCTAGGTGGATCGGGTCCTAGGGGTCTGGTGTGGATCAGGTCCGATCAGGTCCTAGTGGTCTAGCTAGATCGGGTCCTAGGGGTTTGGGTGGATCGGGTCCTAGGGGTCTGGGTGGATCAGGTCCTAGTGGTCTGGGTGGATCGGGTCCAAGGGGTCTGGGTGGATCAGGTCCTAGGGGTCTGGGTGGATCAGGTCCTAGGGACCTGGGTGGATCGGGCCCTAGGGGTCCGGGTGGATCAGGTCCTAGTGGTGCAGGTGGATGGGGTCCCGGTGGTCTGGGTGGATTGGGTCTTAGGGGTCTGGATGGATCGGGTCCTAGTGGTCTGGGTGGATCGGGTCCTAGGGGTCTGGGTGGATCAGGTCCTAGTGGTCTGGTTGGATCGGGTCCTAAGGGTCCATGTAGATCAGGTCCTAGTGGTCTGGTTGGATCAGGTCCCGGTGTTCTGGTTGGATCAGGTCCTAGTGGTGTGGGTGGATCAGGTCCCGGTGGTCTAGGTGGATCAGGTCCCCGTGGTCTAGGTGGATCAGGTCCCCGTGGTCTGGTTGGATCAGGTCCCCGTGGTCTGGTTGGATCAGGTCCTATGGGTCTGGGTGGATCAGGTCCTACGGGTCTGGGTGGATCAGGTCCGAGTGGTCTGGGTGGATGGGGTCCCGGTGGTCAGGGTGGATGGGGTCCCGGTGGTCAGGGTGGATTGGGTCTTAAGGGTCTGGATGGATTGGGTCCTAGTGGTCTGGGTGGTTTGGGTCTCGGGGGTCTGGGTGGATGGGGGCCTAGGGGTCTGGGTGGATCAGGTCCGAGTGGATGGGGTCCCGGTGGTCAGGGTGGATTGGGTCTTAAGGGTCTGGATGGATTGGGTCCTAGTGGTCTGGATGGATCAGGTCCCCGTGGTCTGGGTGGATCGGGTCCTAGTGGTCTGGGTGGATCGGGTCCTAGGAGTCTGGTGTGGATCAGGTCCGATCAGGTCCTAGTGGTCTGGGTAGATCGGGCCCTAGTGGTCTGGTTGGATCAGGTCCCGGTGGTCTAGGTGGATCAGGTCCCCGTGGTCTAGGTGGATCAGGTCCCAGTGGTCTAGGTGGATCAGGACCCCGTGGTCTGGTTGGATCAGGTCCCGGTGGTCAGGTTGGATCGGGTCCTAGGGGTCTGTTGTGGATCAGGTCCTAGTGGTCTGGTTGGATCGGGTCCAAGTGGTCTAGGTGGATCAGGTCCTTGTGGTCTGGTTGGATCAGGTCCCGATGGTCAAGGTGGATCAGGTCCTAGTGGTCTGGGTGGATCGGGTCCTAGGGGTCTGGGTGGTTTGGGTCTCGGTGGTCTGGGTAGATCGGGTCCTAGGGGTCTGGGTGGATCGGGTCCTAGGGGTCTGGGTGGATCGGGTCCAAGTGGTCTGGGTGGATCGGGTCCTAGGGGTCTGGGTGGATGGGGTCCTAGGGATCTGGGTGGATCGGGTCCTAGGGGTCTGGGTGGATCGGGTCCTAGGGGTCTGGGTGGATGGGGTCCTAGGGATCTGGGTGGATCAGGTCCTAGTGGTCTGGGTGGAGGGGGTCCCGGTGGTCTGGGTAGATCGGGTCCTAGGGGTCTGGTGTGGATCAGGTCCGATCAGGTCATAGTGGTCTGGGTGGATCGGGTCTCGGGTGGATTGGGTCCTAGGGGTTGGGTGGATCAGGTCCTAGGGGTCTGGATGGATTGGGTCCTAGTGGTCTGGATGGATCGGGTCCTAGTGGTGTGGGTGGATCGGGTCCTAGTGGTGTGGGTGGATCGGGTCCTAGTGGTGTGGGTGGATCGGGTCCCGGTGGTCAAGGTGGATCAGGTCCTAGTGGTCTGGTTGGATCAGGTCCCGGTGTTCAAGGTGGATCAGGTTCCGGTGTTCTGGGTGGATCGGGTCCTAGGGGTCTGGGTGGATCAGGTCCTACGGGTCTGGTTGGATCAGGTCCCGGTGGTCAAGGTGGATCAGGTCCCGGTGGTCAAGGTGGATCAGGTCCCGGTGGTCTGGGTAGATCAGGTCCTAGGGGTCTGGTGTGGATCAGGTCCGATCAGGTCCTAGTGGTCTGGGTAGATCGGGTCCTAGTGGTTTGGGTGGATCGGGTCCTTGTGGTCTGGTTGAATCAGGTCCCGGTGGTCTAGGTGGATCAGGTCCCCGTGGTCTAGGTGGATCAGGTCCCGGTGGTCTAGGTGGATCAGGTCCCGGTGGTCTAGGTGGATCAGGTCCTAGTGGTCTGGTTGGATCAGGTCCTAGTGGTCTGGTTGGATCAGGTCCCGGTGGTCTGGTTGGATCAGGTCGTAGGGGTCTGGGTGGATCAGGTCCTACGGGTCTGGTGGATCAGGTCCGATCAGGTCCTTGTGGTCTGGGTAGATCGGGTCCTAGGGGTCTGGTGTGGATCAGGTCCGATCAGGTCCTAGTGGTCTGGGTAGATCGGGTCCTAGTGGTTTGGGTGGATCGGGTCCTTGTGGTCTGGTTGGATCAGGTCCCGGTGGTCAAGGTGGATCAGGTCCCGGTGGTCTGGGTAGATCGGGTCCTAGGGGTCTGGTGTGGATCAGGTCTGATCAGGTCCTAGTGGTCTAGCTAGATCGGGTCCTAGTGGTTTGGGTAGATCGGGTCCTAGGGGTCTGGGTGGATCAGGTCCTAGGTGTCTGTTGTGGATCAGGTCCTAGTGGTCTGGTTGGATCGGGTCCAGGTGGTCTAGGTGGATCAGGTCCTTGTGGTCTGGTTGGATCAGGTCCCGATGGTCAAGGTGGATCAGGTCCTAGTGGTCTGGGTGGATCGGGTCCTAGGGGTCTGGGTGGTTTGGGTCTCGGTGGTCTGGGTGGATTGGGTCCTAGGGGTCTGGGTGGATCGGGTCCTAGGGGTCTGGGTGGATCAGGTCCTAGTGGTCTGGGTGGATCGGGTCTCAGGTGGATCGGGTCCTAGGGGTCTGGTTGGATCAGGTCCCGGTGGTCTGGTTGGATCAGGTCCCGGTGGTCTGGTTGGATCAGGTCCCGGTGGTCTGGTTGGATCAGGTCCTAGGGGTCTGGGTGGATCAGGTCCTAGGGGTCTGGGTGGATCAGGTCCTACGGGTCTGGTGGATCAGGTCCGATCAGGTCCTTGTGGTCTGGGTAGATCGGGTCCTAGGGGTCTGGTGTGGATCAGGTCCGATCAGGTCATAGTGGTCTGGGTGGATCGGGTCTCGGGTGGATTGGGTCCTAGGGGTTGGGTGGATCAGGTCCTAGGGGTCTGGGTGGATCGGGTCCTAGTGGTCTGGGTGGTTTGGGTCTCGGTGGTCTGGGTGGATTGGGTCCTAGGGGTCTGGGTGGATGGGGTCCTAGGGGTCTGGGTGGATCAGGTCCTAGTGGTCTGGGTGGAGGGGGTCCCGGTGGTCTGGGTGGATTGGGTCTTAGGGGTCTGGATGGATCGGGTCCTAGTGGTGTGGGTGGATCGGGTCCTAGTGGTGTGGGTGGATCGGGTCCCGGTGGTCAAGGTGGATCAGGTCCTAGTGATCTGGTTGGATCAGGTCCCGGTGTTCAGGGTGGATCAGGTTCCGGTGTTCTGGGTGGATCGGGTCCTAGGGGTCTGGGTGGATCAGGTCCGATCAGGTCCTTGTGGTCTGGTTGGATCGGGTCCCAGTGGTCTAGGTGGATCAGGTCCTAGTGGTCTGGTTGGATCAGGTCCCGGTGGTCAAGGTGGATCAGGTCCCGGTGGTCAAGGTGGATCAGGTCCGGGTGGTCAAGGTGGATCAGGTCCCGGTGGTCTAGGTAGATCAGGTCCTAGGGGTCTGGTGTGGATCAGGTCTGATCAGGTCCTAGTGGTCTGGGTAGATCGGGTCCTAGTGGTTTGGGTGGATCGGGTCCTTGTGGTCTGGTTGGATCAGGTCCCGGTGGTCTAGGTGGATCAGGTCCCCGTGGTCTAGGTGGATCAGGTCCCCGTGGTCTAGGTGGATCAGGTCCCTGCGGTCTAGGTGGATCAGGTCGCGGTGGTCTGGTTGGATCAGGTCCTAGTGGTCTGGTTGGATCAGGTCCCGGTGGTCTGGTTGGATCAGGTCCTAGGGGTCTGGGTGGATCAGGTCCGATCAGGTCCTTGTGGTCTGGTTGGATCGGGTCCGGGTGGTCAAGGTGGATCAGGTCCTTGTGGTCTTGGTGGATCGGGTCCTAGGGGTTTGGGTGGATCAGGTCCCAGTGGTCTAGGTGGATCAGTTCCTTGTGGTCTGGTTGGATCAGGTCCCGGTGGTCAAGGTGGATCAGGTCCTAGTGGTCTGGGTGGATCAGGTCCGATCAGGTCCTAGTGGTCTGGGTGGATCGGGTCTCGGGTGGATTGGGTCCTAGGGGTTGGGTGGATCGGGTCCTAGGGGTCTGGGTGGATCGGGTCCTAGTGTACTGGGTGGATCGGGTCCGGGTGGATTCGGTCCTAGGGGTCTGGGTGGATCGGGTCCTAGTGATCTGGATGGATCGGGTCCTAGTGATCTCGGTGGATCGGGTCCCGATGGTCTGGGTGGATCAGATCCTAGTGTTCTGGGTGGATCAGGTCCTAGGGGTCTGGGTGGATCAGGTCCTAGTGGTCTAGCTAGATCAGGTCCGATCAGGTCCTTGTGGTCTGGTTTGATCGGGTCCCGGTGGTCTAGGTGGATCAGGTCCCGGTGTTCAAGGTGGATCAGGTTCCGGTGTTCTGGGTGGATCGGGTCCGAGGGGTCTGTTGTGGATCAGGTCCGATCAGGTCCTTGTGGTCTGGTTGGATCGGGTCCCGGTGGTCTAGGTGGATCAGGTCCTAGTGGTCTGGTTGGATCAGGTCCCAGTGGTCAAGGTGGATCAGGTCCCGGTGGTCTGGGTAGATCGGGTCCTAGGGGTCTGGTGTGGATCAGGTCCGATCAGGTCCTAGTGGTCTAGGTAGATCAGGTCCTAGTGGTTTGGGTGGATCGGGTCCTAGGGGTCTGGGTGGATCAGGTCCTAGTGGTCTGGGTGGATCAGGTCCTAGTGGTCTGGGTGGATCGGGTCCTAGGGGTCTGGGTGGATCAGGTCCTAGGGACCTGGTTGGATCGGACCCTAGGGGTCCGGGTGGATCAGGTCCTAGTGGTCTGGGTGGATCGGGTCCTGGGGGTCTGGGTGGATCAGGTCCTCGTGGTCTGGGTGGATCAGGTCTGATCAGGTCCTTGTGGTCTGGTTGGATCGGGTCCCGGTGGTCTAGATTGATCAGGTCCTTGTGGTCTGGGTGGATCGGGTCCTAGGGGTCTGGGTGGATCAGGTCCTAGGGGTCTGGGTGGATCAGGTCCTAGGGGTCTGGGTGGATCAGGTCCTAGGGACCTGGTTGGATCGGGCCCTAGGGGTCCGGGTGGATCAGGTCCCGGTGGTCTGGGTGAATCGGGTCCCGGTGGTCTGGGTGGATCGGGTCCCGGTGGTCTGGGTGGATCGGGTCCCGGTGGTCTGGGTGGATCAGGTCCAAGTGGTCTGGGTGGATAGGTCCGATCAGGTCCTAGTGGTTTGGGTGGCGAGACATGGTCCGGCCCAGTCCGGTTTCGGCTCCATGTTACATGTGACACGTGACAGTTGCCGGGTTCCAGACGTATGGAACGCCGCTCCACCACTAACCTATACCGGCTCACCTGTCCAGGTGAAGCGGTCCTGCAGGACTGCAGATCCGGTGGTGAACACTCCATGATGAGGGAAGCTGAGATTCATCAGACACCCAAACTTCAGCTTCTTCTCTCGGAGTCCTCCTTCTTCATCCTCACCTCCGTCCTCAACGGGAAGTTCCTTCAGCTGAGATGACATGGACAGGTAGACAACACCCGGATTACCCACAGAACCCGGGACCTGGACAACCCGCAGACCCCGGACGACCCACCGGACGACCCACCGGACGACCCACCGGACGACCTACCGGACGACCCACCGGACGACCCACCGGACGACCTACCGGACGAGCCACCGGACAACCCACCGGACGACCCACCGGACAACCCACCGGACGACCCACCGGACGACCCGCAGACCCCGGACGACCCACCGGAAGACCCGCAGACCCCAGACGACCCACCGGAAGACCCGCAGACCCCGGAAGACCCGCAGACCCCGGACGACCCACCGGACGACCCACCGGACAACCCACCGGACGACCCGCAGACGACCCACCGGACGACCCACCGGACGACCCGCAGACGACCCACCGGACGACCCACCGGACGACCCGCAGACCCCGGACGACCCGCAGACCCCGGACGACCCACCGGACGACCCGTGGACCCCGGACAACCCACCGGACGACCCACCGGACGACCCGCAGACGACCCACCGGACGACCCACAGACCCCGGACGACCCACCGGACGACCCACCGGTCGACCCACCGGTCGACCCACCGGACGACCCACCGGACGACCCGCAGACCCCGGACGACCCACCGGACGACCCACCAGACGACCCGCAGACCCCGGACGACCCACCGGACGACCCACCAGACGACCCGCAGACCCCGGACGACCCACCGGACGACCCACCGGTCGACCCACCGGACGACCCGCAGACCCCGGACGACCCACCGGACGACCCGCAGACCCCGGACGACCCGCAGACCTCGGAAGACCCGCAGACCCCGGACGACCCGCAGACCCCGGAAGACCCGCAGACCCCGGAAGACCCGCAGACCCCGGGACCCAGACGACCAGTCACCCTCTACTGCTACAGTATTGTGTACTTCATGCATACTACTGGGTATTCTGTGTCTGTAATTATCCACTGAGGAAAAACGAAATTCTTTGAACCAATGAAACATGGTCTCACTGTGATGATGTCACAGGTCCAGCCGTCAAATCCCAGGTAGTGATTGGCCAGCTCCAGGCAGCGGGCGTGACTCAAAGGTTGGCCGCTGGACAGGAAGCGAGGAGGCTGTTTGGAGCTCAGTTTCACCTGCACACAGGGAGATAGGTGGACATTTGGACAGTTAGACAGGTCACATGTTTCTGGACTTTATGTCTCCGCCTGCTCCAACTGGGCCCACCAGCTCCAACCGGGTCCACCAGCGCCAACCGGGTCCAGCTGCTCCAACCGGGCCCACCAGCTCCAACCGGGTCCACCAGCTCCAACCGGGTCCAGTAAACAGAACATCTCCACCTGATCCAACCGGGTCCAGAAAACAGAACGTCTCCACCTGCTCCAACCGGGTCCAGTAAAAAAAACGTCTCCACCTGCTCCAACCGGGTCCAGTAAACAGAACGTCTCCACCTGCTCCAACCCGGTCCAGTAAACAGAACGTCTCCACCTGCTCCAACCGGGTCCAGTAAACAGAACGTCTCCACCTGCTCCAACCGGGTCCAGTAAACAGAACGTCTCCACCTGCTCCAACCGGGTCCAGAAAACAGAACGTCTCCACCTGCTCCAATCGGGTCCAGTAAACAGAACGTCTCCACCTGCTCCAACCGGGTCCAGTAAACAGAACGTCTCCACCTGCTCCAACCCGGTCCAGTAAACAGAACGTCTCCACCTGCTCCAACCGGGTCCAGTAAACAGAACATCTCCACCTGCTCCAACCGGGTCCAGTAAACAGAACGTCTCCACCTGCTCCAACCGGGTCCAGAAAACAGAACGTCTCCACCTGCTCCAACCGGGTCCAGAAAACAGAACGTCTCCAACTGCTCAAACCGGGTCCAGAAAACAACGTCTCCACCTGCTCCAACCGGGTCCAGAAAACAGAACGTCTCCACCTGCTCCAACCGGGTCCAGTAAACAGAACGTCTCCACCTGCTCCAACCGGGTCCAGTAAACAGAACGTCTCCACCTGCTCCAACCGGGTCCAGTAAACAGAACGTCTCCACCTGCTCCAACCGGGTCCAGTAAACAGAACGTCTCCACCTGCTCCAACCGGGTCCAGTAAACAGAACGTCTCCACCTGCTCCAACCGGGTCCAGTAAACAGAACGTCTCCACCTGCTCCAACCGGGTCCAGTAAACAGAACGTCTCCACCTGCTCCAACCCGGTCCAGTAAACAGAACGTCTCCACCTGCTCCAACCGGGTCCAGAAAACAGAACGTCTCCACCTGCTCCAACCGGGTCCAGTAAAAAGAACGTCTCCACCTGCTCCAACCCGGTCCAGAAAACAGAACGTCTCCACCTGCTCCAACCGGGTCCAGTAAACAGAACGTCTCCACCTGCTCCAACCGGGTCCAGTAAACAGAACGTCTCCACCTGCTCCAACCGGGTCCAGTAAACAGAACGTCTCCACCTGCTCCAACCGGGTCCAGTAAACAGAACGTCTCCACCTGCTCCAACCGGGTCCAGTAAACAGAACGTCTCCACCTGCTCCAACCGGGTCCAGTAAACAGAACGTCTCCACCTGCTCCAACCGGGTCCAGTAAACAGAACGTCTCCACCTGCTCCAACCGGGTCCAGTAAACAGAACGTCTCCACCTGCTCCAACCGGGTCCAGAAAACAACGTCTCCACCTGCTCCAACCGGGTCCAGTAAACAGAACGTCTCCACCTGCTCCAACCGGGTCCAGTAAACAGAACGTCTCCACCTGCTCCAACCGGGTCCAGAAAACAGAACGTCTCCACCTGCTCCAACCGGGTCCAGTAAACAGAACGTCTCCACCTGCTCCAACCCGGTCCAGTAAACAGAACGTCTCCACCTGCTCCAACCCGGTCCAGTAAACAGAACGTCTCCACCTGCTCCAACCCGGTCCAGTAAACAGAACGTCTCCACCTGCTCCAACCCGGTCCAGTAAACAGAACGTCTCCACCTGCTCCAACCGGGTCCAGTAAACAGAACGTCTCCACCTGCTCCAACCGGGTCCAGAAAACAGAACGTCTCCACCTGCTCCAACCGGGTCCAGTAAACAGAACGTCTCCACCTGCTCCAACCGGGTCCAGTAAACAGAACGTCTCCACCTGCTCCAACCGGGTCCAGAAAACAGAACGTCTCCACCTGCTCCAACCGGGTCCAGTAAACAGAACGTCTCCACCTGCTCCAACCCGGTCCAGTAAACAGAACGTCTCCACCTGCTCCAACCGGGTCCAGTAAACAGAACGTCTCCACCTGCTCCAACCGGGTCCAGAAAACAGAACGTCTCCACCTGCTCCAACCCGGTCCAGTAAACAGAACGTCTCCACCTGCTCCAACCGGGTCCAGTAAACAGAACGTCTCCACCTGCTCCAACCGGGTCCAGTAAACAGAACGTCTCCACCTGCTCCAACCGGGTCCAGAAAACAGAACGTCTCCACCTGCTCCAACCCGGTCCAGTAAACAGAACGTCTCCACCTGCTCCAACCCGGTCCAGTAAACAGAACGTCTCCACCTGCTCCAACCCGGTCCAGTAAACAGAACGTCTCCACCTGCTCCAACCCGGTCCAGTAAACAGAACGTCTCCACCTGCTCCAACCGGGTCCAGAAAACAGAACGTCTCCACCTGCTCCAACCCAGTCCAGTAAACAGAACGTCTCCACCTGCTCCAACCCGGTCCAGTAAACAGAACGTCTCCACCTGCTCCAACCGGGTCCAGTAAACAGAACGTCTCCACCTGCTCCAACCGGGTCCAGAAAACAGAACGTCTCCACCTGCTCCAACCGGGTCCAGTAAACAGAACGTCTCCACCTGCTCCAACCGGGTCCAGTAAACAGAACGTCTCCACCTGCTCCAACCGGGTCCAGTAAACAGAACGTCTCCACCTGCTCCAACCGGGTCCAGTAAACAGAACGTCTCCACCTGCTCCAACCGGGTCCAGTAAACAGAACGTCTCCACCTGCTCCAACCGGGTCCAGTAAACAGAACGTCTCCACCTGCTCCAACCGGGTCCAGTAAACAGAACGTCTCCACCTGCTCCAACCGGGTCCAGAAAACAGAACGTCTCCACCTGCTCCAACCGGGTCCAGTAAACAGAACGTCTCCACCTGCTCCAACCGGGTCCAGTAAACAGAACGTCTCCACCTGCTCCAACCGGGTCCAGAAAACAGAACGTCTCCACCTGCTCCAACCGGGTCCAGTAAACAGAACGTCTCCACCTGCTCCAACCGGGTCCAGTAAACAGAACGTCTCCACCTGCTCCAACCGGGTCCAGTAAACAGAACGTCTCCACCTGCTCCATCCGGGTCCAGAAAACAGAACGTCTCCACCTGCTCTAACCCGGTCCAGTAAACAGAACGTCTCCACCTGCTCCAACCGGGTCCAGTAAACAGAACGTCTCCACCTGCTCCAACCGGGTCCAGTAAACAGAACGTCTCCACCTGCTCCAACCCGGTCCAGTAAACAGAACGTCTCCACCTGCTCCAACCCGGTCCAGTAAACAGAACGTCTCCACCTGCTCCAACCCGGTCCAGTAAACAGAACGTCTCCACCTGCTCCAACCCGGTCCAGTAAACAGAACGTCTCCACCTGCTCCAACCGGGTCCAGTAAACAGAACGTCTCCACCTGCTCCAACCCGGTCCAGTAAACAGAACGTCTCCACCTGCTCCAACCCGGTCCAGAAAAAAGAACGTCTCCACCTGCTCCAACCCGGTCCAGTAAACAGAACGTCTCCACCTGCTCCAACCCGGTCCAGTAAACAGAACGTCTCCACCTGCTCCAACCGGGTCCAGTAAACAGAACGTCTCCACCTGCTCCAACCGGGTCCAGTAAACAGAACGTCTCCACCTGCTCCAACCGGGTCCAGTAAACAGAACGTCTCCACCTGCTCCAACCGGGTCCAGTAAACAGAACGTCTCCACCTGCTCCAACCGGGTCCAGTAAACAGAACGTCTCCACCTGCTCCAACCGGGTCCAGTAAACAGAACGTCTCCACCTGCTCCAACCGGGTCCAGAAAACAGAACGTCTCCACCTGCTCCAACCCGGTCCAGTAAACAGAACGTCTCCACCTGCTCCAACCGGGTCCAGTAAACAGAACGTCTCCACCTGCTCCAACCGGGTCCAGAAAACAGAACGTCTCCACCTGCTCCAACCGGGTCCAGTAAACAGAACGTCTCCACCTGCTCCAACCGGGTCCAGTAAACAGAACGTCTCCACCTGCTCCAACCGGGTCCAGTAAACAGAACGTCTCCACCTGCTCCATCCGGGTCCAGAAAACAGAACGTCTCCACCTGCTCTAACCCGGTCCAGTAAACAGAACGTCTCCACCTGCTCCAACCGGGTCCAGTAAACAGAACGTCTCCACCTGCTCCAACCCGGTCCAGTAAACAGAACGTCTCCACCTGCTACAATTGTGTCCCCGCCCCATCTGTCGGCAGGTGGGACAGAACTACACGGAGCTGAAAACTAACCTTGAGAGGCGACTTGTGGAACAGTGGGCGTCCATCAGTGAGCCGCTGGGCGTTCGATGCCTGGACTGCAGAGTAGAACTTGATGAGGGCGTAGAATCCCGGAGGGTGGAGCGGAGCGTTGGGACACACCTTCAACAGGTAGAGGGGACCGAAGGACGAGAAGACGGCAAACAGCTCCGCCTGTCAAAAAAAACACTCGCATAGATCCGTTCCTCTGTCGGACACACACTCGCATAGATCCGTTCCTCTGTCGGACACACACTCGCATAGATCCGTTCCTCTGTCGGACACACACTCGCATAGATCTGTTCCTCTGTCGGACACACACTCGCATAGATCTGTTCCTCTGTCGGACACACACTCGCATAGATCTGTTCCTCTGTCGGACACACACTCGCATAGATCCGTTCCTCTGTCGGACACACACTCGCATAGACCTGTAGACTCACATAGATCTGTGGCTCTGTCAGACGTTAACTCACATAGATTTGTGGACTTACATAGATCTGGTGCTCTGTCTGAGTGGACTCACATAGATCTGGACTCACATAGACCTGTAGACTCACATAGATCCGTTCCTCTGCCAGGGAAGGCGAGATGTCCCACACAAACAGGGTCTTGCTGTTGTCCACAGGGACCAGGAAGTCCAGGATGTCCACCTCCATCAGGTGTGCCGCGCGCGCCAGTCCTCGTTCAAAAACCTGCATATTTTACTTGTTTTCAGTCTCACACGAACTTCTTTCATCCCAGCATGAGATGCAACATGTTTCCCTCTTCCTCACCACCGAGGGGACGAGTCGGCTTCACAGTCACGTGTCTCAGGCCGGCTGACGTAAAACAGGTGGGACTTTAGTCAGGTGGGCTTACCTGTTTAATCTGCAGAGAAAAGACAGCTGCGTTAAAATCACCTTTCTGTGTCGGAGTCTGGCGAGGTATCACTCCGCGCTGAAAGCCGAAGATGTTGGTTGGTTAAACAAACCAGAACTAGTACCTGGAACCCGGTAAAGTTGCGTTAACTCACCGCCACAAACCGCAAACTGGAGAAATTTACCGCGCTTCCTGGTGGGCGGAGCCTGCTGGGACAGTGAATGAAGACCGGAGCTGACGTCACGCAAGGCAGACCAATCAGA